>NC_043707.1:2402676-2423188 GCF_006229205.1 Suricata suricatta
TGATCATGATCGCTCCATTCATTTGCATCCTGGCCTCGTACGTCCGCATCACTGGTGCAGTCCTGAGAGTCCCGTCCACACAGGGCAGGTGGAAAGCCTTCTCCACCTGCGGCTCGCACCTGGCCGTGGTTTCCCTCTTCTATGGCACCATCATCGCTGTGTATTTCAACCCCTCGTCCTCACACTCAGCTGAGGCAGATACAGCATCTGCTGTGATGTTCACCGTGGTGACCCCCATGCTGAACCCCTTCATCTACAGCCTGAGGAACAGGGACATAAAAGGGGCTCTTGGGAAAGTGGTTGCTATGAATAGTTTCCTACTTGGTAATCAAATGGGGTAAGAAAATCATCGAGGGAACTAATTTCTAAGAAGACGATGTTTGCTTTTTCTATTGTGCAAAACTTAGCATTGTCATTTGTAAGAGAATCATCTAGTATGTGTCTCGGGAGGCCAGATTTGATGTAGCCTCTTCAGGTTAAGGATGGAAAGAAAGATCCTTTTACCAAATAACCTATTCCACCTGTTAGTGTCCTGCAGCCAAACCCCACTAGGAACGTAAGTCTTGTTAACTAAGGTGGTTTATTAGGCTCAGAAGGGAGAGCACATACCGTCGGGGGTAGTGGGCATCCTAGCAGGAAGGTGTGAGACAGGACTCATGAACGACTTGTCTGAGGTGAATTTAGTGCGGATTTTAGGAGTTGGGTCTGTGCTCTGGATCACACGCCGTCACGTAGTGGGGGTGATTCTGACGGAGTATCTTGAAGTATTTAATCTAGGAGGAGGGAAGGCTGAGGCAAGATTGTGATTGGCAAAGAAGTAGCAGTAACTCATATCGGCCAGCAGAGGGGGACCTCGGTCATTTTTTGTGGTTTGGGCAGTGTTCAGACGTGATTACAGACGGTCTGTTTTGGTCTTGCGCCATAGCGGTCCCTGAGCGGCCCTGTGCGGGACAGAGATGCTCTGTGTCCATCCGGAGAGCACGGCACCTATCTGAGTGCCAGGCCAGCTCCTGGGGGTCACGGCTGGTTTTTCTTTCTCACATCAGAGACATAGAAATAGGGGCACATCTTATGGGAGGCTCAGACTGGTTGGTGTTGGGGCAGGAAATGGGTTCATAGAGGGCTCTGAGAAGCCCTAATTCTGCCACGAATTCAAGCTAATTTTTTTTATCTTCTTATCTGAGTTTTCTGGGTTCACACAGCATTACAACAGGAATAAGTGTGAGTTAAACAAGAATATCTTCCAAAATCTCCACTGTGTCAGTGAACTGCATCTTTTTTCCATTCTGCCTTCAGTTTATGTCAATGAACTAAGATATTTCACATAGCTACTACTTTGTATCCTGATTTTCCACTATAATTTTATAATAAAGCTTTTCTAAATTGCTATATCGTCTACACAGTTCTATTCTGTCGTACTTGTATATTTCCATCAAGTTGCTCTAGCAAAATATGCTGGCTAGTCATTCCATTTCTACAGTAAAACCTAAGGGAGGTTTACTATAAAATTATAACTCAGTTTGTTTTGAAAATGATTGCAGAACATAATCTGACCACCATTTGAAACTGATTTCAAACATCACTGAAAAGGATGCTCTGGATTTTGAGGAACAAAGAGGAAAACAGCATAATTTCATTTCAGAGAGAGACAAAAAATGACATCTTGCATGAAAACTGACAGAACTCAGAATCAGAGGATGTTTCTGAGTTTATCATGTGATTCTTATATTTATCATATTTGTGTATTGATGTTTGCCTAATGGAATAGAAGGTAACATTTTCAAGTTTTAGTCCATATATCCAGGAATCCTTCATAATAAGGAGGAAAGTACCTGTCCCTTGAGATTTTGAAAGAATCCCCCAGCTTTTCGTTCATGTATTTTGGTGGTCTGTGGTTAGAGACATATATGTGTATGATTTTTATGTATTTCTGTTTCATCCTTTTACCAATATAAAATTCATGGGCATAGAGTTGCTCATATTGTTGACCTTAAACATAAAGGTATCTTACCAGCAAAAATGGGTTTATCTGGAAATAGGAGAGAATTGCAATCAGTGACATGCACGCAATGAGAAAACCATAGGGTTTCCCAGAAAACAAAGAGGACTGCTCTTTTGTAGAGAAAGGTGCGGACTTGGGAGGGGCCGTGATAAGCAAAAAGTCCACTGGAGTCGATGGAGTTCTGAAACGCAGTGCATCCTTATTGGCCGAGGTGTGACTGTCGTTGGCCGGGTTCCTTCTGGGCAAGAGGGAAACCTTCCATTTTCCTGCTGTGGGAGTCAGGTCACCCACGACGCATCTCTTCCCGATGGGTCTGTGGTTGATGGCCAATGGCAGGGTGTGAGAGCTCCTCCTTCTCACACAGTAGGGAGGATATGCCTCCCTACTCCCTTCAAAGTGAAGTTTCCCTTTATTAATTTTCACAGTAATATTCCTTTAGTGTCCTTTTCATAGGCAAAGGATTCATAGTGATGACCTCTTTCTAATTGCTCACAGTAGCATTGTGCCTTCTCTTGCTGGGTAGCTTGGCTAAGGGTTTACTACTGTGTGCATCTTTTCAAAGACCCAGGTTTTGGTTTTGTTTTGTCGATCGGCTTCCTGTTTTTGATTTCATTGATTTCTGTTCTAATTTGTATTATGGGCTTTCTTCTGTTCACTTTGGATTTAACTTTCTCTTCTTTTGTAGATCTCAAGGGAGAAAGTTAGATGACTGATTTTAGGTCTTTCCTAATACATCCAGGGCTATAAATTTCCCTCTAAGCATTGCTATCAGTGCGTCCCACAAGTTTTGGTAAGTTGTATGTCTGTTTTCATTTAGTTCAAAATATTTTTACATTTCTTGAGATTTAAATAACCATTTGTTATTTACAAGTATGTTGTTAAATTTCCACAAATATTTTGGTATTTTCCAGTTATCTTTTCCATTACTAATTTCTAGTTTAGTTTCACTGTGATCGGAGAGCATACTCTGTATGATTTGTTTTTTAAATTTGCTAAGTGTGTTTCACGGCTCAGATACGGTCCATCTGGGTGATGTTTCACGTGCACTTGAGAAGAATATGTGTTTTGCTGCTCTTGGATGAAATATTTTCTAACTGTTCAGGGTGGTGTTGGAATTGAAGGTGAAACTAGAGTGG
Source organism: Suricata suricatta (assembly GCF_006229205.1). NCBI lineage: Eukaryota > Metazoa > Chordata > Mammalia > Carnivora > Herpestidae > Suricata > Suricata suricatta. Next base: position 2,405,815 of record NC_043707.1, read on the forward strand.
GTTCGAGAGATTGGAGAGAGGACGAGACCCACCCAGCTAATGGAATATAAATGAAAGCATTTTTTATTAGCTATTATAATATTCTTCATATTTATTCATTTAGGCTGTTTTTAATTTTCATTATTACAGTGTTATATTTTTCTTTGTATTGAGAAGGTAATTGTAACATACACTTAACATTGTCACAAGAGATACTATTTTCCCCCTTTGCCAAGCCAAACATTTTCATACTCAGGCACCCACAGCTTGCTCATGTAATATATCTGACACCTTGCTTTTTCAATTTGTAATTCTTAGATTACTGGTGAGCCTGAACGTTCTTTCATACTTCTTATAGCCATTTCTCTAAAAACCAGCTGTGTCTTACTGGAATATCCTTTGCTGCTGCTTCCTCCCCCATCGACTCCTTCTGGTCTGTTTAAAGGCCACTTCCCCAGGGTCGTCTCTGGAAAACCCACCTGTAACACTTCCCGCTTTCCTTCCTAGCACTTGTCACTGTGGAGCTGCATATGTATTTTTGAGTTTTAGTGGATTTCTGTCCCCTTCCCCCCTCCACCCCAGGAAACTCCATGGGTGTGATGCTTCCCTGTACGACCCCCAGTCCTCGTGTCTTTAGGGGACGCATGCCTTCAGTTTGTCGGCTTCAGTCGGGTGTCTGTTTTAAGTTTATTTGTTTTGAGAGGGAGATGTGTGCAGGTGAGGCAGTGAGGAGAGAGAAGGGGAGAGATGACCTCACGAACCCACTGAGCTGCTGAGTCAGACACCCAACCGACTGAGCCACCCACGTGCCCCAGCCCTTCAGATGCTCTCGCTGGCCCTTGCTGCTCTTTTGGAAAACCATTCATTGTTGTGTTTACTGATTTTCATGAACTAAAATTCTGCTTACTGATCGTCAGCTCCTTATCGAGCCCTGGCTTGCCCGGTAGCTTCCCAGTGCGCTCCTGTTTGGGGGTGTGGGCCCTGGGAATCCTGGCTCTGAGCTCCACAGCAGGGGTGAGGACCATTCTCCTTCAGACCCTCCAGGGTCCAGGGAGTAGGTGCAGGGAGGTCAGGCAGCCCAGGCCCCATCCTCTGGGGATGGTAGGTGACAGTGACTCTGCTGGGCCCTCAGGGCCCTCACCTGCACCACAGCCCATAGCCCAGGGAGCAGCTCCCGGTGTGGGGAGCGGTTTGCATCGTGGGAGCATCACACACCCACCGGCCTTCAGTACCATGTGGTCTGACCCTCTGGGGACAGTCTTGCCCTGCAGACCCCACCTTCTCCAGTCACTGCCTGGCAGCCACTTGGGCTTTGTGTGGTGTGACGACCGGGCACACCCCAGCCAGTCTTCCTGAGAAGTGAGAGAATAACATTGTTAGCATCCAGCTTTGTCCCTGGTTTTTAAGGGATGCTGTAGGCTTGAAATACAAAGTCAATACAGGACAGATTTTTGCATGTGGCCTTTAAGTGTCTGAATCAGGACTCAGGACTGAATTGTATCATCACATGTCTTTCATTTTTAGTATGCTTTGAACCAAAACAAAACATAGAACTACAGGTTTAAAAAATAACCAGAAAAGGGGCGCCTGGGTGGCTCTGCCAGTTAAGTGTCCAACTTCGGATCAGGTCATGATCTTTGTGGGTTCCAGCCCTGCGTCGGGCTCTGTGTCTCAGCTCAGAGCCTGGAACCTGCTTCGGATTCTGTGTCTCCCTCTCTCTCTGCCCCTCGCCTGCTTGGCTTGGGCTCTCTCTCAGAAATAAACATTAAAGCTAAAAACAAAAACTAAAAATTTTTAAAAAGCAATGGACAGAAGGAAAAAATAAAACTATTATTTGTAGATGGTATAATTTTGCACCACAAATTGTAACAGAACTGAGAAATTATTGAAAATCAACATTCAGTGAGGTGGCTAGTTTCACAAATATACACTTAAAAATAACTTTCCTATGTAAGAGCAATAGCCAACTAGAAAAATACAATGAAAAAAAACTATTTGCAATAATAAAATCATATACAACTTACATTAGAAAATCAGACAGTTTTACTCAGGAATACAATACTTTAATAAAGGCATGGGAAAGAAAATTTGTAAAGCTACCAAAGTTTTCCCAAATAGTTTATAGGCTTAACCTATTTCAGTCAAAATACCAATGTAGATTTTTAGGAAAGCTAACATAAAGCAAAACATGATCATCAAGAATCTTTAAAATAACACACCACAGGACCTGTCCCATGAAGGCACCGCTGACCTGGCCTCTGGGCAGACAAGTCAGGAAAGTGGGTAGCAGGAGCCCTACAAGAACAAGTATCTACGACAATGAAGATACTGGAATCCTGTCTCTTGAGGGGCAATGTGAACTAGCCACTGGAGACAACTGCTAAAAATAAAACACTTTGCTTGTGAGGTAGTGACCACCCATTGGCAAGGGTCTGAGGAGAGCTTGGAGAGGAAGTGACCACATGGTAGGGTAATTGGCCAGTCATGGGTCCAAGCCAATGTCTCCCTCTTCCTCTTCTGGCTCTTGGATTTCCTTCCTAGCAGGCTTCCTTCTTGGTTCAGCAGAGGAACAAGATTCTGAAGAGCTTTACCAGTAGTAGGGCTGGGAGGCTGGGCCCGAGCGACCCAAACTTCTTTTGGCAATGCAAAGGCCATGAGCGCTAGCCGAGCAGTGAAGAGCTGGCCAAAAATACAGTAAGAGCAACAGACACTTTAAAAGTATCTTGTGAAAAGTATTCCTGTAAAAGTCACTTTTCACTACAAAATGCACATGCTGATGAGATCGATGGTTAGTTTCGATCACATACAAATAACAGAGTAAGTCTTTGACATTCACTTGCTGTATCTTCCTATATTCCAAAGGAAACAGTCCCTTTCAACACTCAAGCTCTAACAGGGTGTTCTTTGAAGGTTATGTGAATTGGTAGTGAAGCTGTTGGTTTAACAAATCAGTAGTTTGGTTCTCTCAGGCGAACACAGTTCCAGATAAGGAACTGTGCATTATTTTTTCCCCACAAGTGCGAACTCCTGTGTGTGAGGGGAGAATGGATACGCTTTCATACACACAGGTCACTCTGTTCACCTTGCAGGTAAGTGGCCTCCTTTTTGGGAAAGGGACCTGTGGCCTGTACATTGTTGGAGAAGTTCACAAAAGAAAGCTCCTTAGTCCAGAAAGTGTGGATGCTGATGACTGAGGTATAGCCCTTGAGGGTGTTTTCTTCCCTGTGAAATTTTCTAAAAATTTGAGGTTTCAGCCAAGATGGGTATTTACCCAATTTTGACTATACTGAGGTTATCACATATCTGTATCTTTTCAGAAGCCTGGGAATTCAGGATCTTTCCTGATCCCATTTCTGCTTTCGGGTCTTAGATGGCAAATGGGTTTTTTCATGCCGGGTACAGTTGGAGAGCCGGCCAAATCTTCTCCCACATTTTTTGCAACTATATGGCCTCTCAGCCTCATGACTCTGCAGGTGTAGCAAAAAGTCTTCATTCTCTGGGAAGGTTTTCCCACATTCTGGACACTTAAATATCTTCTCCCTTACATGGATTTCTTCATGGCGACTCCGATGAGAGTTTTGACGAAAGTTTTTCCCACACTGAGAACATGAATAAGGTTTCTCTCCTGTATGGATGCGTTCATGTTTATTAAGGTTTGTTTTATGATTGAAGCTTTTCCCACAATGACTACAGTCATAGGGTTTTTCACCAGTGTGAGTCCGCTGGTGGGAAATAAGGTAAGAACTTTCATTAAACTGTTTCCCACACAGTGGACAAGTGTACCATCTTCTCGTTCTCCGATTTCGAGTAAGTGCAATCACGTTGATATCCACATACTTTGAGAGTTCCTCTAGGGGAGTATCATTTTCAATGGTAACTAGAAGATTTTTCACTTTCCTTTGTTTTGGAGTAGATGTATTTAGTCTGTCTTTATGGCAATATGGAGATTGCTCAGAGACCACAGAACAATCTACTTCATCACAATCTGAAGTCTTCTCTCTATGATCTTCACTCTCTACAGGTTCCTTCTGAAGACCTTCAGTCTCAGGATTAATGTCATGGGCTGTGGAAACAGAGAATTAATAACTTTTGAGGGATATGATACCAGGCAGTTTGAAAAAACAAGTTAGATTTCTCATCAAACAATAATCTTGAGTGTCAGAAATTTGAGGACTAGCAGGTAATTGTTATCAACACTCCTTCTCCACTCTTCCTGTGGGTGGAATATATTACTGATAAGTCTTCCTATCCAATGCAGTGCAAGCACACGGTCCTTTCCCCCATCGTCCGAGAGAGAGAGAGAGAGAGAGAGAGAGAGAGAGAGAGAGAGCGAGCGAGCGCGAGCGCACTCAAGTGGTAGGCAGACAGAGGGGGAGACAGAGAATCCCAAGCAGGCTGTAGGCTCATTGCGGAGCTTGATGCAGGGCTTGATTCCATGACCCTTGGATCATGACTTGAGCAGAAATCAACAGTTGGACGAGCTGGATGCTCAACTGACTGAGCCACCCAGGTACCCCTTTTTTTTTTTTTTAATGAAATGAGGGGGACTACACTGAAAGATTTTATAGGTTTGCTTTCTGAATAGGCACTAATTACTCAAGAAGTTCATACTGATCTTATATTCTGTGTAGAGCAGTGAGCTAAGGGCCAGGGGATGAAAGACATAAATATTCAAGGGTATACCACTCCTATTCTTTAGGAGGCTAGTAAGTGAAAGGTAAGATGAGTTACTTCTAGGTTTTCACTATATATTAAATATTACGATATTATAGAATTAGATAATACTATAAAATCCTATATAATAGTGAAAAAACAGAGCAATTCAAATGACCAAAAACAATGAAGGCATATCATATTCAGTAGTTATTATTTGGGCAATAAGGTTATTACAAGTGATAAAATTAAACTATGGTAGAAATTCATTGTGGTCTTTTTGGGGGAGAAAGGGGAGTAGTAACTGGGCAGTGGGCACAAAAGGGACTTCTGGGGTGCCAGAAATAGTCCATTTGAATGGTGGTTAGACAAATGTGTACATTTTGTGAAAATCTGAGGTATACACTTTTTTTTTTTAAGTATTTTATTTAATTTTGAGAGAGAGACAGCGTGAGCAGGGGAGGGTCAGAGAGAGGGAGACCAGAATCCGAAGACAGGCTCCAGGCTTTGAGCTAGCTGTCAGCACAGAGCCCAACAAAGGGCTCGAACCCATGAACCGTGAGATCATGACCTGAGCCGAAGCCAGACGCTCAACCGACTGAGCCACCCAGGCGCCCCTGAGGTATACACTTTTGATCTGTAGACTTTTCTGTATTTATTACCACCAAAAGAAGTCTGAGTAAAATAACAGATATAAAGACTAAATAACAAAGTAAAAAAAAAAAGTACACTGTGAAAAGGTAAAGTGACAAGGGACCCCTAAACTCTGGGCAACTTATGAATATTAAAGGATTAAATCAGCTACTTAGATATATGGCCGACCACAGATCTGTGATACAGACCTTTGCTAGATGAGGAGTTTTCCCCTGACAGAGGTTTTCTGTTTCATTACTCCCTTGGGTACTGAAAATGCTGACTCGAAGCATATGGCAATTTTTATCACCAGCCCTTGACACTGACTGCCACACTTCCTTCAAAAGTAACTGTGCCAGTTTCAATACAAGCATCAAGGCGTGGGTACCAATTTTACCTAATCTTGCCAGCATTTAATAGGTATAAAATAGCTTCTCATTGCAGCTTTATTTTGTACTTTGTTATTACAAACCACTAATTTATTGGGCTGAGACTCATAAATTTACATAAATTTTACATGTTGCGAATCTTAACCCCTGTGCAGGCAGTCACTGCTGGATGTCGGGCTGAAGCCCTTGCAAGTCCCCAACTTGAAGCCATAAAAAAGCGTCAGTTCAAAACCTGACACATGTTCTATTCTCGAGCCATTCCTTTATGACTTACTTTTACAGTTAGCTTTCTTTTTTAAAAGTTTATTTATTCTGAGGGAGAGAGAGAAAGAGCGAGCGAGTACGAGCAGGGCAGGGGCACAGAGACAGGGACAGAGAAAGAATCCCAAGCACAGACAGTGTGGAGCCCTATGTGGGGCTTGAACTCACAAACCGTGAGATCATGACCTGAGCTGAAACCAAGAGTTGGACATGTAACGGACTGAACCACCCAGGCGTCCCTATAGTTAGTTCTCAAGATATTTTGAGTTTAGTATCACATCGTGTGTTATTGTTTATAACATGTCTAATATCCTTTAAAATTTTTTGACTGTTATTTACAGTATAAATTTAGAAGGCACTAATATCTTTACACGATTTCAGTTTTCCCATTTAGATCCGTGTCTCTCCAATATTTAAGAATCCGTTAGGGGGCGCCTGGGTGGCTCAGTTGGTTAAGTGTCTGACTTCGGCTCAGGTCAGATCTCACGTTTGTGATTTCGAGCCCCGCGTCGGGCTCTGTGCTGACAGCCAGCTCAGAGCCTGGAGCCTGCTTCCGGTTCTGTGTCTCCTTCTCTTTCTGCCCCTCCCCCTCTCACGCTCCGTCTCTCTCTGTATCAAAAATAAATAAAACATAAGAATGACAGCTTCCATTATTTTGTGTTAATTTTTTAATACAATTAAAAAATTTTTTTGATGCTTATTATTGAGATAGAAACAGAGAATGAATGGGGGAGGTGCAGAGAGAGAGGGAGACACAGAACCGGAAGCAGGCTCCATGCTCTGAGTTGTCAGCACAGAGTCTGATATGGGGCTTGAACCCACAAACTGTGAGATCATGACTTGAGCTGAAGTCAGATGCTTAACTAACTGACCCTAAGCCACCCAGGCGCTCCATAGTTAATACAATTTTCTAAATGTTTTTGAGAAAGTGAGACAGAGCATGAGTGGGGGGAGGAAACAATATGAAGCAGGCTCCAGGCTCTGAGCCGTGGGCACAGACTCCGACGTGGGACTTGAACCTACAAACTGTGAGGTCATGACCTGAGTTGAAGTTGGATGCTTAACCGACTGAGCCACCCAGGCACTGATGTTAGGTTTTTAAAAAGTTAGGGGCGCCTGGGTGGCTCAGTCGGTTAGGCCTCCGACTTCGGCTCAGGTCAGATCTCACGTTCTTGGGTTCGCGCCCCGCGTCAGGCTCTGTGCTGACAGCTAGCTCAGAGCCTGGAGCCTGCTTCTGGTTCTGTGTCTCCTTCTCTCTCTGCCCCTCCCCCTCTCATGCTCTGTCTCTCTCTGTATCAAAAATAAATAAAACATTAAAAAAAATTTAAAAAGTTAATGTTGAGAGAGAGAAAAAAGCATGAGGGGCAGAGAGGGAAGGAGAGACAGAATCCCCGGCAGGCTCTGCACTATCTCAGTGTGGAGCCAGATGTGGGGCTTGAACCCATGAACCATGAGATCATGACCTAGGCTGAACTGAGTCACCCAGGGGCCCCCATTTTGTTAATTTAAGAATGTATTGCTATACATTCCCTATTTAGTACTTTGAGCCACCTATGTGCCCCATTTCATTTTTAAATAATTACCATCAGTCTTTTATGAATGACTATAAATGTCATATTATATTAAAGGGCTACCTATTTTGAAGATAATTCATTGAAACTCATACTATTTTTTCTGATTTTCCTGAGTGTCAATGAATATATCTTACATTCCTTTAGTGTACTAATTTTTATGATCAAAACTTTAGTAGCTAATATATTTATATGGTACAAAAATCTAAATGTGAAAAGGTATTCGCTAGGGAGCCTTCCTCCAGTCCCTGCCCCCATCCATTCTACTCACCCCCCGACGTGTGCCAATTCTCATTAGTTTCTTTTTATTTTTCCATGGTTTGTCTAAGTGACATATTTTTCTTTCTCCTTTTCTAAAGGTAGTATACTGTGTATGTGTCTGGTATTTGCTTTATTTTGATCGTTATATTCCCGGGCATAGAAATTCATGGTATTCTATGTGGACACATCATATTCAACCAGAGACACTTACATTGTCTTCAGAGGTGAATGCATCTTTAATACTGGTAATTAGATCGTCATATATAGGGAGTGTACCATTCTGCATGTCCACCAGTATTATACCGGTTTCCCAACACACCACCAATGTGTTGTTATCAGATTTCTAGAAATCTGATAGAAAAAAGATGGTAATCTGGTTGAGGTTTAATCTGCATTTCTAATTATGAGTAGGGCTGGACATCTTTCCATGTGTTTATGGGTCATTTGTGTTCCTAAGCGAATCTATTGGTCTTTCTCTTGGTGTACAAAGTATGATTCACTTTGCTGGGTTGTCACAACACTTCTTATGAGCCCCTTCTGCTTCCCTGCTCTTCTTTTCAATTTTCCTGGTCACTTGTATTTATTATTTCCATTTGAATTAGAGAGTAGAACAGGGGGGCAATGGTACTGGCATTATTAAAATAATAATAAAAATGGCATTACATTCACTTCATGAATTAGCCTGGGGAGAAATGACCTTTTAATGTTAAATCTTCCTCGTCAACATGGTATTTCTTCCCTTTCATTCAGATCTCCTTCTTTGTCTTCTGGAAACATTTTCTAGTTTTCCTCATAATTTCTGCATGTTTCCTCAGTTTATTTCTAGGTGTTTAATCTTGTTTGTTCCTATATAACTTCTAAATAACTGCATTTATGAAAGCTAATGATTTCCATATAATTTTTCATCCCATCGCCTTACTGAATGCTCTATTTATAATTTTCAGACACTTCCTATGGTTTTCCAGGTACACAATTACATCAGAGGTAATAGATTCTTAAAATCCTAAACATCTCATTTCTTTCTCATTTACAACTGTTCTGGCCAATACCTAATACACAATATTAAATAGTAGCAGTGATAGTGGGCTTCGTTGTTGTCCTGACATTAGTGGGAATGCCTTCCAGTGTTTCCTGTAAACAGGTGCAGACTGAAAGGAAGTATCCATTACTTACTATTTTGTTTAGTGTTTTGTGACGAAGGCAGAAGGCATTGGTATTCTGTCTAATATCTTTTCAGTAACTATGAAATTGATCAGAGGATTCCTGTCCTTTATTATTAAATAGATATTAATAGACTTTCTATTATTAAATCACTTTTGCATTCTAGGAATAAATCTTCCTTGGTCAGGACAGCTTTTTATAGATTGTGGTATCTTTGTCATATTAGTTTCATAAAAAGAAATTGGAATTTTTTTAATCTGAAAATTTTCATAGCATTTAAATTGTCTAAAAAATTTTTTTTTATTTTTTAAAATTTATTTTTGGGAGACAGAGAGAGCACGAGCAGGGGAGGGTCAGAGAGAGAGGGAGACACAGAATCTGAAACAGGCTCCAGGCTCTAAGCTAGCTGTCAGCACAGAGCTGGACACAGGGCTTGAACCCACGAACTGTAAGATCATGACCTGAGCCGAAGTCAGATGAGTAACCGACTGAGCCACCCAGGTGCCCCTAAATTGTCTAATTTTTAAAGCTTCTTAAGAATTTCCTGTGAAACTTGGGGCACCGAGAAAATAATGTTTGTTTATTTTTGAGAGAGACAGAGAAAGAGGGAGGGGGGAGAGAGACAGACAGACAGACAGATAGACACAAAGTGCAAACAGGGGAGGGGCAAAGAGAGAGGGAGACATAGAATCCTAAGCAGAGTCCATGCTCTGAGCTGTCAGCACACAGCCTGCTGCAGGGCTTGAACTCATGGACCATGAGATCATGACCTGAGTTGAAGTCAGACGCTTAACCAACTGAACCACCCAGGTGCCCCTAGAAAAAAAATTTTTTTAGCTTTATTTACTCATTTTGAGAGACAGAGACCACATGAGCAGGGGAGGGGCATGGCAGGGGAGGGGCAGAGAGAAAAGGAGAGAGAGAATCCCAAGCAGGCTCTGTGCTGACAGAGCAGAACCCAACATGGGGCGTGAACCCCCGAAATAGATCATGACCTGAGTTGAAACCAAGAATCAGACACTTAACTGACAGACTCAAGGCGCCTGCACACTGCTTATCTTTTTAGGTGAATGACTTTTATTTTAAAAGAAACTGGAAGTTTTAGAGGGCGAGAATGGAGCACTATGTATGATTTTAAGCCACTGATATCAACTGGAGAATCCAACCCTACCTACGGAAGAAGCACGTAGTATTTATTAAGTGTTGGTTAATGATTCTAAGTTTAAATCATCAGCTTTGGGGTATGGGTAAGGGAGGGAAATGGAAAGGGTGAGAAACGGGTCTCAGGGTCTGAAGGTCAATGGCCAAAGTGTTCCTGGAATTGGTAACCTACCCACCAGCCAGTCACCTAAAATAAATGCTTGTTTTATCCAAGACTGAGAAAAAATTCAGTGTAATAAATCTGATCTCTTTATGCTTTCCCCTACTAAGAAAACATTAGGCTAATATCATCCTCAATGGGGAAAAACTGATAGCTTTTCTCTTTCGGCAAGGAAGAAGTCAAATTTTCATTTTTCGCAGACAACAGGATAATCTATGTGGATACCCAAAAGACTCCAAAAATATTGCTAGAACAGATACATGAATTCAGCAAAGTTGCCGGATATAAAAGCAACATACAGAAATCTGTTGCATTTCTATACACCAATGATAAAGCATCAGAAAGAGAAATCAAGGAATCGATCCCATTTACAATTGCACCAAATACCTTAAGATACTCAGGAGTAAACCTAACCAAAGAGGTAAAAGATCTGTCTGCTAAAAACTATAGAAAGCTTATAAAAGACATTGAAGACGACAAAAAGAAACAGAAAAGCTCTCCATGCTCATGGATTGGAAGAACAAATATTGTTAAAATGTTGATACTACCCAAAGCAATCTACACATTCAATGCAATCCCTACCAAATAAACACCAGCATTCTTCACAGAGCTAGAACAAATCATCCTAAATTTGTATGGAACCAGAAAAGACCCCGAATAGCCAAAGTAATGTTGAAAAAAGAAAACCCAAGCTGTAGGCATCACAATTCCAGTCTTCAAGCTGAATGACAAAGCCATAATCATCAAGACAGTACAGTATTGGCACAAACCAGACACAGAGATCAAAGGAACAGAATAGAGAATCCAGAAATATATCCACAAATGTATGGCCACTAATCTTTGACAAAGTGAAAAAAAGTCTCTTTAGCAACTGGTGGGAAAACTGGACCACTTTCTTATACCAAAGAGCAAAATAAATTCAAAATGGATGAAGACCTAAATGTAAGACAAGAAACCATCCCAGAGAAGGAAATAGGCAGCAACCTCTTTGACCTTGGCTGCAGCAACTTACTAGACAGGTGTCCAGAGACAAGGGAAACAAAAGCAAAAATAAACTTTATTGGACCAAGATAAAAAGCTCTGCACAGCGAAGTAAACAATCAACAAAACTAAAAAGCAACTGACAGAAGAGGAGAAGATATTTACAAATGACATCTCAGATAAAGGGTTAGTATCTAAAATCTGTAAAGAAATTATCAAACTCAACACTCAAAAAACAAATAATCCAGTGAAGAAATGGGCAAAGGACATGAATAGACACTTCCCCAAAGAAGACATGCAGACAGATGGCTAAAATGCTCAACATCACTCAACTACTCATCATTAGGGAAATACAAATCAAAACCACAATGAGATACCACCTCACACCTGTCAGAGTGGCTAAAATGAACAACTCAGACAACAACAGATGTTGGCGAGGATGTGGAGAAAGAGGAACCCTTGTGAACTGCTGGTGAGAATGAAAACTGGTGTAGCCACTCTAGAAAAATAGTATGGAGGTTCCTCAGAAAGTTAAAAATAGGGGTGCCTGGGTGGCCTGACTGAGGTCAGTTAAGCATCTAACTCTTGATTACGTCTCAGGTCATGATCTCAGTTTGTGAGTGTAAGCCCTGCATCAGGCTCTGCACTAACAGTACAAGCCTGCTTTGGATTCTCTCTCTGTCCCTCTCGTGAGTTCCTGCTCTCTTTCTCTCTCAAGATAAATAAGTAAGCTTAAAAGAGTTAAAAATGGAATTACCTACAATCCAGCATTGCACTAGTAGGGGCACATGCACCCCAATGTTTATACCAGCATTATCAATAATAGCCAAATTATGGAAGGAGCCCAAATGTCCATCAACTGATGAATGGATAGAGAAGATGTGGTATAACATATAGGAATATTATAATATATATGTAATGGAATATTACTCAGTGATCAAAAAGAATGAAATCTTGCCATTTGCAACAACATGGATCAAACTAGAGTGTATTAGGCTAAATAACATAAGTCAGAGAAAGAAACATGATTTCACTCGTGTGGAATTTAAGAAACAAAACATGAATATAGGGGAAGGGAAGGAAAAATAAGATAAAAACAAAGAGGGAGACAAACCCTAGGAGACTCTTTAATACAGAGAATAAACAGGTTTGCTGGAAGGGAGGTGGCTGGGGGTGGGGTGGGGTCAATGGGTGATGGGCATTAAGGAGGACACTTGGTGAGTTGAACACTGGTACTATGTGTAAGTGATACCTAACTAAATTGTACTTTTGAAACCAACACTACACTATATGTTAATTAACTTGAATTTAAACAAAACAAGCAAACAAAAAAACCACTAGGGGCATGTGGCTGTCTCAGTCCATAGAGCATGCGATGTTTGATCTCAGGGTCATAAGTTCAAGCCCCATTCTGGGCATAGAGTTTACTTAAAATGTACATAAATACCTATATATCTATATGCATCTGGGTGGCTTAGTTAAGTGTCTACTCTTGATCTCAGCTCAGGTCACGATCCCAGGGTTGTGGGACTGAACCCCACATTGGGCTCTGCACTGAGTATGGAGACTGCTTAAGATTCTCTCTCCCTCTCTGACCTTCTCCCCCCACTCATGAGCTTTCTCTCTCTCTTAAAAAAAAGAATTTAGTGTCACTATCCTGACCGTACAGTGTAAGGCAACCAGAGTTCAAGAGTCATGGATTTTTGTCACCCCAGGCAACTCACAAAACCCACTTTCTGTTCCATTTTAGCCTCAGAAGCAAAGAGCCCTGAAGGTGAAGTAAAACGTATTAGGCACTCCGCAAAACGATGTTTGAGGGCCCCTGACTCTACGGGAGCAGTGTATTTGTAGAGAAAGGCTGAATCATCTCTCACCAGCTTCCAGAGAACTGCTGCCATGGGGCGCCCGGGTGGCTCCGTCGGTTAAGCCTCCGACTTCGACTCAGGTCATGATCTCGCAGGTCGTGAGTTCAAGCCCCGCTCTGGGCTCTGTGCTGACAGCTCAGAGCCTGGAGCCTGCTTCAGACCCTGGCTCCCTCTCTCTCTGTTCCTTCCCTGCTTGCACTCTCTCTCTCTCTCAACAATAAATAAACATTAAAAAAAGAAACTGTTGCCAGATGAATTCATATGTAGTATTCTCCTTTAAGATTATTTGTTACCCATTACTGGGAAATAAGCAGAAATGAAGAAGGACCCATTCTCCAACCATGCACGAAATTCACTGAAAAAATTATGAGAAATGCATCAAGAAGGCGGTACAATTCTGGGCTAAGGCTGCAGGCTCTGGTGTTAGAATCCCTGAGTCCAGATCCCTGCTCTGCTACCTACTACTGTGTGACTTTTAACAATTAACATTTTTCTGCTTTAGTTTCATCCTCTGTAAAATAGTAATAATTCCTATGTCCTACAGTCTATTGTGAGATATGTACAAGATAATAAATGCATGCAAAGCACTGAGACTAGTGCCTACATGATGATACACAAGTGCTAAGTAAGTGCTAGATATGATTTTCATCAATAGTGTGATATATTTTCATTCACCCTAGTAGAGTTCATAGCTATTGGGACATCAAGGGGGAAAAAAAAGACTTAAAGGAGTTAGTCATGCACCCAATGAAAACACCAATTTAAAATACACCTGTTGGGCGATTGGCATGAGATCCAGAAAATGGATTCAGAAACAATGGCTGAATTGTTCAGAAACAACCTGGCTGCATTTTTATCTATTTAAATATTTGATGTCAGTACACTAGCTCTAAGTCTTGTTTACCAAAAGAAGTCCCCTCCTCCCCTTGCTGCCCTAAAGATATACAAACAGTGGCCACCCACAGCTGGTGTAGGCTCTGCCACATGGAATAAAAATTAAACGAGCATCAACATGTACTTAGCTACTGTGAATCAGGTCTTTAAAAAGTCTGATGAGGGGTGCCTGGGTAGCCCAGTTGGTTAAGCATCCAATTTTTTTTTTTTTTTTGAGAGAGAGAGAGAGAGAGGAAGCATGAGGGAAGGGCAGAGACAGAAGGAGACACAGAATCCAAAGCAAGTGCCAGGCTCTAAGCCGTCAGCACAGAGCATGATGTGGGGTTTGAACTCACAAACTGGGAGATCATAATCTGAGCCAAAGTCAGATGCTTAGCCAACTAGCCCCTGAGGTGCTCCAAACATCTAAGTCTTGATTTCAGCTCAAGTCATGGTTCACAGTTCGTGAGTTTGAGCTCGACATCAGGCTCTGTGTTGGGAGAGCGTGGAGCCTGCTTGGGATTCTCTTTCTCACTCTCTCTCTGCCCTTCCCCTGTTCACTCTCTGTCTCTCTCTCTCAAAAATAAAATGCACATTAAAAAAAATAAAGCCTGATGAAATAGAAGAACATGCTTTTTCCATAGCATTCCATGTGGGCACACACGATTTCTTACCCAGTAACACCATCTCTCCAACACTGTCGTCCTTCTCTGAGGTGGGCTGCTGAATAGCATCTAGGCTCACACATTCTTCTTGAGAGTGAAATACATTCAAATCCTCGAAGACCAGCAGTTCCTGAAAGAGCAGTAGGCCCCAATCCTCTTAATAACAGAGGTTCTTCGACAACTCTGCTGGTAAAATAGACTGAGACCCAGAGAGCAGGAAGGGGAAGGTGAAAAGGACCTAAAAATCATACGAAGATGCAGCAGACAAGAAACCCGGGCTCAGGAGCCAAAGGACAAGCAGAGGAGAAATATCCAAGGAGGCAGTGAAAACAAGGCCACTCTCCTTACAAGAGTATGTTCTTATATATGGGTGAGCTGAGCAGCGAGGGCTCCAAGAGCAGAGTAGGTGACGTACTGAAAACAGAGAACTGGAAAACTGAACCCACCTCAGGCTCAGTATTCCGATACAGAGACGATGCGTCCTGTTTCCGCTGGATTCCGTCTCTGGGTAGAAGCTTCACCATGGGACGAGGTTGCACTGGGGAAAGAGGAAGCTGCAGTTAATGGAAAAGTCAGGGACTCTAATATGGAAACCCTAATCACACCTTGAGGCCACCCTGTCCTCATTCCCTCAGAAGGCGACTTACATTTTTTTCAGCTTCTGTGAGCCCAGGGAAGAGTTCAAGCCATAACAGGGTCTTGAACCTCTATCTAGGGTCTCCTCATTATGAAAAGAATGACTCCCTTAGGATTTTTTAAATTCCCATTACTACTAAAGGGGAGGGTAAAGTCTGGAGATACCCATAACAAGCACAGAATTTCCAAAATTCCACATTAACTGTAGTCAATTAACGCACCCACATTTCTTTATCCTAAAAAGATATACACACCCCCCCAAGAAAAAAGATATACGTTGCTCATTCTGTGACCTTTACACACATCCAGCAATCCACTCCAACTGTAGCCTGAGAAAAAAATACTCCCTCTCCGCAGTATGCTGACTTACTGGAATCAACCCCCCCCCCCCAATACCCACTATCCTAACTTGAATTCATTACTAACATGAAAACCTATTTCAGAACGTAGTACCATCCCCTTCTCTTCTGGTGAAACAGCATATGCTTCTTACATCTGTTCTGAAAGTTTGAGCTCACATCCTTCATAATAACCAAAGTCTCCTTGACTTTCTGATCGGGCTGGCCCACGCCTGGCTTGGGCAAGAAGGTGAGGAAGTGCTCCAGAACTAGCTGGTGGATGGTCTTGGGCCCACTAGTAGCATCCCGAAGTAGGTCTTGGCCCAGCTTGGATTCCGGAGGAACTCTCAGTATAAAGGACCGCTTTGGCTTTAGGGGCATTGGAACGACTTTTGCAGCCATCGCGCCTTGAAATCACACACCACACTCCTTCTGCAGAGCTTCAGGAGTCACCTCTTACTGAAGGAAGACTGTCAGATAGCC
The DNA here is from genome assembly GCF_006229205.1 of Suricata suricatta. Taxonomy (NCBI): domain Eukaryota; kingdom Metazoa; phylum Chordata; class Mammalia; order Carnivora; family Herpestidae; genus Suricata; species Suricata suricatta. The sequence continues at coordinate 2,421,885 of NC_043707.1, forward strand.
AAGCTGCAGACGAGAGAAACCACGGGTTACCCACAAAACCAGGTAGGCATGCCTGCACTGCAGTGTATGGCTTGGATAGTGACGCCACACGCAATGTAAAGCAGGAGAGAGAAGCTGGCGTGGGGAACACCCAACTGAAACGGAAGGTCCCTGAACTAGAAACTCCTAGCAAGGCCTGAAAGCAAGATCTGAAAGCTGTAGGATGTCCAAACCTCAAGGGTCATTCTGAGAAATAGGAGATGCAAACTCAAGCAGGTAGGAAGAGCAATGGGCTGGAAGACAGGACCCCTGGGGTCCCGAGGGCATCTGCTTAGAAGGTGGCCTGGCCATTCAATCAAGCCCTACTGCGCACCTAGGACCGCAGGTGCCTCAGATGCCGTTCAGGGGGCAGTTGATGGCTCAAGGAGCAAACGCAAGGCTCCAAGAGCTATCTGTCCATACGTGGCCTGCTGACTCCTTTCCGCCGTGAAAGCCCTGGCTGAGAGCGGCAGAGGACCTCCCAGTAGGGAGCCGCAGGCCAGGCCCACTCTGGAGCCTCGCCTACCGGCCAAGGGGCACCTTTACCACAACGACCAGCCTGCGGCGGCATTGCCCGGGGTGTGTTCCCGGCTCCCCAGCCGGCCAGGCAGCCCCAGCAAGTGACCAAGCTCTGCTCCCCAGAGGGCCCGTCAGCCTGGTTCCCGCCCTCGCAGAGCCCCTCACCTCTCGGGGGGCTGTTCCGCCCCTGGGAGCTCGCAGGGGACGGTCCGGAGACCCAGACGCAGAGACACGGAAACCAGGCGCGAGAGGCCAAGCCCGCCCCTCGCCCTTCGGTGTGCCCTCACAGGCCGAGGGCGACGATTGGTAAACGCCGCCGTCAGTTGAGGAGGAAGGTCGGACGCGGTGCCTTCTGGGAAGCCGAGCGCCTCGGCAGCCGCGACGTCACTACCGGTACTTCCTTCCGGTGCGGAAGCCTGGTCTCCCCGCTCGGAGCGGGCAGTCTGCGCTTGTCAAGGCGAGGCTCGAGGCCGGTCGACAGAGCTCTCGGCGACAGAGGGAGGCTAGGCTGGCGGCAGATGCTGTCTCTGGGGCTCTATATGGGAGATGAAAGCCAGAAAGCTGGCTCCAGTCCTCCATGACAAACTGGCGCCTCTCCAAGTACTGGCGGGGTAGCTCCACGGCCTGCTGGGAAGTGTAGTTCGGCTCCAAACAGCCAATGGTAGACCGCAGGCGCTGCGGCTGGGAAGAGGCCGTACCACCTTCACCCCCACCCACACCCCACCCCTGAGGCTCGACAGGAAGTGGGCTGCCTCTAGGACCGGAAG
>NC_043707.1:2423288-2471221 GCF_006229205.1 Suricata suricatta
GCTTGACGGGGGAAGGTCTTCCGCTTCTCCAGTCACCTTCGTTTCCCTCCTCAGCCTCTCACGGAGGCGCAAGCATCCTTTCTCCTTCCATTGTTTCTGTACTCGTTCATTCCCCATTGGGCCACTGCTCAGGGTTATGACAACCTCCGGACAGGGATTGCCGTATTTCTCTCAGTAACACCAGCCTCCAGCTGGATGACAAAAGTAGAAATACAAAAAAAAGAAAAAAATGTTTTTTCCCCTTAACCTTGACTATAGGTGACTCACTTAGCCATGGATTAAAATATGTTATGGCGGGGCGCCTGGGCGGCTCAGTCCGTTAAGCGCCCCACTTTGGGTCACAATCTCATGGTTTGTTGGTTCAAGCCCCACATCAGGCTCACGGCTGTCACCACTGTTAGTGCAGAGCCAGGAGCCTGCTTCAGATTCTGTCTCTCCCCCCATCCTGCCCCTCCACTACTCGTGCTCTGTCTCTGTCTTTCAAAAATAAATAAACGTTAAAAATTTTTTAAACATATGTTACAGACTAGTGCCAAAACTGTGTGCTACCACAAGTTTTTGTAAAATAAAAGAATATTTGCTTTTCTGGACATCAAAAACAAAACAAAGCAAACAACAAAAACTCCTTCAATCAAAGTAGTATGGTTTGGCGGCACCTGGGTGGCTCAGTCAGTTTAGCTTCCAACTCTTTATTTTGGCTCAGGTCATGATTGCACAGTTGGTGAGACAGAGCCCTGTCTTGGGCTTTGCCTTGACAGCAGGGAGCCTGCTTGGGATTCTCTCTCCCTCTCTCTTTGTCCCTCCCCTGCTTAGGTGCATTCTCTCTCTCTCTCTCTCTCTCCCCCTCTCTCCTTCTGTCTCTCTCTCTCTCCCTCTCTCCCTCTGTCTCTCTCTCTCTCTCTCTCTCTCTCTCTCTCTCTCTCTCTCACACACACACACACACACACACACACACACAACTAAAAAAAAAATGGGGGGGTTGCCTGGGTGGCTTAGTGGGTTAAATGGGAGACCCTTGATTTTAGCTCAGGTCATGATCTCATGGTTCGAGTTCCAGCCCTGCATCTAGCTCCATGCTCACATCTTGGGGACTGCTTGGGATTCCCTCTCTGCCCCTCCTGTGTGCTTGCGTTCCCTCCTACCCTCCCCCCAAAAAAGCAGTAGGCAGGTCATGATCTCATATTTAGTGAGTTTGAGTCCTACATCAGACTCCACGTTACAGTGAGGAGCTTGCTCCTCCTTACCCACTCTCTGCCCCTCCTGCGCGTTCTCTCTCTTTCTCTCAAAACAAATAAATAGGGGTGCCTGGGTGGCTCAGTCGGTTGAGCCTCTGACTTCAGCTCAGGTCATGATCTCATGGTTCATGGGTTTGGGCCCCGAGTCAGGCTCTTTGCTAACAGCTCAGAGCCTGGAGCCTGCTTTGGAATCTGTGTCTCCTTCTCTCTCTGCCTCTCTCCCATTTGTGCTCTGTCTCTCTCTGTCTCTCAATAATAAATCAATGTAAAAGAAAAAAAAATTTTAAAAAATAACCTTAAAAGAAAATCAGTATGATTTGAACTAGGAGTAAATAAGTAAAACAGTAGAAAAGAATAGTAAGTGCCCAAATTGACCTGAATGTATGTGAACCTTTATGAAAGGGTTGCATTTCAACTTAGCATAAAATAAATGGTGCTAAGCAAAAGTTGTTCTTCTGGAAAGAAAGTAAGACTCGTTATCCTTATACTTTATACCAAAAAAAAGGAATTTAATAATCAATGAAAGAACACAAAATAACATTGGTTTAATGTAGAGGCAAGACAAGAAATTGAAGTGCCTTAAAATAAAGTATAATTCTGTGTAACTGTATTTTTAAAAAACCTTTAAAAAAGCAGTATTAATAAAGTCAAATAAGGAATAGACTGGAAAGCAATTGTAAAAGAAAGACCAGATAAAGAATTAGACATTCCCAACATACAAAAAGCTCCTGCCAACTGATAAAAGGCAAAGGTATGAAGTCATGAAAACTAAATGTCATTAATATTTGAAAAGATGCCCAGGCACTTTGGAAATAGTTTGTCAGTCTCTTAATATGTTATTGTAGAATTATGGCCCACCATTTCCATTCTTAGGTATAAGCTCAAGAGAAATGAAAACATACAAAACTTGTATGCGAATAGCAGCATTATTCATAATGGCTGAAAAGAAACTTTCCAGGTGTTTATTAACTGATGAGTGGTTAAACAAGATGTAGTCTATCCGTACAATGGATTATTTTTCAGCAGTAAAGAAAGGAGTGAGGTATTGATGCGTCATGTAACATGGATGGACCTGCAAATATTATGCCAAACAAAAGAACCCAATCATAGAAGCCTGCATAATGTACGATTCTACTGTCACGGAATATCCAGAATGGGCAAGTCCACAGAGATAGCACATAGGCTGGTGGCTGCATGGGGCTGTGAATAGGAGAGAATGGCCAGTGGATGCAGGGCCTGTTTGGGGGTGATGAAAATCTCTGGATTTAGAGGTTTGTACATATTGTGAATACACGAAAACCCACTTAAGACACACTTTGATGTTTATGCGCAAGCAGGGGAGGAGCAGAGAGAGGGAGACACAGATTCTGAAGAAGGCTCCAGGCTCTGAGCTGTGAGCACAAAGCCCAATGCAGGGCTCAAACTCACGAGCTGTGAGATCTTGACCTGAGCCAACACCAGACACCCAACTGACTGAGCCACCCAGGCACCCCTTAATATACACTTTGAAAGGGTTGATTTTATGGTATGTGAATTATATCTCAATTTAAAAAAAGACAGACATTTTCATCTTACAAATACAAATGTTTAGTATTTAAAATATGTATGAAGAAGTACTACAGACAGCTGAATTCAGTGTCTAGATTCCACATAGCAAGTAGTCAGAGGAACTGTGCTGTTTCTGTAGAATGAAGTGAAAAGTCGTTCATATGGAACATTCAGAGCCTCACTAGCAGGTAATGAAATAAAACAGGTAAAACCCCATTGATCTCTATTGAGTCAGCCAAAAATTTTAAATGACAAACATTGCTTTAGGCATGAAACATTACTACTCTTTCTGAAGGATTGTATGGCCAACGGTAACAAGTGTCATCAAATAGTTCACATTCTGCAGCCATTTTGCGAATAACAGGAGAAAAAAAAATATATGGGGAAGTGGTGGAAAAAAGTAAAGGAAATGTTCATGGAAAGGTTTTATCGGGAGAATTGGGAGCAGCTAAGCAAATAGAACACATGAAGTGTGTCGGAGTATCTACTATGTGCGTAGAACAAACCTCCATGAAGAAACCCCCATGGGGTAGGAGGATTTTAGTCTAATATTCATTTGATTCTTTTCTCTCTCTCTCTCTCTTAGATCCTTTCTCTTTGCATCCCTTTAAATGGGGGATGATAGAGTATCTGTGGACTAGAACACCCAATATTCCACAGGCTTTTCATAGATCAGGACAGGTATTTTTTTTAAAAGCTGACACTTGAAATCTGCGTCCAATGTTTTCCCACCCCAGCAGCTCCATCTTTTTCATGGTGTTCAGTAGGAAAATGGGGTCTCACAGTGATTAACTAAGTGACAACAAATTGAGTGCAAACCAAGTGCAATTATGACCAAATTTTCTACTTGATTTCTTTATGGGGTCTAGCCAGTACAATAAAGTATTAACTCAGGTACAAAAGCATGACCATGAAGTCTGCTTGATTTATTTTTCAGCTTTCCAAGTCCTCAAGAAAGTGGGGGATAGAATGAGGGCACACATCTTTGCCATACAGTTCTGAGGGAAAATGAGGGTGAGATCTCTGGCTCAGGGCATCTTCGGGTGCTAATTCATACAAGGATTTATTAAGCAACAGCCATGTACTTCCTCCTTTGAAGCATCATCAGTACATGCGCTCTTTTTATCCTTGTTTTACCAACATTTGTGTGCCTAGCTTATTTCTGCAACCATTCCACAGGCATTTCGGGCATAGGCACTGTTCTCTTATTCGTTATATCACCCACAGCAGCTGAAACCCAGTAGGCGTTCAGTAACGACAGTTGAGTGTACAGATTCAAGCTACAAGGCTAGGATCCTGAAGAGAGATGCAAAGGGTTGGGCATTCATTGAGGCCCCTGGGTACCCACTGGACATATGGTCAGAGGATCCAAGTTCTTCCCTCCATCGTGTGTTCCAGGGCTGAAGATAGGCTGAAGGGGCCCAGAGCAAGAGACCCCAGTGAATGTGTAGATAATGGACTTGTTTGTTACGTTGTAAAAGTAAATGTTTTCAGTGATGTAATCAAGGAAGATGCCCACGCGTCTGGGAGGTTCCGTCAACTGCAGGCGTGTTGGGGGCGTGGTGGACACCTGGAGCTCACTTCGCTTCGTCATGATCGCCACCCAGCAGCCATTGTCAGGTGACAGGGTCATGTTCCCCTTTCTGCTGATGGACGCCTTGCAGATACCCAGGATCCACCCTGTCTTGGTTCCTACCTCCACTTCCCAGTAATGGCGGCCAAAGAGGAAGGTTGGAAGGCCTAGGGCGATGACGCAGCTATCGAATCTTTCTGGGTTGTCAGGCAGACGATCCAACTTGTTTCCAAGTCTCAGGCTTTTCAGGTCATTAGAGAAGATGAGATTGGGGTGCGCAGTTTCTGCATCCAGAATCACATTAACTGCAGAGAAAATTAGAATACCTAGCTGGGGGTCCATGGGCAGTGTCCCCACAGGGTTCTTCCCACCTTCAGGAAACATGGACAGGGATGCTCTTCTAGAATTCAGTGGAGGTCAGCACAGGGACCCAGCAGGGGAAGGCCACTTGCCTTGCTCGGGGCACTTACCGGCATATGCCTGAGCGCAAATCAGGTCTGGAACTATAGAGAAAAAGAAGATGGGGAAGGGGGGAGCCCTGAGCATCCCAATTCAGAGAGGCTAAATCTACCCTGGTCACAACCAGGACAGACAAGGACCCCCGTCCCAGCTCAGGACCTTGCTTGCTCTGCTGGGATTAACCCCATTCTTCCCAGACCCCAGGGTCTGCCTTAGAGACTCTGGTCTGATGGGATGACCCAACCAACAAGTCCAGTACAGAGCCTATGAGGGCTTTCTTCTGCCTTTGCTACAGGTGTTTTTCTCTCTTCTAAACAATGCCCAGAAGTCAACAGGATAGGGATTATCAGAGTAACCCCTGGCAAGCACATCATACCACCGCTGTACTCACCATTGATGGTGACCATTTCTGAATGCAGAATTTCTAAAAGAAGAAAGGGAGCTTGCGTTAGGTTCCCTGGCTAGGGGCAGATCAGGAAGAGGCTGAAGGTAGCATCAGAAAGGCAGTGGGAGATGGAGAAGAAATGCCAGGAGGTCTGGGCTGTATGGATCTCAGGGCAGAAGTGAGCAGGTGCCTCCCATTTTCTTCCTAGCCCACCTACCCGAGAAGTACTTCATGCTCTTCTCCACAAACTTTGATTTCTGGTAGAACAAGTGGATCTTTTTTTCGACCTCTGGGGGAGTGGCCCATGGCTTAGGGACTGTCACCATCTTGGTCCTAGAGACAAAAGATTGTTGGGGTACCTGGGTGGCTCAGTTGGTTGAATGTCCAACTCTTGATTTTGGCTTGGGTCATGATCTCAGGGTTATGATCCCATGGTCATGGGATTGAGTCCAAGTCAGGCTCTACCATGAATGTGGAATTTGTGCTTAAGTCTCTCTCTCTCTCTCTCCCTCTCTCTCTCCCTCTCTCTCTCTCTCTCTCCCTCTCCCTCTCCCTCTCCCTCCCTCCCTCCCTCCCTCCCTCTCTCTCTCTCTCTCTCTCTCTCTCTCCCTCTCTCCCTCTCTCCCTCTCTCTCTCCCCCTTCCCCATGTGTACTCTCTCTTTCTCTGAAATTAAAAAAAAAAAAACTGTTGGCCAGAGAAGGCTGGAGCATAGGGGTAGCCCAAGTTCCCATGAGCTGGAAGAAGGTATAGCCTTCACAGGGCACACCCAGCCTGCCTGCGCTGTGTAAAGAAAGTCTTCTCTGGAGTTCAAGTTTTAAACACTGGCCCTCAACTTTGGCTACAGATTGGCATCACCTAGGGTGTTTTAAAAAACATGGCTGTCAAAACCACAGTCAGTTTTAATGGCCTTAAAATGATGCTGATATTGAAATGTTCAGCCCAGAATTATATAGGTCAAATTAATTACAAGTCTTTAGTCTTTTTCTATTAAAATAAAAAAGATGATAAAAAACACAATGAGATATGAATTCCTGGAATGGCTATTATTATTCTGAAAAAATCAAAATGACAGATATTAGCAACAACCTGGAAAAACTGGGACCCTTGTGCATTGGTGGTAGAAATGTAAAAACGGTGCAGACACAGTGGGAAGTAGTATAATGGTTTCTCAAAAAACTAAACATAGGGGTGCCTGGGTGACTCAGTCGGGTAAGCCTTCGACTTCAGCTCGGGTCATGATCTCACATTTCTGGGTTCGAGGCCTGCGTCGGTCTCTGTGCTGACAGCTCAGAGCCTGGAGCCTGCTTCTGATTATGTGTCTCCCTCTCTGTCTGCCCTTCCCCACTCATGCTCTGTCTCAAAGATAAATAAAATATTAAAAAAAAACCTAAACCTAGATTTACCATATGACACTTCAATTCTCCTTCTGGGTATTTACCCAAAAGAATTGAAAGCAGAGACTCAAACAGGTATACGTATTCCAGTGTTCACAGCAGCATTATTCACAACAGTGAGAAAGTGGGAGCAACCCAAGTGTCCATTGATAGATGAAAGGATAAACAAATTGCAGTGTGCACATACAATGGAATATTTCTCAGCCTAAAAAATGAATGAAATTCGGATACATTCTACAATGTGGATGAACCTTGAAGACATTATGCTAAGTGAGAGAAGCCAGGCACAAAAGCACAAATACTGTATGGTTTCATAAAGACAGGAAGCCGAGTGGAGGCTGCCCGGTGCGGGTGAGAGGGCCATGGGCAGTTACGGTTTAAGAGTGTGGAGTTTCAATTTGGGAGGATGAAAAAGTTCTGGAGACCGTGGTGTCGCTGGTTGCACAGTAATCTGAATGCACATCATTGACGCCACTGAACTGGACACCTAAAAATGGTTACCATGGTACATTTCATATGATATGTTTTGCCACCGAAAAAAAGGAAAAAGACCAAAAAAAATTACGCCAGGGTCAGACTCGTGAAGATTTGGATTTAGTTCGTGTGCCAGGGCCCGGATGTCCCGATTTTGTAGAGCTCCCAGGATGACTGTAGCATCCAGCATCCTCTCTCCCTCCCCTCCCCTCCCCTCCCCTCCCCGCCCCTCCCCTGTTGGCTGCACTTAGCATCTCCACTCCTGGAAAGTGCTTCCCTCCCTCCAAGCACGTGTGGCCTCAGGGAGGGAGGCGCTTCTGCAGGAACAGTTTTAATGAGGCAAATGGCCATCTTTAGAGAGGTTTCTTAGGAACCACCATTGCACCACAGGCTGTGTTCATTCTTTCCAGGCTTCAGCCCATGCTCTTTCTCCTCATCACACTCCCCATTTTCCCTACACAAATCCAAAAAGGCCTTGGCAAGCTGGAGGAGACGGGAGGAGCCCAGGAGGAGTCACAGACTCGGGGTGGGGAGGATCTCCCTCTGAGGAAGGCCTCCCCACTGCTTCCTGGAGGATACCCAGGGGATCTCTTGGTACCTGTGCAGGGTGACTCCGATGTCCTAGGAGAGAAAAGAGGAAGCTCTCCATTACACGTCTCCTAGGGACCGTCTGACTCCTGTCCTTTCCTCTGGGCTCTCAGCCCCAGCATATCAGCAAAACTGGGGCACCCCTTCGTGGTTCTAATTCTCATCACCCAAAGTGCCACCCAGTGGGGCCTGCAACAGAACCACACCCACGCCCTGCTTTTCTTTTCTGGGAGATGCCAGGGGCTCCCTTGAATGCTGAGACACCCTGGGCTCCAGAGAGCACATCAAAGGGATCTGGGCATAAGATTCTTGATCTGTACTGTTTGGGGTATAACAGAGCCCATGTCGTCCTCCTGGGCACAGTGGGCGGAGGAAGGCTGGGCCCAGCCACACTCACCTGCATGAACTCCCATTCTGGCTGGCACTGCTTGGCCTCCAGCTCCCCAATCAGCTCATCGAGAAGGGCAATGTCTCTGGACACGCGGGTGCTGTATGACTCCCTGACCTGGCCAATGGTCCGGCCCAGCTCCTCTAGGGAGGCCATGAAGAGCTTCTCATGCTTCTCCAGAAAATGGTACAGCTGCTTCAACTGGTGCTGGATTCTCTGCTTCTGGGTTTCGGTTTGTTTCTGGGGAACAGAAAGATGGAGGGGGTCTGTGCAGTGCTGGATGTGTGTGCCCAGGGACTCCCTGGAAGCCCACCCCCTGGAAGCTCGCTGCTTCCCCAGCTTCTTGGAGGACTACATTTCAGAGCAGGAGGCAAAATGGCCCCGAATCTTCCAGAACAGACTGAGAGCTGCAGGGGCTGGCTCTTGTAAAATGCCCTAGAACCTAGTTTTGTGGGTTGATTTGTATCCCCTCCAATACCTATGTTATAATCCTAACCCCTAGTACCTTAAGAATATGGTCTTGTTTGGAAATACGGTCATTGCAGATGTAATTAGTTGAGATGAGGTCGTACCGGAGTGGGGAAGTTGGGACACAGACACACAGGGAGGACACCATGTGAAGAAACGTGGGAAAAGATGAACAAGCTGAGGAGAGAAGCCTGGAATGTGTCTGTCCCTCAAAACCCTCAGAAGGAACCGATCTTGGCAACAACTTGATTGTGGACTTCTGGCATATAGAACTGCAGAGAATGTATTTCTGTGGTTTAAGACATTCAGTCTGTGATACTTTGTGACAGCAGCCACAGGACATGAAGATACCCGGTGTCACCTACTTTCTTCCTTGAATGCCAGCGCGAGGACGGCATATACCTGGGGTCATCGATGGACAAGGTTATGACGACCAAGTCTTCCAGGAGGGAGACTTCTCTCCGCTGCCCGCCAAAGCATTGGCATACGGAAGGTCTTAAAGTGTGGCTCTGAATGGAGGCAGTCAGTCCATTCATGTGAATGGAAGTGAACTTGACTTCCACTACCATTGCACATGGGTCAACCATTTGGTCTGTGTCCTATCACCCTCTTTCTCCTCATCACTAGAGACTTTCTGCAGAGAGATGAAGTGGCTCTCGGGCACCTTCTCCTTCCTCCATGGAGGGAGAAGCCCCTGTGGATCCTCTAGGACTGCACTAAAAAGTCTTTTCATTTTGGGCTCAAAAGGATAGTTAGTCCTTTTGAACCAAAAATATTTCCTAATCTTTAATTGTCATTGTTGATGGTAGCAACATTGGCTTTTTTCTTTTTTAAAGAGGACAAGTCAGTTGTCATGTTCAGTGGCCTATGTTCTAAAATTTTTCATTAAATTTGCTCTTGATTAAATTCATCTGCACACCTGGACCAGGATACTGTATACTTAACGCTTTGGGCTGGCTGGCGCGTCACACGGAGAAGCAGAGTGGCCAGTGTATCCCTCACTGTTATTGAGATACGAAATCATCCACTTGGCTGGGGAGGGGTCTACCACTTCTCTTCACTGTAAAAATACATTATTTTCTTTATAATTATTAAGTAATTGGAAGAGTCAATATCCTGTCCTCTTAGAATCTTCTGCTAAAAATTTTAGCATCTGTTGATGATCCCTGTTGGTATCAATTGTTATATTGGTGTTTGTATAATGAAAGTTTCTTTTTATTGTTTATTTATTTTTGAGAGAGATGGGGTGGGGGAGGGGCAGAGAGAGCCGAAGACGGGATCTGAAGTGGGCTCTGTGCTGATTGCAGTGAGCCCAGTGTGTAGCTCGAGCTCATGAACCACAAGATTATGACCTGAGCCAAAGTTAGACGTTCAGCCGACTGAGCTACCCAGGTGCCCCTGGAAATTTTCTAATTCAGTTATTCTATACTTGCTTTAGCTGGCATTGTGGCATCAAAAAGAGCTTACCCTTCCCCCTCCCATATGATTAAACAAAGTTTTCTTAACTGTTGAAAGGAGGAGGAGGAGCAGAAGGTGGAAATAGCATCACCTTTCGGTGGGGACGCGTGTCACTATGAGCGTCGTAAGGGAAGGCAGACCTTCTTGTCCGCCTGGATTTCCCTGTGCTCCCGGCTTCTGCCTCCCCTTCATGGCGGGGGCATCCCTGACCTCTGCTTCTCCCACAAGTTCCAGCACCACCTCAGCTTACAGGAAAGGGGTTTTCTTTTATTACACTTCATGAGTTTCCCAAAAGCCAGACACCTGGGCCAGTGCCATGCCTGTCCCCATTCCTGCCTTTGTTATCTTTGCCTGTTCCCCATTGTGGTGTGGTAGGAGATGGTCTAGCCAACAGAAATGTGTCCGGCAAATTAGAGCTCCCTAGGGTGGGCGAATTCACTTGCAGGGAAAAAGGAAGCAACTTATGTGTCCAAGTTCAACAGAGGAAAGCCAACAGTGTATTTATTGAAATTCATGGCATCACAAAGTGACAGTTTTAAAGAAAATGTCTACTTTAACCATTTGAATTATAAAAATATGGTGTTTGTGGAAAAAATTAAATGGGCAACAATTATAAAAACAATACAGAGGAATATTTAAAATGGAAAAGTCTTGGGGCACCTGGGTGTCTTAGTCGGTTAAGCGTCTGACTCTTGATTTTGGCTCAGGTCGTGAATTAATGGTTCTTGAGATTGAGCCCTATATGGGGCTTCCTACTGAAGCCTGCTTGGGATTCTCTCTCTAGCCCCCTCTCTCTGCCCCTTCCCCTCTCAAATAAATAAGATTTAAGAGAATAAAATGGAAAAGCCTCACCTCCCGTTTCCTCAATCGCATGCCTCAGCAACAGCCACTGGCATAAGTTTCTCTGAACCATTTAGTGATGAGCATGAGAAAGCACAGGGCCCTGGGAGATTCCGTTCCCTGCGGGAGGTGGGTCTCCCTCTCCAGGGGCCAGCGCATCCTTGAATTCCTGTTACCTCCTTGCCCTGTCAAGAACAGGTGATTCTCTCTCTCTTTTTTTAACGTTTATTTATTTATTTTTGAGACAGAGAGTGCACACAAGCAGGGGAAGGGCAGAGAGAGAAGCTGACACAGAATCCAAAGGAGGTCCAGGCTCCAAGCTGTCAGCACAGAGGCCAACCCCAGGGGCTTGAAACCACGAACCATGAGATTGTGGCCTGAGCCAAAGTCAGATGCTAAACCAACTGAGCCACCCAGGCACCCCAAGAGCAGCTGATTCTAAATATATGATCAGTTCTGCTTCCCTATGAATCAGAACATAATTTGGAGATCTCCTGCTCATACTTGGTCCCCTCCCTCCTTTTGTTAGGGGTGAATCCAAGCAAGGACTGGCCACAGAACAGCCCAGCCTTACCAGGAAGTCCGCGGTCTTCTTGTTCCCCTGAGATCTCTGCTCCTCCCCAGATTTTCTCAGCTCCTTCAGATACTTCAGCTGCTTTTGAATTCGCTCCTGAAAAAAGGGCACTTTTTTAAGTTTAAATTTGGCTTCTGCCATTTTTAGTTGCTGACAACTCTAGAAGGAAAAATTTGCTTTAGTGAGTAAGTCAGATGGTGCTGCAGCCAAGAGCATAGGGAGGGTGCCCAGGAAAGAGGAAGAATGAATCCATCACACCGAGGGAAGCAGAGCCAAGAAGTGGTGAGAGAGAGATTCATAATGACCTGTAAGCGCCTGGATTCAGCCATGCCTGAAACCAGTACCCTTGGATCTCAGCTACACGAACCACTAAATTCCCTTCTTGCTGGTCTGGTTTGTATTGTTTTTGCCATTTACAACCCAGGAATGCTGGTTAATGCACCAACCTCCCAGGGTTACTGGGAAAATAAAGCCACCCTGGCGTGTCCTGGTGACCAGCAGAGAAAGCATAGCCCCCACTCTGACCGGCAGCCTACCTTATACTCCAGGGCGGCTTCCTCGATGGGGCGCACCCGGTGGCCTTGGTGTTCTTGACTCAGCCTGCAGATGAGGCAGATAGGCTCCCCGTGGTCCTCACAGAAGAGCACTTGGGCCTGCTTCATGTGTCGTTCGCACTGCGGCAGGTCCTTGCAGCTCAAGACGGCCGTCTGCAAGCCCTCCTGCCGCTTCCGGTCTCCGGAGTCCTTTCCCAGGAGGGGGGCCTGGCTCTGGAGGCCGCTGGGTGAGCAGCTGTCTGATGTCTTGGGATCCCTAGAAGCAACCGAGTATCTGCAGGAATCATGAACATGGGTGCCACCGACCTGGTCTCCTTCCTGGGCCTGGCACAGGACAGTCACAGCCTCCTCCCATGGCTTCCCTGGAGACGCAGCAGTCAAAAAAGTTCCTGAGTGACAAACCCAAGATGTTACGAAGGGGTGCCATGAACCAGAGCAGAGGGAGGGAGCCCATGCCTGGGACACATGAGCTCCTGGACTTAGACTGTGGCCACTGCTAGCTTGTCCTCCCCTGACTTGGCTCCAGCGAGGCAGTGAACCACCCGCTGGAACTGAGGGCTAGGGGATAGACCTCATGACAGTCCCGAGACTTGGAATTCCTGGGTATTTATCCTAAAGAAAGGTCTTTTTTTTTTTAATATATATAAATTCTATGCCTTCTTCCCACACAGACGCAGATCTAGCAGGTGATACAAAGGCAGCGAGACGTTCTGACCAGTGTTTGCTTTGCCACGTAAAACCCCCTTCGCTGCTCGTCACGCGAGGGGAAGCTCCCTCAGGACAGAGCGTTACTCACAGCCTGACCCCTGGTAGTGTCAGTGGCACATGGTAAGGATTTGAGAAGTGTGTGTTCTAGAAAGACCTCTCCTCCCATCCATGTTCGTAAGGCAGAAATGACAGGAGGCACAAGAAGAAACAAACACACTCAATCCATTAGTCCCCTTCCACCCCCTCACAAGGTCCCAGGGGTTCATATCACATCTGTAAGCGAGGCTGTGGGAGGCGTGCCTCGCAAGCGTTCGCCCGTCCTTCCCTCATGATAGGATTGATTGCTGCCCATCGATTGATGGCTGCTTCCCACCCCCAACCCCCTCCAAACCCCTACGTTTCTCAGCCTCCCTTGCAGCTAGGTGTGGCTGTTTGACTACATTCTGGCCCATGGGATATAAATGGAGGCATCACAAGCAGCTTCTAGAAACTTCTGGAAACCTTCCCTAAGTGATACTCTTATCCTTTGTCCTTACACCCTGCTGTTCGGAATGAGACCATGAGCTTGAGAGCCACCCTGGTGGAACAGAAAACCAGCAGGAGCCTGAATTCCTTATTCTGAACCACCTGTGAGTCATGTATGTGAAAGAGAAACAAACTTGTACCTTGTTTCAGTTAGCGTTGTTTTGGCGGTCTGTCACCCACAACCCAACATAATCCTAATTTCTGCCTCCTAAGTGAAAGAGATTTAAGATTTTAGCCAACTTGGGGCGCCTGGGTGGCTCAGTCGGCTAGGCCTCCGACTTCGGCTCAGGTCAGATCTCACGGTCGTGGGTTCGAGCCCCGCGTCAGGCTCTGGGCTGACAGCCAGCTCAGAGCCTGGAGCCTGCTTCCAGTTCTGTGTCTCCTTCTCTCTCTGCCCCTCCCCCTCTCATGCTCTGTCTCTCTCTGTATCAAAAATAAATAAAACATTAAAAAAATTTTTTTTAAAATAAAGATTTTAGCCAACAGCTCTCCTTGCTGCCCAGAAAGGTGAATGGCAGAACCTCAGCCCCATGACCTATTGCCATGGGGTCATTGTGAGAAGCGGGTGCCATCTTACCCAGTCTTTCCCAGATGCTCAAGCTGGAGTCCGTGAATCCCTTGGAATTCTAAAGGACTTCAGGTGTCGAAGAACTAACTAACCAACTTTGATGCAACATTTTGTGAAGAAGTGCATACGTGCATTTTCTCAGGATTCACCTCCCTCAGATTCCCCGAAGGTCAGGGGTCTCAGGGGGGAACTCAGGGATCTGGTGACATAACCACAGCGGGGATGAAAGGAGGTTTGTGCGGGAACACCTGCACAGGTCACCATGCCTAAGGATGCCATGTCTTCCTGAGTTTTGGGTCGTTTCTCACCTGAGGAAGGAGGGGCTTGTAGGTACGAAGGCTCACGCAGCTCAGCGCCCACCATCCTCCAGCTCTCAGGGTGCTCCTGACCCTCAATTGCATTTTTCTTAGACGGTCCCGTAGATTCTGGCTGCTCCCAGGTTGTCTTCGCTCTAACCAATGATACATTAGAAAGCGTATTCCTGAATGCTCCCCCTTTCAGGCTCATAGAATGTTCTAGGTTCCTGGGGCCTTTCTCTGGAGCCACAGGAGCCCCTCCATCCAGAGTAGCCGCTTGACTGGGGGTGGCTGCTGAGGCTGGGTTGTCACTTCCCATTTTCTCTTGAGACAGAAGAGTTTCTGCATTGGAAGCTTCTCTCTCTGCTTGAAAAATGGGAATCTCAAGACTCTTGGGGCGCCTCTGTCCTAAAGGTAAATGTGCCTCACGTATCTTGGAATTTGCCCTTCCTAGGGACCCAGTATATGAGCCACAGGTCAGTCCTAAAGAGCTGGCATTTCGGCGTAGCCTGACACTAGGCTCGCCCCCCTTCTCCCCCTGCAGCTTGGCCGGGAGAGGGCTTCTCCTGAGGGCCGGAGGCGCGGTCCTGGCCCCTGGCTTGCCCGGCACATCCAGGCCTTCCGAGCTCTTCGGATCTCTCCGTTTGCCCTGAGGCTTCTTCTGGAGCCCCCTTCCAGACTCAGGCTGGCTGGCTGGCAGGCTGGGGGCCCCGTCACCACTTTGCCGCTGCCTGTCACCTTCCGAGACCTCCGGTAGCCTGAGGCCTTTGGGCTTATTCTCTCCAGAGGAGCCAGACACTGCTGAGCTGTCAACGCCACTTTCTTGTATCAGACACTCTGCAAAGACAGCGAGATGTAGAGGCATGAAAATGTGTGGTGCTCTGGGCCGGGATGGGAGAAGGGACAGGAGGGACATCCTCTCAGAAATTACAGAAGTTTCGGGGTGCCTGGATGGCTCAGTCGATTAAACGTCCAACTTTGGCTGAGGTCATGATCTGGAGGTTCACGACTTCGAGCCCGGAGTCGGGCTCTGTGCTGACAGCTCAGAGCCTGGAGCCTGCTTCCGATTCTGTGTCTCCCTCTCTCTCTCTGCCCCTCCTCCAATTGTCTCTCTATCTCTCTTAAAGATAAATAAAAATAAATTTAAAAAAGATTCTCTCTTTCCCTCTGCCCTTCTCTGTTCGTGCTCTGTCTCCAAAAAAAAAAAAAAAAGAAAAGAAAAGAAAACAACAACAAAAACAAACAAAAAACCCCCAGAAATTCAGAGCATTCTAGGCAACAGCAATTATTAAACAAGAAAATGCTAATTATTTGCTACGTATTTCCCAAAAAGTGGTTTTCAAACTTGACGGGGGAACTTCCAATATAAAGTCTTACATAGAATTCTTAATATAAAAATACATAAAAACCATAGTTGACTTGTATAAATGTGTGTGTGATTGTAGATGTGTGAAGTTCACTTATAAAATCCCTCAATAAACAAGTATTAAGGTGTTTGGCACAAAAATTTGAAAACAGGCTTTGAAGGGCTCTGTTAAAACTTCAGAAACTAACTTCTGTTTTATTCTTTGGTTTTGTGATATGAAGAAAATCCTAACAGACAGATGAGTGAGTGTAAATGGTGACCTTTTTTTTAACTATTGGAAATTTGAGGATACAGTTTGAATACAGAAGTGACAGGAAAGGCTTAATTCCAAAGTCTACATAAAAAGGGTTCAAGTATAATACAAACTGTCACCCTGGTGGCCTCCAGAATTTCAAAATTTGGTTAATGATGCATTTTATTTTATTTATTTATTTATTATTTTTAAGTTTTTATTTACTTGGGGGCACCTGGGTGGCTCACTCGATTAAATGTCTGACTCTGGCTCAGGTCATGATCTCGCAGTTCGTGGGCTCGCAGTTCGTGGGTTCAAGCCCCGCATCAGGTTCTGTGGTGACAGCTCAGAGCCTGGAGCCTGTTTAGGATTCTGTATCTCCCTCTCTCTCTGCCCCTCCCCCGCTCATGTTATGTCTCTCCCTGACTCAAAACTAAACTATAAAATTTTTTTTTAAGTTTTTATTTATTTGTTTGAGAGAGACAGACACAGCCTGAGCTGGGGGAAGGGCAGAGAGAGGGGGAGAGAGAATCCCAAGCAGGTTCCTCACTGCCAGCACAGAGCCTGATGTGGGGTTCCAACTCACAAACCATGAGAGTTGAATATTTAACTGACTGAGCACCCAGGTGCCCCTAATGACATATTTTAATATGAATTTGTTGGTTTTGTGAATTAGAAAGGCTAATAAAATTTGAATTAAGTATTAACATTCCAGAGAGTCCCTCAAATATCATCCTGGGATGTAACTCGAAAACCATCACTCTAATAAAGAAATGAAGATTTTCTGTAATCAGCATCTTAATTTTTGGTTTGAACATGCTCTCCCTAAAATGGCCTCAAAGTGGTTTAAAACACGTCCTATTGTCAAAGCCTGTCGCTTCCTAGGAAAACACAAGTTCCCGAACTGGCTCAAGGCCTGATGGGAAAAGCCCCAAAGATGCTAATAACTAGGATTTAAAACGTGAAAAACTAACTTAAAACTTGTACCCAGCGAGTCACTCTGACTCCGATTACGGTTTAACCTATCACTCTGTCAAAGAGAAAGAACTTTCACGTTATTTAAACATTTCTACTTCGGAAAATCACACACGGAAAGCATTTCTAATGTGTCCTCAGAGTCTAGAAGTAGAAGAAATACTCACTCAAGACTATTTTTTTTTAAGCCAACCACATATTAGCCCTCCTCCCAAACCTCATAAGCAAAAATCTTTAAAAGCAAAAATCAAATAGGTCACATTTGTTGATCACGGTGTCATGAAATCAGAAACTTAAAACCAAACAGGAGCAGAAGAACCAAGCGGAGGAGAAGGGAGATAAAAAAGGGAAGAGAAAAGATGAAGGAAAGGAAGGGACAGGATTGAGAACTTTAGAATGCCTTTGTGAAGTGTGTCAAAGAACTGAAATTACATGGGTCCTGCTATGAGGATGACCTGTCAACCTTGCCGAGGGCTGGTTAGCAAGCCCTTTTTCTCCTCTCCCCGAGATGCTGGTCTGTCTAAGCCGTAAGCGCTTAGGAAGTGTGGGATCCTCTAGGTCAGGCGTCTAGTTCCTGATTCTGTCCCACAGGCGGAATCTCAGCCTTTTTTAATTTTTAATAGCTCGGCTGTACTAACCCAGCTGAGCAGCAGAAAGGAATTGCTCCTCCAGAGTCTCTGGGGTCATCGGGAGACCCTGGACTCCTCATCCCTGGGTCACAACACACTGGTCTAGACCCACATTCCTTCTTGCACCTCCACCCCACCCCATGAACAGCCAGCAGTCATGCGGGGGGGAGGCAGGGGCATGGGGGCCGCTTACCTGGGCCCGTCGCCTTGTGCAGCTCCTCTGCCAGGAAGTTCTGGTTGATGGCCCTCAAGACCTGCAGGGTCAGCTGCACGGCGTGCGCTTCGCCATAGTGGGTGATCATCAGAGTGGCCAGCTTCACCGGCTTGGCTGTCTGGAGCTGGCCCCGGGGGATCCGGGAGTGCTCCTTCTCCAGGTTGCTGTTCTGGAGCTTAAACTTGAACCTCTCAAAGTCACTGGGCACCAGCCCTTCCAGGGAGTTCAGCAGGTGGTCACTAGGAGTCTTGATCATGGTGTTGACCAGGAGAGGCCGGAGCCAGCTGTTTGAACAGCCTCTGTCCTGGAGCCCAGAGGGCGAGTAAAAAGAGACAGGTTGTGAAATAACGGAAAAGGCACAGGAAATTCTCTGCATTCTGGTGAGAACGGAGCTTTGAGTGTCATTGTTTGTTTGATCCCAGTGTCACCACTGGCTCATGTTCTGTTTCTTTGGAGAGGGCTGGGAGGGCGCAGTGCCTTTCCAGCCACACGGTCCTCCAGGTGGCCCACCCCTCACCTCCACACACTGGCCCCGGCCTGGGATCAGATTCCAGAGCCGTGACCCTGAGCAGGCACTCAGGTGCTACCCTTTCTCCTCCCTCGATATGGGGGTAGGGGTGGGGAATAGGGGCAAAGCCCCTGGTCCCAAGCTGAAGAGGACAGGGGTCAGTCCCTTTGGCCAGTTGTTCTCCTGCGGACTCTTGGGATTTTACTGACTCTCCAGAGCAAATGGTGGGGGCATGGAGTCAACAAATGCAGCCCCCCAAGCTTTGTCTTTCCCGGCCTATGAAGGAGAGGAAGCCAGAAAGGCAGTGCCAGGACACGGGCCCCGGTGTCGCCCCCGCGGAGGTAGGCCCGGCGCTCTGGCACCTTCAGCATCACACAGGCTTCAAAACACCTTGTGTGGAAAGGTCAAGCTGATTTGTTTGTTTCCTACTCTGCCCCGGCTTCCTGAGGGCACCCCCCCCCATGAGGGTGCTTATCCGTGCACATTTATGTAACAAGATTTTTTTTTTAAGTAAGCTCTACATCCAACAGGGTGCTTGAACTCAGAACCTTGAGATCATAAGTCATATGCTCTACTGACTGAGCCAGCCAACACATATTTTGGACAGAATGCCAGGATGCTGGAGAAACAGGGTGAAAAAGGCATGGGTGTCTCTTGGAGCTCATGGCCCAGTGTGGGCCACAACTCACTGCTTCTGTCTTTCTGCGTACCCTGAGCTTTATCCTCAACTTTTTGTTTTGAAAAATTTTGAACCTACAGAAAAGTTGAGAAAAGTTACCTGGATTCACCAAGTGTTTGCATTTTACATACACACATGCATGAACTTTTTTCCCCCTTCCCAGCCCCCCCAACCATTCAGTAATGAATCCAAAACATTATCAGATATCATTCCAAATACCCTAGATACCCTAAGTACTAAGAATAAGGATATAAGAATATTATTTTATTTATTTTCATGTTTATTTTTTGAGAAAGAATGTGGGGGAGGGACAGAGAGAGAGAGAGAGAGAGAGAGAGAGAGAGAGAATCTGAAGTAGGCTCCAGGCTCTGAACTGTCAGCACAGAGCCTGATATGGGACTCGAACTTGTGAAATCATGAATCATGACCTCTCGAACTGTGAGATTATGACCTGAGCCGAGGCCGGACACTTAACCAACTGAGCCATCCAGGCACTCCAAGGATATTATTTTAAATACTCAGAATACAGTTACCACACTCAGGAAAATTAACATTATTAATAACACTATAATGAATCCATAATCAAATTTCTCCAATTTCTGTGACAATGTCCTTGACAGCTTTTTTCGCTTGTCCAGGGCTGAATCAGAGATCCTGCATTGCTTTTAGTGGTCACATCTCTGTAGTATGCTTCTATCTAGAACACTCGCATACTTCCCCGCCTTTTAAAGTTCTGTCAAGACAGGATGCCTGGGTTGAGTGTCTGACTTCGGCTCAGGTCATGATTTCACAGTTTGTGAGTTTGAGCCTAGCGTTGGGCTCTATGCTGGCAACTGGGAGCCTGGAGCTGCTTCAAATTCTGTGTCTCCCTCTCTCTCTGCTTCTCCCCCATGCATTCTCTCTTTCTCTCTCTCTCTCTCTCTCTCTCTCTCTCTCTCTCTCTCTCTCAAGAACAAATAAACATCAAACAAGAACTTTAAGTTCTGTCAAGACCATGTTTTTCAAAAGTCTGTTCCAAGCAGAAGGTCCCTCAGTTTAGATCTGTGAGGTTGTTTCCTCGTTACCAGACTGAGGACACATCCAGGCATCCCCAGGTGTCTGTTTTTTCTTTGTAATTAATACATAACCCGAGCATGTGGAAACGCCTTGTTCTCCCACATTCTATCACCTCACGATTCTGACATTCGGCGGGAGGCCTTTCCTAAATCGGTTGCCACAGTGGTACATGCCAAGTGGTGATTTTCTGTCACGTAGCATCGTTTGCGTGTCCTGATTTAAACTTTCTTTCTCATGAAATTTTTGGTTTATAGATGTTTGGTTGGTTACACAATTGCCCTCCATCGGCGCTTACTCTGAGCCGGGCACAGCTTGCTTTCTATCCACTGTCTCGGATCTCTGAAGCACTCCTTCAGGGCCGGATCCACCATCTCCGTTTACAGCCAGGATTAGTGGTTTAGTGACTTGCCCAGTGACTGAGCCACGAATCCAACTCCCTTTTTAGCCACTTTGCAATATTGTCCATCTGCATGATACTCATTTATTATTTTACTATACTCACTAACCAGTGCTGTCACTTTTCAGGTGGCCAAGGAGGCTCAAAATGGGTCACTCTGACCACGCCCACAGGTCAGTTACAACATTCTGATGCCTGGCACAACAAACAGTGCTGTGTGTGACCTGCCTGTGTGTGACCAGCCTGGGATCAAGGCTTAGATGAGTTCTGCTTAGCTGAATGTTTCTTATTGTCTAGTCAATCTATGTACTTCATATTTGATAGAGTATTCAGTGCTTTTGGTTTAATACCTGACAGCATTCAGTTTTCCGGATCCTCCTGAGAAAATAACCCCAAACCCAACATACTCTCTTAAAAAATGGATGGACCCAAATAAGTATGTACGATGCAAACGTTAGATGTGTGATTTTCTCTGGTTGGGCTGGAAGGGTGCTGACTGGGCATCTCTGGGACCAAGACCGGTACAAACTTCCAGAAGGCAGTAGCAGCCACCTCACAGGCTGCTCCCCACTGCTGAGACAGAACTCAAATAGTGCGGGATCCTTCACCTTCCTGGGGTCCCTGACCCTGTCTACACTGTCTGCGAAACTCCTTTGAGCTAAGGTGCTTGGATGCACGACAGGACTGGGTAGGAAGTTGGGCTTTCCAGTCTACACCAGGATATTTTGCAATTGCAGTGATAATTTTGCAACAGGGACATTTCTGAGGCATGGACTTATAAGGTAGTGTTTTGACGCCACCAAATCCTTTCTAGGTCAAGAGAAACTCACTAAGCTTCCATTTTTTTGAGGTTCCAGTAATTGTTTTAAATGAAGAAATGTGAAAAGAGGATTACAGCTCTCAGAATGCCTTTTAAAAAAATGTTTACTTATTTTTGAGACAGAGCGAGCAGGGGAGGAGCAAAGAGAGAGGGGGACAGAGGGTCAGAAGCAGGCTCCACGCTGACAGCAGCAAGCCCGCTGTGGGGCTCAGACTCAGGAACCGTGGGATCTGGACCTGAGCTGAAGTCAGGTACTCAACCGATTGAGCCGCCCAGGCGCCCTCTCAGAATGTCTTTAAAATGTTTGGTTGGGGGGCACCTGGGTGGCTCAGTCGGTTAAGCGTCTGTCTTCGGCTCAGGTCATGATCTCACAGTTCATGAGTTAGAACCCCGTGTCAGGCTCTGCTCTGACAGCTTCGAGCCTGCCTCTGATTCTGTCTCTCTCTTTCTGCCCCCACCCCAGTTCGCCCTGTCTCCTCTCTCTCTCAAAAATAGATATTAAAAACATTAAAATTTTTTTTGTTTTTTATTTATTTTTGAGAGAGAGAGAGAGAGACAGGGCGAGCGGGGGAGGGTCAGAGAGAGAGGGAGACACAGAATCCGAAGCAGCCTCTAGGTTCTGAGCTAGCTGTCAGCACAGAGCCGGATGTGGGGCTCAAACCCACGAACCATGAGCCGAAGCCCACGCTTAACCGACTGAGCCACCCGGGTGCTTCTGTACATTAACTTTTAAGGGAGAAATCTGAGGCTTCGAGGGGCTAACTTTGCAAATTCAAAGTGAATTTTCAGGCAATGAGCCTTCCATTGAGAAACATATTTGTAACTGTGCTTTCTGAGAGCAAAGCAAGTTCTGGTGCAACCTATAGGCTCCTGAGCAGGAGCGAAACAGAGCAGGCCAGCTCCCCAAGGTGGGCTACTGCGGGTGACCTGGAACTGTGGCTGTTGTGCAGTAGTAATGTCCGAATAGCTCCCTGATTGGTTCACCAATGAGTTTCATTTGCAATATGTGAACGCCAAGTAAGAAACCTCATAAGCCATAAGATGCCATACACATTATTTATTCTGATTGTTAAGTCTAGATAGAGGGTTAGTAGGTGTTCATTTTACTCTTTACATTTTTTTTACGTATTTAAATATTTTACAATTTGAAACATTGAAAAAAATGTGTTCTAGCAATATTTTGAGGGACTCTACTAGGAGGCTGGCTGTGGGCATACGGGCCCATCGCCAAAGGCCCACAGGTTAGTGAAGAGAAACCCAGTTGCCTGGAAGGCGACTGCTCTCCCTTCGCACCCTTTGAGGTTCGGTTTACATTGTCCTGTCCTCACTCCCACCTCCAGGTCTTCTTAGCCCCCCCACCCCAACCCCCCGTTGTGGCCGAGCTGCCCAGAGTGCTTTGGTCACGCAGCACCTCGTATTGAAAGGGTTGGTGAGTTTCGAGTATGCCCAAAGTAGTTGGGGGGAAAACGGGACCTGGGCCAGTTACTCGACTTCTCTGAGCTGGGCTCCCCTCTGTCAAATGGATGGGCTGGGAAATTCAGTGAGATAACGTATGACACCGTGACTCAGGGAGAGCGGCGTCCTTCTGCGCCGGGCTCGTCGTGGGCGGCGTCCGAGGTGCGGACGGAAGAGCCCCGTTCCTGAACAGCCGTCACCGCCGAGACGCCCGCCCTCCGCCCACAGCGCGCGGTTCCCGCCGCCGTTCCCGCTCCGGCGCGTGGGCGCAGGAAGACCCCACCCCGCGGGTGTCAGGCCGGGCGGCAGCCCCCTGGCAGAAGAGCTCCCAGCGGAGGCTGTCTGGGTAGCACGGGGTCTGTCTACGGCACGGGCAGCCCCAGGACAAAAGGGAAGTGGCAGCGTAGGGCAGGCGCTGGGAGCGAGAAGCACGCCGCACGCGGTCTCCGCGGGGACCCCGAGGGTTGGCTCCCCACGTGCCTCACGGCGTCGGTGCCCCACGCCGCGCTAGCGCGCGCCAGGGCGAACCCCGGAACTGCATCTCCCAAGGACCTCCGGGCGTAGGCCAAGCCAATCGGAAGGCGGGTGGGCGGGCTCAGCAGAGCCTCGGTCTCCCAGGAGGCGCTGGGGCCCGGCGCGCGCTCGGGAGTGGCAGCTCAGCAGCCTATACCCGCGTCTCTCCGTAGCGGCCGGCGCCCGGCGGCGAGGAGGAGCCGCCGGCGCCGCTGGTATCCCCGGCCGGTCGCCGAGAAGTGCAGTGGTCGCGTCCCACGGTGGCTCGTGGGTGCGCGGGGCTGCGCCGCCGCCTGTGTTCTCCCCAGCCCCCCACTCTGTAAGAGCCGGGAGACCTCGTTCACTCGTGTTTACGGCAAGTATTTACCGAGTGCCCACTGTGTACCCCATGCCGTGCCGGGCGGAGGACGGGCAGGTCGTGGGGCACCCCTGGCCCGGGGCCCTTGTCTCCTGGCTTCCAGAGAGGGGAGAACGTGGTAGTTTCTGGTCGTGACGGGAGCTCTGAAAGGAATGGGTCACTCAGCCCATCGCCAGCACTGCCATTTTGTCGGTTTTCAAACACCAAGAACCCTGGGGTAGAGATTCTTAAACTTCTCTGTATCGTGATTTATTTTGAAAAATGTAGGGAAATGCTGTTGGCCAGAGAGATAATGGTTCTGTTCAGGAAAACACCTGCGCCTGCATTTCGTGTGTCGCTTCAGGGGTTCATGGAGTTCTGAAGTCCACCTGGGGGGCCTGAGCAGCGAGCTCCAGGCGCAGATGCCGCTGTGTCCCAGCGCGCCCGGACTTTGTCATCGTTTTACATATGTCACCTTCGCGAAAGAGCTCTTTGGATGCACGAGTTCTGCCGGGAATCGAGGGAAGAACACTCAGGTGTGCCTGTATTTCCAGTTCCAACTCTAATTAAGCCCTTCCCATCAGGACTGCTTTCTAGTCTCACATGGGCATAACGAGACTGTCACCTGCCTGGTAGTGTGAGGGCCACCTCATTCAAATCCTTGTCATGTTTGTGGAACATTCCCTTGTACGCCACATTTGCCAGTTAGTTAAAAACTGTAAACAGCTGAAATGCCCATCACTAGGCGACTGGCTAAGTAAATTTTGGCGAATCTATTCCATGGACGTCACTGCATTCATTGGAACTATGCCGTGGTTTTCCATGTGCTAATGTGCAGAGACGGTCACTACATGACTTGAATAAAAGCACGTTTACAGTACAGTGTGGCAATATAATCCCATGTTTGTAAACAATGGGAAAAATGTTTTCAAAATTCAAATATCTGAAGGGAGACAAGAAATAACATGGCAACCTGTGGAAAGTAGAAGTAGGGACAGGGATTGTGCTTTTCATTTTATGTGCTCCCTATATTTTTTGCATTTTTCAATGAGCATTTAAACTTTTTGTGACACTTGAAACATACTCCATGAATATATTCAACGTGGGGCTTGAACTCATGACCCTGAGATTGAGCGTTGCATGCTCTTAGGACTGGGCCAGCCAGGTGGCCTCCCCGCTCATATTTTTTATAACAAAAACTTAAATGAAACCTCACTAACTGGAACATTTTTCCATTGCAATGCAGACGATTCAGAAAATGATTTTTAAAATGCAGACTGTGCCCACAGAGAAACACATATGTGAGGTTTTCAAATAACATGCAAGGTTTGCCAGTACTGGAGAAGCAGAGCAGATTTGCTGCTAAAGTTAAACACACAGCACAAACCGACCTCTAAACTCACACACACACACACACACACACACACACACACACATACTGCAGACATCAAATTAATGCACATCCAAACTTAAGATTTCAAGCCTTGATTCTTTTGACATTACAGACTAGAAACTATAATTAAAAAAATATATGATTGAAATAAGCTGAAATTCCTTCACTTGCCCAGGAAGGCCTTAGTATTTGCACCACAGCCTTCACACGGGGGCGACCTGGCCGGGCATCCCCTCCAAGCTCAGGTGGCACTTCTGCCTCCTGTAGAGGGTGCCCTCGCACATGGTCTCTAGGGCTGCTGGTGGAAGCCCGGTGGACACTCCTCTCCCACCGGAACCCCAAGGACCTCCTGCAGAAATCAGCAGCTGGAAACAGTTCTTAATGCTGCAGGCAGTAGTTAGGAGAAAACTTTATAAGTTAAAGCTAAAATCAGACCTGAAAGACCACACAAAACATTTTCCAAGACGATGTAGTGGTGGCGGGAGGGTATCAGAACACCAAAAATCATAGCTTTGGAACTGCGATGGATGACACTTAATGATGGGGGCTGACATATACTAGGCACGTTATGTGTGATATAACAGTCATGGGAATGCCTCATGTGCCTTCATAGCACAGGCTCCGGGGTCAGGCTGCCTCAGTGAGAGTACAGTGCCTACTGTTAACCAGTGTGTGGCCCTGACTGAGTGATGTGCCCTCCCACTTATTCAACCTTGAGAAGGAAGAATATTCTGATACATGCTGTTGCATGGATAAATCTAGAAAGCATTATGGTAAATGAAGTAAGCTAGGCACAAAACAGCAAATGTTGTCTGATTGTACCTATAAGACGTACCTAGAATAGTCAAGTTCATAAGACAGAAAGTAGAGTAGTGACGAACAGGGCCTGGGAGGGAAGGCGAGAGAGTGATTTAATGCTTAGAGTTTCAGTCTGGGATGATGAAAAAGTTCTAGAGGTGAGTGCCAGCAATGGTTGTACAACAGTGTGAACGCACCGATGCCTCTGAATTGTACACTTAACAGTAGTTAAAATGGTAAATTTCAAGTTATGTATATTTTACCGCCCCAAAAACCTAAAAAATGCATGTAACCTTTGATTCAGTTATTCTATTTCTAGGACTATCCTAAGGAAATTATTGAATGTACACGAAGTTGCATTATAAGATGCCCCTTCCAGAATTGTTCATGAAACCAAGAATCGGAAGCAGCCTAAATGTCCATCAGTAGAGGAGATAGGAGACAGTAAGTACCAGTGTGGTACGCCCAGACTATGGCATACCATGCATCGGAAAAGAAAACGAAAGGCCTGTTCATTTTGATGCATGCACACTCTTGTTATTTAAAAAAACTGGGAAAATACGTATAGCATCATAACAAAAACACATCAGAAGGAAATGGGTAGGATGTACAGCCAGCTGTTACTTATAAAAAGGAGAAAAAGTGAAATGAGGGGGTGTTGGAAAAGTTTGCCCATTTTCTCTGTTACATCTACATTCTCTGAATCTTGTACAGGGACCATTTATTTAGGTGTTACTGTTGTTCTCTATTGTTGCATAACAAACACCCCAGAAGTTAGTGGTGTAAAAGCAACCTTTCTCCTCTCACGACTCTGGTCAGGATTTTGAGCAGGCCCAGCAGGGACAACTCACGTCTGCTCCATGACTGGAGCTTCAGCTGAGGTGGCTCCCGTGTCTGGAGATTGTTGGAGTGGCTGTACTTGACTGGGGTCATGTGTCTGCGGCCTCAGGACCGTCTGCTGGTGACTCTTTGGGTCTGCTGGCACCGGAATATCCAGCCTGGGCTGGCCTGGCTGGGACAGCTAGAGATGGCCGCAAGTCCGTCTCTGTCCGTGTGCACAGCGTGGGCTTCCACGCGGCATGACAGTCTCAAGATAATCAGCCTTCTTAAGTGGTGACCGGTGCTCCCAGAGGCAGCATGCCAGGAAGCCCCGGGTGGTGGCATCAAGACTTCTTCGTCCCAGAGGGTCACATCCGTTTCGTTCTGTTGCTTAAGCACATCACCAAGGCCAGTCTAGGCACCGCCTCAATAAGTAATAAGGAATTGGCGGCCCTTGTTAACCTACCAACTTATATCATGTTCAAAGTAAAGACTTTGAACTGGAAATTCCACCTGACCTATGATTTACAGTGACCTTCATTAAAGCAGAGCACACCCACCTCTTTCATTTCTTTTACCAGTCACTGCAAACGGAGTCTCTTTGGAAATCCTCTGCTAGGCCTGTTGCTTCCTTCCAAGTTTCTTATGCCATTCTTCAACTGAATGTCTAGGTCAGTGGTTTTCATCTTTGGCTGCACATTAGAGTTATCAGTAGAGCTTTAAAAAATCAGGATGCCCCGACCAAATGCATCAGAATCTCCAGGGGTGGCACCCAGGTGCTGTGGTCTGAATGTTTGTGTCTTCTCAAAATTCAGATGTTGAAATCCTAATGCCCAATATGATGGGATTAGGGGTGGGACCTTTGGCAGTTTCTTGCATCATGAAGGTGGATCCCTCATTAATGGGATTCAGCTTCTTAGAAGAGAGACCCCACAGAGCTCCCAAGCCCTTCTACCCTGTGCGTACCCCAAGGTTTCAACGCAGAAGCGGCACGCACCTGACCGAACCAGCACCCTGATCTGGGGCTTCCAGCCCCAGTACTGTGAGAAGTAAATTCCGGGGGGTGCCTGGTGGTCTCAGTCAGTGAATCATGGGCTCTTGATGGTGGGGTTGTGAGTCGGAGCCCCATGTTAGGCATAGAGATTACTTAATCTCTGTAAAAAAAAGAAAGAAATTTCTGTTGTTTATAGCCCACCCAGGCTGTAATATTTTGTTACAGTAGCCTGAATGGACCGAAGACAACATTTATATTTTTTAAATGTTTATTTTTTTATTTTTTAAAATGTTTTTTATTTATTTTTGAGAGACAGAGACAAAAAGCGCAAGCAGGGGAGGGTCAGAGAGAGAGGGAGATACAGAATCTGAAGCAGGCTCCAGGCTCTGAGCTGTCAGCACAGAACCCGACATGGGGCTCGAACCCATGAACCGTGAGATCATGACCTGAGCTGAAGCTGGATGCTCAACCTACTGAGCCACCCATGCGCCCCTAAATGTTTATTTTTAAGAGAGAGAGTGCAAGTAGGGGAGGAGCACATAGAGAGGGAGACACAGAATCCCAAGCAGGTTCCAGGTGCTTGGAACCTATCAGCGCAGAGCCTGACACGGGGCCCCAACTCATGAACTGTGAGATACTGACTTGAGCTGAAGTTGGATGCTTAACTGACTGAGCCACACAGACGCCCCATTTTTTTTTTTCTGAGAGAGAGACAGCACAAGCAGGGGAGAGGTAGAGAGAGAGAGAGACACAGAATATGAAGCAGGCTCCAGGCTCCTCACTGTCAGCACAGAGCCCGACGTGGGACTCAAACCCACGAACCCATGAGATCATGACCTGAACTGAAGTCAATGCTTAACCAACTGAGCCGCCCAGGTGCGCCATCAGGTGTCCGAAGTTTTAAAAGCTCTGCAGATGAATCCAGTGTTTCCAAGAATTAGAACCACTGGTCTGGACTCTGAGTATCTGATTCAGCACCAGCAGTTTCCAGAAGCGGCTGCTTAGCACTTGGCAGCCAGCAGTCCTCATTGGCAAAGCGGTGGGTTGGCTTTATGAACCTGGTCATGGAATTGCAAGAAGCTTTGGCTGATAGTGAACCTGAGTCCTCCCCTTTCAGTGCTCAGCGCTGTGCTCCCTGGAGCCCCCCTCGAGCTCTGCAGTGAAGGAGCCTGCATCCTGCACCCGCCGGCCACAGCCAGCTCCAAGTATGAAACCTGGCTGTGGGTGACTTCTGTCTGTGCTGGGTCTGACTCCTACTCTGTAAGGCCTCTGCTCAGGGACCTTGGTGAACAAACTGATTATAAGGACAGAAGGCACAGCTCTTTCTGAGATAACATAAATCCTCCAAGCTGCCTGTCCACTTCCCAGGGGAAGCTCTACCCTGCTGGAACTACGAAGGGAACTTGGGAGACCCTGAGTTTCTGGGAGGAGACAAAGGGGAGCCTTTGAGAAGTAGAAGGCTCATGCAAATGGCTCATCTGTCTGCCAGCAAGGGCTTGAGAAAAAAATGCAAAGGTCTGAGGGGTACTCCCAGAATCACAGAGCAGGTGGGGTGGACGGGAAGCCGTGCGGGGGCCAGGACCCCAGGTCCCCACCTCTTGTGTTCCCTACCGCTCTCCCCACAGCAGAACCTACAGCTTGCTTCCTTTTTGTTTTTGGAAAAGATTTCTTCTTGGAGCTGGAGCGCAGGCCCTGCTTCAAAATGACAGCCAGAGCTGGCCTGGAATAACCTTGGGAGATAGATTTTTAACACACAGAACATAAATACCAGTGTCGCCACCCCCATAATTTACAAATGTTATGATGTCTACTTGCTTGATTTTGTTACTTCTATTTTGTAAGAAGGCACCTCTGGATTGTCCACGAGTGGGGAGCCTACGTGTGGTGCCCCGAGGGTAGCAAGACTACTTCGGTGGGCTTCCAGAGCTTGTTCTAGTCAACAAGGTGGAAGGTGCAAGGCCTTTTATGCTGGGGGCCCTCTAGGATTTGGATCACCCTGAGAGAAACCTTTAGGAGGAGGGACTCCATCCTTCCTGGGGGAACAATATTGTCCCAGGAGACAGGGCAGTGGAAGCGTGCCCCACCCCAGACCATGGCGAGGGGCCACCTGTTCTTTCTTGCTGGCCTCCACTCTTGCGTCCCCTCAGGAAAGGGCCTCAGTTTTGGAGAGATGGTGAAAGGGTTCCTACAGAACGCAAAGTTGGCATGGATAGGCCTTTTGGAGGCCATTTGGTAAGGTCTCACCTTCATGAAAGGTCTCAGCTTTTTAAGTTCTTTCCAGTAAAACACCTAGTTGTGTTTTTTTGTTGGGTGCTAAAGATGCTAGATGCAAATATGTAAACTATACCACAATTTTTATAGTATTTAATTTTCTGGGAGCCTTAAAAAATGTGGGGATAGGCTTTTCTGGACCTCTAAGAAGTCCTGTCTGATCAATTTGAAAAGACCAGTTGGAGGGTAAACTATCTCATTCTGGGGATAGAAAAATCCCCAACCAAGTTGTTCAGACACGCAGACTTGTTGGAGGCTGACTAAACTCATCACAAGTGCTGAGGAGAAGCCAAGAGCTGAGCACTCCTTTCCACATTGTTCTACATCCTTACAGGGCACCCGAGGAGAGGGAGCAGGGAGCTGGGCCTGGACGCTTAAGTCTGAGCTTTGGGGGTTTCTGAGATTACTCTGCCCAGATCACTAGACTAGAAATGAGAGAGGATTTCAGGACAAGTACTCATTTCAGAATTAAAGATCACAAAGTTTTCAGGAGGGCCTTCGGACATTTCAGGAACATGAAAGTGACTGCAGGTGCAGGAGGGCCTGCTCCTCACTGCTCCTGGCCCCATGTCATGAACCCTTGGCGTGGTCACCAGTCTGTTCCCTGGTTCCCTTGATTTTAACCTAGACAACACACTGTGAAAGAACCCCTGCAGATTCTGGAAGGTCACAATCAAAAACACCTTAACATGGTGCCTGCAGGTTTTTTCGCTTTCAAGACAAACAGCTATGGCAGCTTTGGGAAGACAGCGCGCTGGAGTAAAGGATGAGGCCTCTCCAAGGCCCTTTGGCGTCCTGTTCTCACCGCTAGCTTTGACGCCTAGGGAGCTGGTAATGATTGCTCTATAAGCCCGTAGAATGGTTTTGTTTTTACAGCCTCTTAACAAGGGAAGAGGAAGTAAAAAAGAAAACCACAGGGAGGCAGAATGGGAAACCACCCAACTCCTCTACCTTACTTCCCTTCTCATAAGCCCCAAGGGTGCTTCCAGAGATGCAAAAATATTTGAGAGGCCCAAGACTACGTTTGCGTCCTACAAATAGAACCCTTGTTGTTCAGGGCCTTGGGGACACATAACAAGCCGTATCAAATATAAATCTACAGGAAAACTTACATGAACTTTTCAAAGCAAAGCCTGTATGAACTAATCAACTCTAAATTGATAAGAATGAACCTCATTTTCTAATCAATGCAGGAAAATATTTGGGGGGAGAGAGAGAAAGCACACACATGAGCAGAGGAGGGGTAGTGAGAGGGAGAGAGAATTCCAAGCAGACTTCACATTGTCAGTGCAGAGCCCTGTGTGGGGCTATATCTCACAAACCTTGAGATCATGACCTGAGGTGAAATCAAGACTCAGATGCTTACCCAATTGAGCCACCCAGACACCCCCTGAAATTTAAGAGGAAAAATTTCTTGACTAGTTGACCAACTCTTGGCTTAAAGGGGAAGTAAAATAATAACTGCAATGACAAGCTCTTTTGAAATGATCAATAAGGAGAATGTTGTATATAAAAATTATGGGAAATAAAGCTGTACTTTGAGGAAAAATCATAGCCTTAAAATGCTTTTATCATTAATAGAGATTAGAAATAAAATACACTGATACTTATTTAAAGTTTAATTTGTATACAATTAAATATATTTAATTCTGCACTTAAAATATATTTTAATTTTTATATATAATTTTAATATAATTTAATTTTTGTAGTACTTGTAAGGTGGGCACTGTTTTTGCCCTTCTCTTTTCAGAATGCTCCAAAGTACAAGTAGGCCTATCACTGTGATGGCCTAGGTTCTTAGTTTCTAGGAGTATTTGACAGTTTCTTGATTCAATGCTACAAACACTTATTAATGTTTATTATGCACACAGAACTTTAAGGGATGAAGAGATGAATTGCTGTTCTCTAGCCTGTGAGACCCAGTCATGTGTGTGATGTAGCTGTAGGTAGAGCAGAAGAGCAGAAGAGCGGACGCCTGGGGGGCTCAGTCGGCTAAGCGTCTGGCTTCGGCTCTGGTCACGATCTCAGGGTTCGTGGGTTCAAGCCCCGCGTCGGTCTCTGTGCTGACTGCTACCTCAGAGCCTGGAGCTGCTTCGGATTCTGTGTGGACCCTCTCTCTCTGACCCTCCCCTGCTTGTGCTGTCTCTCTCTGTCTCTCAAAAATAAAAATAAAAAACATAAAAAAAAAAAAGAGCAGACGAGGACATGGGTCAGAGCATGTTCGTAACTCAGCCTCCCAGCTAAAGTCAGCTGTGTTTAGTGCCAAAAATAAGTTCCAAACCATGTGCTCTGGGAGTGCAGAAGAAAGTGATTCTCACTTGGGTTGAGAGCAAGAGTCAGCTGTTCAGGGCCTGTGTCACAAAGATCGTTAGAGCTTTGTTGAGGGGCACCTGGGTGGCTTCGTTGGTTAAGCATTCATCTTCAGCTCAGGTCATGATCTCACAGCTCATCAGTTCAAGCCCCACATCAAGCTCTGTGCTGACAGCTCAGAGCCTGGAGCCTGATTCGGATTCGGTGTCCCTCTCTCTATGCCCCTCCCCTACTCACAATCTTATGTCTCTCTCTCAAAAACAAATAAACATTAAAAAATAAATAAAGCTTTGTTGAAGAGTCTGTGTCCCAGTGGGGATCATTGGTGGAGAGGGGTGTGTGTGTGTGTGTGTGTGTGTGTGTGTGTGTGTGTGTGTAAAGACTTATTTTTGTTGTTGCTCTTTTGTTTTTCCCCTTCATAATAATTTCTCAGATGTGAAACTGCTTAATTAAAGAGGAGAAACAAGGGCACCAAGGTTGCTCAGTTGGTTAGGCAGGCTCAGGTCATGATCAAACAGTTTGGGAGTTCAAGACCTGCATCTGGCTCTGTAGTGACATCACCAATTCTGCTTGGGATTCTCTCTCTCCCTCTGTGCCTTTCCCCCATTCACGAGCTCTTGCTTTCTCTCTCAAAATAAGTAAATAAATTTAAAAAATAAATGAGGAGGAAAAACAGGGGCTCCTTGGTGGCTCAAGTCAGTTAAGCGTCTGACTTCAGCTCAGGTCATGATCTTGCAGTTCATGGGTTCAAGCCCTGCATCAGGCTCCACCTGGCAGTGCAGAGCCTGCTTGGGACTCTCTCTACCTCTCTCTCTCTCTGCCCCTCCCCACTTGCTTGCTGTCTCAAAAATGAATAAGTAAACTTTTTAAAAAATGAAGAGGAAAAATATTTTAAGATTCTTTAAAGTTTATTTATTTATTTTGAGAGCAAAAGAGACTATGAGTGGGGGAGGGGCAGAGAGACACAGATCAGAAGTGGGAAAATCCCAAGCAGGCTCCTGAGCATGGAGCCTGTCTCAGGGCTCGATCTCATGACTGCAAGACCATGACCTGAGCTGATGTAAAACACTTAACCAAGTGAGCCACCTAGGTGCCCCAAAGATTCTTGAAACACACGGTCACATTGCTTTCCATGAGATGAAGTACATTCACAGGGTCTCTCCCCTGTTGGGGGATGTTAGTGTTCATAAAGGTCTGAACGAAGAGAGCTTTGCCCACAGCCGGGGCACTGGGGAGGTTCCTTTCCTGAATGAGTCCCCTGGTGCTCAGGGAATCTGATGTTGAGAGATTCTTCCAAGTTGGAGTTTTCAGGGTTTTCTTCCTAGAGGGTTGTTGGATGCTCTGTAAGTTCTGCTGGGTCTTGAGCTTTCCACATTGGTTGTTAAAGGTTTGTAGTCTTTGTTGTAAAGTAGGCCTTTGGAGAGCACTCCCCTCAAGTCACAGTGGGTGGATGCAGAGTTTACAGGTTTTTTTCTGCTTTGAAGAAGCTTCTTCATCTCTCCTGATCTTAAAACCTGAGAAAAGTGGAAGTTAAAAATGTCACCATGTTCCCAGGGGAAAGAAAGTGAGGGCAAGAAAAGGGTTTTATTAAACCAGTAATGGGATGAAAGAAAGTCCTAAATATATCTCAAAGCTTTTTACATCAATTCAGTCTGAAGTTTTCTTTCTTCCCTTGTAAACACTCACTGTATCTTGAAGCCAAATCCTTGTTTCATTTCTTTGAAATCCTGCTGTTCCTTCACCTATGGCTCTTCTCTGTGCCCCACTGGGAAGCCCAGGCCAGGCTTTGGTACTGGATATCCCGGCCACAAAACAGACAGGAAGCAGGAGAGTTTGGCTTACCACTGATTGGTAGGGTGATTTCAGGGGCGGATGGACTCTCTGTATCCATTTCCTCAGTTAGGATGATTTCACCTAAAGCCTCTGTCACTATTTCAGTATTAAGTCAAAACCAAAATGAGGGGAAACTCCTTTTGTGCTCAGTTCAAGGCTACTGTCCTCCAGTCTGTGAACAAGGAGTGAGTTGGTTCTGTGTTAAAATCAATGCACTAGGGGCGCCTGGATGGCTCAGTTGATTAAGTGGTAGACTCTTGCTTTTGGCTGGGGTCATTATCTCATGGTTTGTGGGATTGAGCCCTGCATCTGGCTCTGTGACTCTCTCTCTCTCTCTCAAAATAAATAAACAAAAAATCAACGTACTAAATTTTTAGTTTTACCCTATCTTTTGAAATTTTTGATGAGAGAATTATCAACATCAAGACTGAAGTGTGATGTCAGTCTTCCTAAAATTCGTGTCAAAGCTGAGAAACAGTTTCTTACTGGAAGAGTCCTAGGAGAGAAAAAGCAGTAAAAGTGGGAATTTGGGAACTGTTTCCTGGATTCATTTAAGGGATTTTCAAATGAAAATTGATATGTGTACTGGGTTGGCTAGTGACTGGAAAACGGTGTCTTGACACAGTCCTGTTCGCTGAAGTCTCGAGGTGGGTTATCCTGAAGTTGACTGAAACGACCCCTCACCGGGTTTCTGGCTGCGCAGAGGCCACGGGGGGCATGTGCCCAGGTCTGTTCCCTGCTCTGTCCTCGCTGAGAGCGGCTGTGGCGCGCAGCCTCCTGTGCCTGCCTTCCCTCCTCACTCCTGACAAAGCTTATTGCTTTGCAATAAAATGTAATTGGTAAATAATCATTGGAAAATATTCACATTACCAAACAATATTAGCAAGTTAGTTTGGTTAATGTTAATCTGAAGAAAAATGTAAATTCTAGAACATTTTACCAAAATATTGGAATAGGAGCCAAATGCCTTATTTTATATTCATGGAGAGAAGCATCATATTTCAGATTAATAAGAAAATGCATTTCAAATGAAATGTCATTTAAAGTCACTTTTATCATTGGACTTCAAAGCTAAGAGTGAGATCAAAGAGTAAGTCAGTATACAAAAAAGCAAACCCGGGGCCATCGGTCACAGGAAAGCTGTAGTCAAGGAAAGTGGGATGAAACCAAAGCTGGGGAGAGGGGCAGATGGCCAGCAAAGGCGTAGGGTGGCAGAAGCCTGGAGGCCAGGGCGCTCCCGCGAGAGGCAGCGAAAGCAGCATTTCAGACTGCCGGGAGCTGCGTATTGGTCTGCTCCCCCACCAACAAGCAGACACCGGGAAGTCTGGACACTGGGTGCTTCGTCAGATCCTGGTTTGCAGACCACACACAGACAGCTGCCTCTCTGAGTGCAAGGGAATCTAGAAGGCCTAGGGAAGGCCTGAAAGCAGCTCCAGAGACAGAATCTACTGAGCATGAGAGCTAAGACCAGGATTCGTAAGGATTCTTTGCCTGAGATTCCAGTGTGTCTTTGTAATACTCAGGGAGCCACCTGTATCTGAGGACAAGAAACTAGAAGGAAGTAGAATCAGTAATGGTGACCAGAGGCACACTTACTTCCCTTAACTCACTTTTCGCCTAAGACCTAAACTAGTGGTTCTTTTCATCTTTTTGGAGGTTTTGAGAACTTGATGGAAGCCATGGATTTGCGTCCTAGAAAATACACATATACATGCAGTATTGCATAAAGTCTCAAAAAGTTTAAAAGATCTCCAAGTCCATCCATGTGACCTTCTAGAACTGTGATGGCCAGTACAGTAGCCACTAGGTGGCACTTAGCAACACGAGCTGCATTTCAGCATCCCAGCAAGTTCTAGTGGACAGTGCTGCTCTCCAATCTCATGGACTCCAGGTTAAGAACTCCTGCCCCAAATGACCCCCTGTAGATTACTGGCCTGTGTCCCCATTCCTAGTAACATACCAGCTATTTTCTATGTCTGAAAATAAATAACCTCACAGAAACGGAGTTAGAATACTAAGGGTAATTTTGAGTAAGTCCATCTTGCTTCTAATCCCCGTTAGAAACTTAAACCTAGCAGATGACTCATTCTTCCCATCTCAAGGTAGGGGTAGTTTTGCAAAGATTCTCATGTCCCCACATCCTGCAATAAAAATCCAAGTGGCTTTTCTGTGATACAGGGTGAGGCTTCAGGAATTTACTGTGTATGAGTAACAGTTAATATCCACTGAGGTTATACTAATTGCCAGGTACCGTTCTAAGCATCCTACACATTAGCGCATTTAATCCTCACCGAATATTATAAAGTGAGGATAGTCTTTTCTCCTCAAAACAAATAAGGGAACTGAAGTTTGGTGGTCAGTGAGACTGAATAATTTGTCTGAGATGAAGTAGTAAATGCCAGTGAAGTGACTATTAGGTTAGAATTTGTAGTCTGGAAAATGTCGAAAACATGAAAATGGCCTTGAGGGCTCTGATGTCACATGTCTCAGCAAGGGTTGCTGAGAAGGGTTTCCGCCTGCGTGCTGAGGCTGAGGCTGCCGAGGTCACATGTGCCACAACAGCTGTGGACCTCTTTCCCTCTAGCGGAACCAGAAAAAGCCCAAAATAATCAGGACTCTCTCCACTCAGTCGTCCAAAGCCCACCTTTAGTATTATGGCGGCCTGA
The DNA here is from genome assembly GCF_006229205.1 of Suricata suricatta. Taxonomy (NCBI): domain Eukaryota; kingdom Metazoa; phylum Chordata; class Mammalia; order Carnivora; family Herpestidae; genus Suricata; species Suricata suricatta. The sequence goes on from NC_043707.1 coordinate 2,459,591, forward strand.
ACTTTAGCGACAGACTAGCTGTGTGACCCTGAACAAGGGCGTTAGCTGACACTCGGTGCCGTTATCTGTTCCATGGGGATGATAACAGCATCTACGTTCTACGGTTCTGAGAGCTGTTAGGGTCCAGCTCCGTTAGGCAGGCTCTCAATAAAAGGTTACTGGTTATCACGTCTCACTCCTGCGAGGCTCTTATCTCCGGAGCCCACGGGGCCACCTGTCGCTAGAGGGAAGGGAGGAGTTGAGCCGACCCCTCGGGTTTCCTTCCGTTACCCGCTCGCAGTGAAGTTCACAACCTTCATCACAAGACCCAGGAGGGAGTTGAACAACGATCCCGCCTTCGCAGGGATGGACAATAAGCCAGCACGTCATGGGTCTCCAAGAGCCCTCGGGGATGTCCAGCCTCCAGAAGCGGGACCCCGACGGGGCAAGGGACAGCAGAGCGCTCCAACCCCAGGCCCCCAGCAGCGTGCCGGAAGCACTGCTGCCGCGCATAGCTCCCCGTCCCTCCTCCCTGCACCTGTATCCGCGCAGGCGCAGGCGTAAGCCGCGCAACAGACTACATCTCCCGGCAAGCCCCTCAGCGACGCTGACCCGGAGTGGTTCGCCGCTTCCCGCGCTTCCCCCGGCGCCGGGAGGCGGCGGAGGGGACCCTGGCTTACGTGCTTCCGAGGGCGCCAGGGCCGGAGGGGCTCTCCCCTGCAGCCCCGAGTAACTCGAGCAAGTGGGGACTGCCTTTAAACCCGTTATGACCGGGACAGTGATTCTCAAGCTTGTCTGAGGGGGAAGAGCTTGTTAACAATTCGGTTTGTTTGGTCCCATCCGGACACTGACGAGCTGGATTTCGTGTGATTCGGGGTTTTCACTTTAGGAGGCTTTCTGGGAATTCCGATCGGGTAGTCGGCGGGTCACGCCCGCCTTAGGCTTGTTTTCCTCTAAACTTAGCTGCCCCGCCTCTCGTCTCCAATTGGGCCGTCGCTCGTCCCCTCCCCCGCAGACAACTTGCCCTCTGGTTGGTCGGCGGTGAGTCTGTGCCGAGACCTGACCCAATAGGCACTAAAGTTCGCAGATCGTGTCCGGAAGTTGGTCCTGAGCCTGCGCCGTTAGCTGTGGACGCCTAACGCGCGCTGGGACTTCCGGCGTGAAGCCGAGCGCCCAGGCTTGCGTGAGTGGGAGACGAGAGTAGGAGAGTGGCGTTCAGGTCCTGCTCTGGGGAGGATTTTGCCGGTTCCTGGACAGGGGGACCGGCGCGACGGCGCCCGTGATCGACTGAGGCCAAGGCGTCGGAGCCAGCTGCGCCCGGGCTGGGGCTGTGCTCCGCGGGCCCCGGGGAGCCTTCTTGGGCGGGTGCAGCTGGTTTCGGGGCCAAGGTGCTCCGGGGGGGTCTGAGGATGGCGTCGGGCCCGGGCTCCCAAGACCGGGAAGGGCTCCTAATAGTGAAATTGGAGGAGGACTGCGCCTGGAGCCAGGAGCTGCCGCTGCCAGACCCAGGGCCCAGCCCTGAGGCCTCCCACTTACGCTTCAGGAGGTTCCGCTTCCAAGAGGCCGCTGGGCCCCGGGAAGCCCTCAGCCGGCTCCAGGAGCTTTGCCATGAGTGGCTCCGGCCTGAAATGCGTACCAAGGAGCAAATCCTGGAGCTACTGGTCCTGGAGCAGTTCCTGACCATCCTGCCCCAGGAGATCCAGAGCAGGGTGCAGGAGCTGCATCCGGAGAGCGGCGAGGAAGCGGTCACCCTCGTGGAGGGCATGCAGAGAGAGCTTGGGAGACTGAGACTACAGGTGAGAGAAAGAGCTGTCTTACCTGCGGTTCGTTCGGCCCCGAGGACTAGGGCACCGCGGCGCCCCTGTTCTCCATCCCTGTTTGCCTGGCCCCTTGAGTAGACTTCAGACGGGCAAGAGGTCTTTTTCTAGTTTAGTAGGAAGAGTCAGTCTCCAGGCTTCCTTGGCAGGACAGCAGTGAAGTGCCCTGTTTCCGCATGGAGGCACGGGGTCTGCACTAGTGTGGACCCCGGAGTTAATTCTCAGGATTCAAATCCTCACTCTGCTCCATAGCAGTTTTTCGACTTTGGGCAAATTACTTAATTTTTTTAGGCTTCAGATTTGCCACTTAGTAAAGTGAGACAGAGAACGTCTTCCTAGGGTTGTTTGGAGGGTTTGCGGGGAGAGAGCACCATGTAGTTTTGATCACACTGCTGGCTTCTGGTGCTTAAGGGCTGTTAGGTTAGGCTCAGCAGTCTGGTCTCCTCTGCGGAGCTAGGTCGGGTTAAGAGTAGATTTAGAAAAATAGTTTGGCACTGAGGCTCTGAAGGCACTTGTCCCCAGGGTCACTCAAGTTTAATGTATCCTAGAGTGAGGAATGGAAGCCTGTAGATAAAATTGGGGGGGGGGGCACGGGGGAGTCGGTGTGTCAGAGAGCTGTGTGGGAAGGTGTGCGCTAGGAGCCGACATCTTCCCCTCCAGTTTTTCCAGTACACATGGGATCAGGAAAGCTCTAAGTATAAACCATCCTTCTCTCTTGCTGGATCCACAGGGACCGGTGGTTCTCTTTTGAAGCCTTACCCTCAGAATTCTGTACTAATTTCCCTTCCTATCGGGCCCTGTTATGATGATGAGTGATGTGGGTTGGTTCCCAGGTCACAAACCATAGGCGGGGAACAGAAGTGCTTTTGGAGGAGCCTTTGCCTCTGGAAACAGCACGAGAGTCACCGAGCTTCAAGCTGGAGCCAATGGAGACTGAGCGAAGCCCTGGCCCCGGGCTGCAGGAGCTGCTAGGCCCCAGCCCCCAAAGGGACCCCCAGGCTGTAAAGGAGAGGGGTGAGGAGCAGTTGGCTGGGGGGAGGGAGGAGGGGCTTCCGGGCTGCCCCTTGGCACCAGCTGGTGGAGTACCACTGCCTAGGCGAGGGAATTTCTGATCTCAGGGTTTGTGGCGTGAAAGACCTGATGTGGTGGCTTGGGTTCCCTTGGGGATGGGAGGGGGGTGGGGGCCCTTTAAGCCCTTGTGTATGCAGAACAGAGACATTTAGAGCTTTGAATGATTGAGGGCTTGAACGCTGCAGGCCAGCAGGGAAGCTGACCGGTGTCCTTTACCCACACCCCGCCATTATATTGCTTTGTTACTCCTCTGTTGCCTCCTTTTGCTCATTGTTCAATCCTGAGCAGAGACTGGGTGTTGGGGGATGGATACTGTGTTGTCATAATCCTTGGGTTCCCAAGAATTACAAGTGCGGTTCTCACCATGATTTCTGTCACCTTCAGCATTGTCTGCTCCCTGGCTTTCTCTCTTTCCTGCTGAAGGAAGCATGGAAGACAAGGAGATGACTGGGCCCCAGGTGACGTGGAAGTTCTCGTTGTCTCCCCCCCAGCCCCCCCCCCCCCAGTTGTTCTTGTGGGGACAGAGTCTTTTGCCTCTTGGAGAGGATCCTTTCTCCCTCTCGTGCAGCCTCCCCGCCTGCTTTATTTATTTCCGCGGCACCTCACTTGTGGGCCGGCACCCTTCTCCCCCATGAAATGTGTCCTCGGCACCCTGGGTTTTGCCCCTATAACTCATGACTCTGCTTGAATTGTTCTTGGTGCCTCCGGGGCTAAAGGAGATCTTGTGCTGTTTCAGTTGCCCGAGAGCTTAGAGGACGTGGCTATGTACATCTCCCAGGAGGAGTGGGGGCGTCAGGATCCTAGTAAGAGGGCCCTCTCCAGGGACACGGTGCAAGACAGTTATGAGAATGTGGACTCACTGGGTAAGGACTTCTTTTTCAGGGATGAAGACTGAGCCATTTCTGACCAGGGGCCTATCCCTTCGCCACTCACCTCGTGGACATAAGTTCTGAGTTTTGCCAGAAGACCTCTCTTTTTCTGAAGCACCCTGGATGGGGATCCATTAACTATCTGCCATTTGGCACAGTTGGGAGCCGACGGCAGGGAGCCCGAGTTTTAGTGGGTCTCCCAGGGCAGAGCAGGCCAAATCCACTGACAGTCTCCTCCCCACCCCCATCGCACACACTCTCCATTCTTGAGGCCTTGCAGTTTTCAGATGCTTATTTTTCTGGTCTCCTATTTTCTGTGCTTCATGAGTATTTCTAGGCCCTTCTCCAACTTTCAGGGGGCACTGGCATCAACATTCCAGCTGAGCAGCTGTCTCAGCCCTTAAAAATTCAGGAATGGGGGGAAGGCCTTTGTGGAATTTGAAAATTACATATGTGCATGTGTGCGTGTGTGTGTGTATACACACGCACATATATATTATGGGATAAATAAATTAAGATGAATCTGTGTGTCAAACTGTTACTTAGAGGTTAACAATGATGCCTATGAAATATGACAAAAACCTGATAGTTGGATCTGGGTAGAGAGTGTACAGACACTATATAATTCCTTCAACTTTGAACGTATGAAAATTCTCACAATAAAAAGCTGTGGGAAGTCTTAAATAACAAACCGATGCTGTGTACGTTCTAGCCATACTGACACTTGGCAGAAAAGAGTCAAACTTGGTTTTCATACATCCGGTGTTTGTAGAGAGGCACCGTTAATCAGCTCCCTTGCACTAACTCTGCAGGGAGGTCACCACTGGGTTTGGTTCCCTTCATTGGGACCTTCTCCAGGCGCTCTGTCACTGGGCCATGGTTTGGTGCCCTACGCTGAGCCTGGCTCTCAGTGAGTGCTACCTAGGAAGACCGGTTCGGGTCACCAGTTCTTGGAAATAAACTGTGTAAAGTGCATGTTTGCTGGGATCGGGATGCGGTCTCAGGTTTACCGTTGCACAGGGATGGCCTCCTGGGTTTTCAGCTCCGGGTTGTCTCAGAGCCCCGGATTTCTTCCTGATTGTCCATCACGTGGTATTTTATCGGGAAGTTGTCTAGGGCCGCGTGGTTCCAGTATATCTGTGAGAGCCTGGGCGCGTGTATAATATCAAACTAATTCCTTAACAACTGATCACTCTCATAATGGATGTTAGGTTGCTTTAATTACAAAAGTGTATATTCTTATTGCAAAATATCCCAAGTACTGCAAAAGTGTAAAAAGAAAAAAAGCCATAGTCTCCCTCCTCCAATTTCTTTCCCCGGAGGTGACCACCGGGAGGCGGCTCAGTGTGCTCTCAGACTGACTGCTGTCAGACTTACTGATTGCGCCTTCTGTGGGTATGTCCTCTAAGCACAGGGGACAACATCGTCTCTGTTTCTTCTGCCTGGTAGACGAGAGTGGTGACATCGACATCTCTTTCTTTCATTGCGAACAGAGCCTCAGGTTCCCAGTCAGGAGGCCCTAAGCGCCCAGGTGGAGCAAGGAGGGAAGCCATGGGACCCCAGTGCTCAGACTTGCAAGGAAGGCCTGAGTCCCAGAGGCCCCGCTCCAGGTAAGAAGGGATGAGATGAGCAGCCTGCCCAGCTGGACCCCTGCTGTCGGGAGGGGAGCCTGTAAGGACTGGGGTGCAGGGCTAGCCCCTCACTGCTGCCGGGAAGGTGCTGTGCTTCCCGTGTGCCCACTGCCCACTTCCATCCCAGGGCGCATGACGTAAGGGGGCATTCACTCTTGGGGCCCACCCACCCATTTCCTTTTTTTTTTTTTTTTTTTAATGTTTATGACACAGAGTGAGCAGGGGAGGGTCAGAGAGAGGGAGATACAGAATCCGAAGACGGGCTCCAGGCTCTGAGCTGTCAGCGCAGAGCCTGATGCGTCCACCCACCCATTTCCACAGGGCAGAAGCCAGAGGCTCAGTTGTAGAGGCAGTTGGGGGTCGGTACAAGCGAATTCAGGACTGGTGTGAGCTCTGGTTCCTTCTCCGCTCTGGGGCGCTCTACCTGCACGGGGAAATGGGAAGCTGAGATAGAACCAACGTTTCTGGACTTGCCCTACAGGGACTAGCAGATAGGTGGGATTTCCTTTTGTCTTGTGTAGGAATAACGCAGGGGTTTGGTTTCTCTCGCTCTGCCAGGAGAAGAGAAGTTTGAGAACCAGGAAGAAAGTGCTCAGTCCGTTTCCCCCGAGAGCATCCACCCACAGGCGCTGCTGCCTGGCCAGGCCAGAGGGGAGGTGCCTTGGAGTCCTGAGCAGGGACGGCCTCGGGACAGGGCGGAAGGGCATTGGGAGCCTTCCCCAGAGGCGGGGATGGAGCCGTCCTTAGCGGGGGCCACGAGCTGCAGAGAACAGGGGCGGCCAAAGGAATTACAGCCGAAGAAGCTCCACTTATGTCCCTTGTGTGGCAAAAATTTCTCTAACAATTCGAACCTGATTAGGCACCAGAGGATACACACAGCAGAGAGACTGTGTGTGGGTGTGGAGTGCGGCGAAGTCTTTGGTGGGAACCCACACTTTCTGTCACTACGCGGAGCACACGCGGGAGAGGAGGCCCATAAGTGCCTGGAGTGCGGAAAGAGCTTCAGTCAGAACACCCACCTGACTCGCCATCAGCGCACCCACACCGGGGAGAAGCCCTATCAATGTAACGTATGCGGAAAAAGCTTCTCTTGCAACTCAAACCTCCACAGGCACCAGAGGACGCACACAGGCGAGAAGCCCTACAAGTGCCCCGAGTGTGGGGAGATCTTTGCTCATAGTTCCAACCTCCTTAGGCACCAAAGGATTCACACGGGAGAGAGACCTTACAAGTGTGCTGAGTGTGGGAAAAGTTTCTCTCGCAGTTCACACCTTGTCATACATGAAAGAACTCACGAGAAAGAGAGGCTTTACCCCTTCTCTGAGTGTGGGGACGCGGTGAGGGGCAGCACCCCCTTCCTTACCAGTCGTGGAACCCACAAGGCCGAGAAAAAACTCTTTGAGTGTCTGACCTGTGGGAAAAGCTTCCGGCAGGGCATGCACCTCACCAGACACCAGAGGACACACACGGGGGAGAAGCCGTATACGTGTAACCTTTGCGGGGAAAACTTCTCTCACAGGTCCAACTTAATCAGGCACCAGAGAGTTCACACCGGGGAGAAGCCCTACACCTGCCATGAGTGCGGGGACAGCTTTTCGCACAGCTCCAATCGCATCCGGCATCTGAGGACCCACACGGGAGAGAGGCCCTATAAATGCGCTGAGTGTGGAGAGAGCTTTTCCCGGAGTTCGCGCCTCGCCAGTCACCAGAGGACTCACACGGGATAGAGGCCACGGCGGTTCTTTCTGGTCCGGATAACGCGGCCTGCTCGGAGGGTCCTGTGAACAGCTGGTTTTCTCTGCCCAGCCGACCGAACCATCTGTTTTCAAGGTAATTACTATAAAGAGGAACAAGCCGGGGGTTACTCCGAGGGAGGCGCGGCGGCCGCCCAGGATTAGCACAGAACCAGAACGGAGTTCTGTGCGAACTGCCGAGAGTGACAAGTCTTGGAGGGGACCTGCTCAGGACAGAGCGGTCTGAAGTCTCTGGCCCCCGGGCACACCGACTGCCTTGGCAATACTTAGGCAGGCTGTGGTTTGCTGCCTTACTGGGTCCACCGTCCGTCCCAGCCACTTTGGGGATCCGTGTGCTTTGCAGTCCTGTTTCCTCGCTTGGAAAGTCCAGCAGGGGCCTATGGGCTCCTGGGCCCTCGGGACCAGAGAAGGGCGGAGCCTTCTGGGAAACCAGCCCACGGCAACGCAAGACTGGCTGGTGAGTTGCAGCCCCCCTGAAAGCCCTGGCTGGGGAGCCGGTCTGGGGCTGCCACCACAGCGCCTCTCTGACGGGAGGGCCCGGGCCCAGCCCAGGCATGTAATGTGGCCTCAGACCAAAAGGAGCCAGAGACGCGAGGGAAATAGTCCGACGGAGTTCGCGGTTCCGCATAGGTGTTGGCGGAGGAAGCCGGACTGAATTTGCTGACCCTTGGAGAGGTTAAGACTGAATCCCCTCTCTGTCCGAGAAGGAAACAGAGCTCTGGAGTCTTCACAGGGTTCCGTGAAAGTTGGTTCCCTGGGAGGCTTTGCAAGTGTGGATCCTCGGGAAGTAAGGGATCGTGCTTTTCCTTGTTGAGAATATGTTTGGATGGTAATAAATACCTTCAGGAAATACGGAAGTGTGTGACTCTTCATTGAGCACTTGCGTCTTGGCCTCCAGTGTTGGCTTGTCTCCTGTCTGCTTTGGCTGGAGGACCTGCCTTTTCCGTTTTCCTGAGTTGGTCAAGGAAGGTTCTGATGAGGTTGGCCGAGGACAGCTGAGGTGGGGTGTGGCCCTGGCCAGCTCCAGGTGAGGACTGCTTTGTGGTAACAAAGGGTCAGGCCTGGTGGCAGTTTGGGGTCCTGTTGTCCTAAGGGTCTTCTAGGTTTCTTTCCTTTCTGTGGCTGACGACAGCAGTAAAATTGCCTTTGATTCTTTGTTGAGAGTGTTTGCTTTCTTGTGATGATGCTGAAGGGAAACCGGGCTCTTCAGAGACCGCGTGCAAGCGAATTATTGCCCTGTAATGGGGAGAAGACGCAGGAGAGGGCAGATCTGTTTACGGGAAAGCATTCCATTTTAGAATGGGAATTCTAGGAAGGCGTTGCGGTAGGGAGGAGGCAGAATACCAGGAGTGTTCTAGGAGCAGGAAATGGTGATGCCTGGAAACGCTCTCAGGAGGTGGCCCTGGAGGAAGATAGCTAACTGTTCTCTGGAAGAAACAGATGGACCATGACCTGGCAGCTGGCTATCAGATTTATCGATTTTAAGTGGGGGAAGCAACCCTGCCTGCCCGTTCCCCCCACTTCCTTATCAGCCGTACCTCAGCCCTGCCTCGATTTAGTAGGAGTTTTTCCATGGTTTCCTGAGATAATTTTTTAAAATTTTAGTTTCTTATTTCTCTTCCTTTCTCCACAAGAGGGCAGGGATAGATAGTGTAGGGGTTGTGGAGCAGGGGAGCGTATGAAGATTTAGGAGCTTAATTTAGGACTATTGTAAGAGCAGGACAGGGTTGATTGGCTGCTGATGCCATGAAATGGGGGGCTGATAGCAGGTTGATGTTACTAATCACTCTCTGGTGAAGACTGCAACTGGGGTGCCTGGGTGGCCGAGTCGGTTGAGCGTCCAGCTTGTGATTTCAGGTCAGGTCATGATCCAAAAGCCATGTGGTCGTGGAGCCTGCTTAAGATTCTCTCCCCTTTCCCCTGTCCCTCCGTCCCTCCCCCATGCATGCACCCACAGTGCACTCTTTTAAAAGAAAAAAAAGGGGCAGTTTATGTGGATTGTAACTTTCACGAGAATGGAAAGGACCCCTCTCTTTGACCCTCTCCCCCGTTAATATCACCCATGCAGGTCTGATGTGGTCCACCTGCCCTTGTGCCTGCTGGGAGCACTTGCAGCTTCAGGCCAGAGCAGTGACGGCCCCTGGCACTGGAAAGATCTTCCAGTAGGACAAGTCCCAAGGCCCAGCTTCCCGGCTGGTTCCCCTTCCAGCAGATTCACAAGCAGAGCTGCTCTTGTCTGTTTTAGCGCATCTGGCACATAGAAAGTATTCGTTCATTCCTGTCATCTGTGGGCAGGTAACACTGGCAAGACTGCCTTTCTTCTGAGCTACCTGCCCCCGCTCGCAGCGGAAGACGGTGCTGGCAGACGTGCCAGGGAGCCGCCTGCTAGCTGCCAGGCAAGACTGGTGATTTCGTCCCTTGTCGTATCAGAGCCGGCCAGAGGTCCTTAGCGTCGGCTCCCATGACGCTGGCCAAGGACTGGCCAAGCGTGTGCTTTTTACATTCATACTTCCATGTTGCACACACATAGTTTACATTTATACTTTTACCAAGTAGTCCTTGAAAAAGAAATCAGAACCGTCTCCAAACTGGCTCTTACGATAATGGAAGACTGACACTGGGCAGTGAAGACCCTTGCTCCCTCAGCCCACATGGGAGCTGTGTACTGACCCCGAGCAATAGTCACAGTCCTTGTAGCAAAGGTAGCACAGAAGACCAGCAGAAGGGCTCCTGGGGGGGAGGACTGTACCACATTTAAGCAGTGTGACAAAGCCTGGCAGAAGCAGACTAAGAGCAGCAGGCCAAGGGTGCCTGGGTGGCTGTCTCTGAGTTTCAGCTCAGGTCGTGATCCCAGAGTTGTGGGATCGAGCTCCACATCAGGCTCTGCTCTGAGCGTGGGGCCTGCTTAATATTTTCTCTCCCTTCGCCCTGCTCATGCACACATGCTTTCTTGCTTGCTCGCTCACTCACTCGAGCAAAAAGCGCAGGCCAGATATCACTGACCCCAAAGCTTGTAAGGACATGGGGCGCCTGGGTGGCTCAGTCGGTTGAGCATCCGGCTTCGGCTCAGGTCAGATCTCACGGTTCGTGGGTTCGAGCCCCGCGTCGGGCTCTGTGCTGACAGCCAGCTCAGAGCCTGGAGCCTGTTTCGGATTCTGTGTCTCCCTCTCTCTCTGACCCTCCCCTGCTCCAGCTGTCTCTCTCTGTCTCTCAAAAATAAATAAAAAGCATTAAAAAAAAAAAAAAAGCTTGTAAGGACAGAGACTGGAAACAGTTAAACCCTAAACTTTTTTTTTTTTTCCAGAGAAACCTATCAGAAATCACTAAGAATTTTTCTTGAGTAAGGAAATTTATGGGTCTCAGTATCATAATCTGAACTTCCAGGTTTTGTACTTCCAGCCCTTTTAAGAAGAGTTTACTGTGTGAATCATTACACTGTCAACTGATAGAATTTTGGAAAGTGCAAAATTTCCTCCACTCCTTTAAGACTTCCAATTTTAGTCAATGTTTCACATGCATTTGAAACAACTAAGTCATGTAAAAAGTTCTTAATGCGTGTTACAGGAAACAAAGTAGCAAATTTATTACCACTAGGAACCTAACTTATTTGGGTGTGGAGTTAAAAAAAAAAAAAGATGAATGAAAGCAAAAGTGCATTCATTACAAAAAATATTTAGTGCGTTTATCCTTTTAGCATTCATTGCAAACACTTTTAGATTAAAAGTCGACTTCCATTCTCAAAAGGGAAGCCGGTAATTCTGATGTGTCATTTTTACCTAGAGGAGCTAAGTGCTTGCTGCCTGATGTATGCAGTTCGGAGGCAGTGGGAATGGTCAAAGGAAATTCACCAATGACAAAATGGTTGATTAAAAAGTCCCTCAGACCACCAAAAACTCCGGCCAAATCTTCCAGTTAATATCCTCAGTCTATCAATGAAATGTCCCAGAAGCTATAGTCCGATATCAAAACTGGTAACACACCAGGATGCAAACCTGCTCCAGGTCAGATTTCCCCCGGCAACAAAGGAAAGGGGAAGAAAATGCTCAATTTCTGAAGTGCTCGGACACAATGTGGAGACCGGTTTGCCTCTCATTCCCACTTGCAGGAAAGCAGGAAAACCTGCTAGACCCTGCGTGTGAGGCCCTACCTGGTGAGCTGCCCTGGAGGGGAGCCCCGCTCCTCTGGGAGGGCTCCGGCTCGAGTTTAGGAAGACGGCCCCTGCAGTTTCTTGGAGGAGTTCTAATCCGGAAAACGTGACTTCCAGAGGCAAAGATTTAAGTCCTTCCCTAGGCTTGGGCAAAGCTCGGCGTGACGCGCCTCGGGGACGGGACCCGGGGCCCCTAGAACCCCCCACCGGAGCGGTCCCACCGAGGACGGCTCCCGCGCCGGCCCAGGGGGCCTCGAGTGCTGACGGGGAGGGCGCTCGGCGGCCGCGTCCAGACACCCCTTTCCTCACCCTGCGCCGAGCTCCGCGGCCTCTGCTGTCGCCCCCGGGGACCCGGGACCGCAC
>NC_043707.1:2471321-2477432 GCF_006229205.1 Suricata suricatta
GGCCTCCGCGTGCTGCCCAGCGGGGCGACCGCGGACGCGGGCGGTGTGGCCGCGGGGAAGGACGGGCCCGCCGGCTGCGCTGAGGCGAGGGGTCTTTGCTTACCCGCGCCGGGAGCCCCGCGAACGGCCTGCGCAGGGCGGACGCCTCCCTTGTCCCGGTTCGCACGCCCCGGCCCCCGGCGGGAAAGGCTGGCCCGGGACACGAAACGACGGCTGGGAGCCTGGAGGCGGGCGCGTTTGTCCTGGCGGGGGCGACGGCAGCCGGACCGGACACGGACAGCCGAAAGGGAGCCGTGGAGACCAAGGTAAGCCACTGAGGACGCAGAACGATTTCTTGTGTGCCCGGAAGTTAAGTCTGACATCAAAGGAGGACCCCGAAGGGCTTTGAAAACCTGCTCCGCACCTGCTTTCCGCTCCCCAGGGAGATCCACGCTCACGTCGAAGAGCCTGAGCTCCTGCTGCCCTCTGCCGGGACTGCCCTCACTAAACTTTACATACTTACTTGTTTATTTTTTTTTATGTCTTTTATTTATTTTTGAGAGACAGAGAGAGACAGCGCGAGCAGGGGAGGGTCGGAGAGAGGGTGACACAGAATCTGAAGCAGCTCCAGGCTCTGAGCTGTCAGCACAGAGACCGACGCGGGGCTCGAACCCACGAACTGTGAGACCATGACCTGAGCCGAAGCCGGCCGCTTAACCGACTGAGCCACCCAGGCGCCCCATACTTATTTATTTTTAAATGTTTGTTTTTGAGAGAGACAGCCCGAGTGGGGGAGGAGCAGAGAGAGAGGGAGGGAGACACGGAATCTGAACCGGGCTCCAGGCTCCGAGCTGTCAGCACAGAGCCCAACCTGGGGGGAAGTAGGGGGCGGAACTCAGGAGCCATGGCATTGTGACCTGAGCTGGAATCCGAGGCTTAACCGACTGAGCCACCCAGGCGCCCCTGTCCTCGCTAAACTTTAAAGTCCAGCTCTCAGTGACACTTCTGACTCTCAGATGCTTCCCCCTGCCTCCCAAGCTCTCACAAAGCCCTCTCCATACTCATCTTGGCTCTTACGCATCGAGCGGTGGTGTGTTCCTATTTTCTAATTCAGGTCTAAATGCCCAATACCAGACTTGGCACATAGCATGGAAAGACAACGTGAAGTTTCCAGAATTAGTGAATAATTTTCAAAGGGGTGTGACTGCCGGTCACTTATTCTGGAAATTCATCACCCATGGGGAAGGGGTGTTTGATGCAGTGACTGAAAGGAACTGGAAAGCTGTATAGTAAGCACACCAGGCCTTCCCATCAACTTCCTCCACAAACTTTTCTACCCCAGGCTTAAAACAAACACTAAGGTATTAGTAATGCGTAGGCCTAAAGTATAATCAGACAAAAAGATATAAAATTGTATTTACAATGTAATGTGCCTATTTTTTAAATATATAAAATATACCAAAGTGTTAAACTATTATTGGTTGATAGAATTTAGGTGCTTTTCATCTTTTATATGTATATCTTCTATAATCAGTTAATTCCACAATAAGAGAAGGGAAAACACTAAATAGGTGGTACAGATTTAAGAAAGCAGAGCATGTCATACCATTAAGCTAAAACCCAAATCTATTTTTATCTTTTTTCCCTTTTTCATCTTTTAAAAAATAACTAGAAATAGCCTATAGCTTCTTTGTTATATGTGCTGAAGGAGACAGAATGTCATGCTTTCCCACATTCATTCCACCTTAGATAATCTGGGACCAATAAACTCCTTATTATTCAGGTCCTTGTTTAAAATAGAAGTAAAAATGGATTAACAAATGTTTTTATGCTTTAAAGAAACAAATTTATTTTCAAAGTATGTTTTAGAAACAATATATAAATGGGTATTGTGATTGCAAAATGAGGTCAGTTGATAGAAAAAATGACAATTCACAACAATTCTACATCATATATCATCATATAACTATACAATCATTAAACACAAAATCTAATTACTAGAGGTGGAAGGAATATTGAAGGAATCCTTGATAATACAAGGTCTAGGTTTCAAAAAGGTACCAATTCTAGAATGGATTCTACTCTGGAACTGCTTTTTTATTATTTCTTGTTGCATCTCTTTCAGTGTGAAATGGAACCTTTGAAACTCAGGTGTGACATCAACAAAGTCAAGTAGGTAGTCCAGACTCTCTCTTACAGCAGATAACTTCAATTCAGCAGTCTGACCTTCAGCTCTTCCTTTCTGAATAATGTCCTTTGTAATTCCACTTTTTGGTTTGGGGAGGGTACCCTTTTCTTCATCATCCCCATTTAACCATACTCTATCATCAGCCAGTGTGGTTTCCAACTCCCTACATTTCTCAAGGATTTCTCTATAATCTCCATCTTCTAAGCTTTGAAGATCATATTCAGGTTCCTTTTTGTAAAGAAGATTTTCCCATGCATTCACTATGGTTATTTGTTTTACTTCATCCCAACTCCTTGCCCAGTTAAAAATTGCACTTTTTATGTTGTAGATTTTAATCTTGGAAACTCCCTTTTCTCCTTTATCTTGCTCATCTTCACTTTCTTCAAAAATTACAAGACTCTCTTCGAGTTGCTTCCACCTATAAAGTCGTTTGCAGCTCGAGATCACACCTTGATTCATTGGCTGAATCAAGGTTGAAGTGTTACGGGGAAAGAACATACACTTTATTCGGCCATCCTCACTGGTCAGGGATTCGGTGGAAGGGTGAACTGGAGAGCTGTCTAGAAGTAACAAGGCCCTGACATCCTCTTCATGGAATCTTAAAACATTCAGTTGAAAATGCCTGACCTCAGGAACAAAGTTTTGAAAGAACCAGTCTGAGAACAATTCTCTGGTGAACCAAACCTCTTTACCTGGTTTATATATCACAGGCAATGTACTTGTGTCCTCTTTCACACTTTTGGGCAGCTTTGATTTTCCAATAATGATTGACTTTAACTTATGAGTTCCATCTGCATTTGCACATAAAAGAGTAGACAACCGCTCTTTGTTTATTCTCCTTCCAGGCAGGCAGATCTCTTTTCTGGTTGCCTGAATGTTTTCTGGCATTGACTTCCAAAAGAGGTCAGTCTCGTCCTCACTGTACAGCTGAGCTAAACTCAGTTTCTCGTCTTTGATAAGCATGTAGAGTTTTTGTCGAAATGGCTCAACGTTTTCAGAAACTGCACTTAGGACTTGTTCGCCACATACTTTGCGATTCCCAATTGCGTGCCTATTTCGAAATCTAAAAAGCCAACCAGTGCTGGCTTTAAAGTCTGTGCGCCCCAAACCCTGTGCGAATCTCTCCGCGGCAGCCTGAAGTTCCACACCCCTAACAGGGACGCCCGCTGAGCACTTCTGTTGGTACCACATGTAGACTGCGTCGTCCACATCACCGTATTTGGCTCCTGTTGTCCTCTTTCTCTTCTCAGCCCCTACTAATGGCATGTCCTGCTTCAGTACAAAGTCCAAAATCAATTTCTTATTCTTTTTAATGTCATAAAATGTTGATTTACTGATTCCAAATTCATCCATTACACTTTTCAGAGATCGTCCGGCTTCAATCCTACTGAGAACCTTCATTTTCTCCTCCAAATTCAATGTTGTATATTTCCCTCTTTTATTCATACCGAATTTGATTTCAGACAACCCAACAGGTGGAAAAAAGGAAAAGACCATACAACAAGAAAAAATGAAAAGCAAAACAAAACACTAGCTCAAAGCTCCCAAAGGCACAGGCATTTGTACAGAGGGGTAACGTGCTAAAAGGGAGAAAGGCTCATGATCGAGGTGCCAGTCTAGTGATGAAGGTCTTATGAACTCAGAGAAGCACCGCTGTCAAAGCCCGATCTAGCTGCTGCTCACGCAACGTGTTCTCAGAATGACCATGATCAGTTCTCAACGTGATCAGTTCTCAGAAGCCCAACCTCCTCCTTTCTTCATAGATACGCCAGCACCAGTTAGGAGTACCAGGAATACCTGAATACTCTTCCTAACTCAACACAGGAAGAGACAACAGAAGGAGAGGCCAGATGTGGCCACAAGAACAGATCCAGGTGAGAGATGTCTACGTAAAAAGTGGTGCTCGAGAAGGGCATGTGCAAACCTCAGAGGCAAAGACCGAGCAATCTTAGGTAGCAGAGATGCAGCGTGGCTTCCCCCCTTCCAAAACGACCTGCTTCTACCTCACTGCCAGAAATGAAATCGGTGCTCTGTAGCTCTGTAAGCAGTGTTCACTGGACAGCAGTCCATCCGCGGGGATAAAGACTCCACGCTCTCCTGACACTGGGATGTCTGGAGAGCTGGTATTCCTGAACAGTGGCAGAGTATCTTTAGGCGAACATGAAAGTTGGTGGGTTCTGTTGTCCATGAGAAGAAATCAAACATTTATTACATTCAGCATAGGATTCTCAGAGACAGCTTTAACTTCTTCTGTTTACCGAGGTCATCCGGAGGCATGTAAAAACTGGCAGGCGGCACTTTTCCATTCACAGAGCGTCTTCCTTGTGTTACATCTGGTATGCTCACAAGTTTTGTTTCTCAGTGAAGCGTTTCCATTTTCAGAATTAATCAAGTTTCAATATCCTGGCATTTCTTAGAGATCAATTCAAAAGTTTTAAAAAATATCATACTTAAAAATTTTAAAAAAGATTTGACTTTTCATTTGTTTTTCTAGATTTATATTAGGGTGTTTAGCAACAGATTTTTTTTAATATTTGAGACTTCATTTCATTTCTCTTTACTGTAGATTTTGCATAATTTGATCTCACTTTCAATGCCCAGTGGCATTCCATGTCCTTCCAAATGTCCTACTCTAGGTGAATTTCATCGTTCTCATTCCAGATACACACACTCATGGGAAGTAACAAAAACTGCAAATTTTATCCATTTCAGGTGCTATGAAGAAAGAAAAGCATGTCAGAGAAATAGAATAATGATTGGCATGTCAGTTACGTTTCCGCTCCTATATGGGCCGGCCTGCCTGGCTGTCATTCATTCTTCCACTACAAACAATTATCACAAGCTTCTCATCGAGAAAGCCAGGAGAGTCCAGGCCACTAGTTTTCTTCTAACATCTGTTGCTAGAAATGACAACTGGTGTGTGGAGCACTAAGAGGATCATGAGAGAATGTGACTGTGAACCGTGTGGAGGCCAGTGCAGAGTAAGATCAAGCAGCTTTCTAAGAACTCGTTTTTAATTGTTTTATGTTTTTATTTATTTTTGAGAGAGAGAGAGAGAGAGAGACAGCATGAGCAGGGGAGGGGCAGAGAGAGAGGGAGACACAGGATCTGAAGAAAAGCTCCAGGCTCTGCGCTAGCTGTCAGCACAGAGCCCAACACGGGGCTCGAACCCACGAACTGTGAGATCATGACCTGAGCCGAAGCCAGTCGCCCAACCGACTGAGCCACCCAGGCGCCCCTCAAGCAACTTTCTAAAAGACAACTGTAACTAAGGGAATTATTCATGTATAGCTATTATAAATGGAAAGAGAAAAAAAAAAGAATTTGTTAGCCAATTGCAGCATTATTAACTCCAGCCAGTCACCCAGCAAAACCATTCAGCCCACTGCAGCACTTGTGTGGTGTCTCAGAATAGAGTGTATGTATTTGCTGTCATCGCTGCCCACTCATCATTTTTCAACTGATGCACGGGCACAGGAATGTGATTTGAGAAAAAATATCTCAGGCAACTTTGGTCAGCTCCATAGCAGGAGTAAGCACCTTCCACCCCAGACTCCAAAGTACGAAAATTATTCCTGGTCCTCATTCACTATTCACCAGTTTGTGCCGTGTTTCCTTTTGGGCTTCACAGGGTCTCTTTCCTTACTTTGTCTCCCCAGCTTCCCCTACCAACTCTACACCACGCTGTGAATCACACCTACTGGTACCAGGCAACGGCACCACCGGCAGAACTTCATTTATTCACTTTAATAAATTCCAATTATATGCTCAGCCTTGGGCCTGATGGGGAGGATCTCAGTACTAAGAGCAGTGCTCTCCACTGGGTCTGGAAGCCTGGGAAGAAGAATTGCTTTTGAGGAAACTAAGTCCTAACCTGACTCATCTTCCAAGGAAATGAACCTGCTTTGAAACATACTCCACTGACTTTAGGCAGATGCTTTTTC
>NC_043707.1:2477532-2484383 GCF_006229205.1 Suricata suricatta
CCCGAGGGACCCTGGGCGTGGGGAAGCTGGGGCAGGAAGCACAACCATGAAATCTTTGGATAAGCTTCTTGCAGCCAGAGGGTGTAAACGTTCTCACTGTCCAGCCTTTCCTGAAGTGTTACCATTTTTAGGAAGTCCAAGTCCTCAGTGGGTGTTTGTCTCACTGAGCTGTGCCTTATTTCAGTTGAATAATGCAAGAAGAGAGAAAAGTGCTAGTAGTGGATTTTTATTTTTTTTTAATGTTTATTTTTGAGAGAGAGAGACACACACACACAGACACACACACACAGAATGTGAATGGGGGAGGGACAGAGAGAGAGGGAGTCCCAGATTTGGAAGCTGGCTCTCAGCTCTGAACTGTCAGCACAGAGCCCACTGTGTGGGAGCAGGGTGGGGGGTGCTGAATTGGGGGCTGAATCCTGGAATCTTGAGATCATGATGCGAGCTGAGGTTGGAGATTTAACTGACTGAGTCACCCAGGTGCCCTTGGCAGTGGGTTTTTTTTAAAGGAAAGCAAGGCAGGATTTTTCTGTTTGTCTCGTTATGAATAGGAGATGATAAAATTCACGTGACTTTCTTACTGACATGCACTTTTTTTCTGCTCTCACTACTTTAGGACGAAGATCATTTATTGATTTTATTTCAGAGCTGAGTCGGCCTCGTTTGCCAAAGGCGGTGCCTAAAGGGTGTCCACCACAGGAGTAAAACTGTTCCTGCATCAGAGTAATGATGGTAGATCTGACGGTGGCTGACTGCTTGAGCCCTCAGATCAGGGCTCTGTGGGAGTGCACGGGACCTGTGATAGCGAGTTCCAGTCACAGGAAGAAACATACCCCACAAACAAACAGTCTTACTCAAGAAAGTTGTCGCGAGCACTTCCGGAACTTCCACTATCCTGATGGCGCTGGACCTCGTGAAGTTGTTAGCCAACTTCAAGAATTATGCCGTCAGTGGCTGAGGCCAGAGATCCATTCAAAAGAGCAGATCTTGGAACTGCTTGTGCTAGAACAGTTTGTGACCATTCTACCCAGGGACATCCAGAGGCGGATTAGGAAGCGGCATCTACAGAGCATTGAGGAGGCTGTGACCGTGGTAGAACACATGGAGAGGGGATCTGGTCAAACGAGGAATGGGGTGAGAAGAAAGATTTCTGATACCAGTGATGAAATAGGATGAAGGCGGATTTGGGTGGGAGCAGTTCATTGAGAAAAAAGGTGAATTATGTCACTGTTCCATCGTTCCTTTAGAACATCTGAGACAGGGCCTGAAACCACAGACCCACAGCAGTAGTTTCAGGTTTCACGGATGCTTCCCTGGTTTTCGAGAAAGATTGCTTTTGTGATCTATAGAGCCAGGGTGAATGGAGAATAATAAGCCTAGTCTGGCTTGCCCAATGACATGGATTTTGAGTTACAAATGAATAAAGGTAAGTAAGGAGTTGATGAGGAAGGGGAAGTCCCGACAAAGAGTGAACACTTAGAAATGAAAAATTGAGTGGAGATAGTCAAGAGAAGGAAAACGCAAGCAATGGACGATGAGGCAAGGGGAGAGAGGGGTAGGCAGAAAATGGGGAAACAAATATGGAAGTCTTAGCAGGGTAGCTGAGAGAAGAAAGCCGTTGAAGGATATTGTCCTCTGATTCAGACCGGAGAGCCTCCACGGTGCCCTCCCCAGTTGGTCCTGGCTTTCCTGGTTCATGGGCATCTATGGTGTGTGCTTAGCCAGGTGGCACAACACCACCTGGCTTCAGGCCAGCTGGGAAGAAGACAGGCAGGCATATGTCGGGTGCCAAAAACCATCTGGAGGTAGGTTGGAGCCAGACTGTCTTCCCTTCTCTTCTCCCATTTCATCCCCTATTCTCTGAAAGCCTTCCCTGGCCATGGGGATAATCTGGTTGATGAGACCGTTTTTTTTTTTTTTTTATTTAATCTTTTGAGAAAATGAGAAGACAGAAAAACACTAATGCAGGAGTCCATGTCAAGAGAGAAGGCCTGTCAAAGTAGCATGAGCACAGGGGCCTATCTAGCCTGGGTGGTGATCTGAGTGGTGCTGTATTTAGAGGGGCGGGGCCTGTTGTGTTGGAGGGCTAGCAGGGGCCCCGTTTCTTTTCCTTTTATCCTAATATATCCACATTTTGTGGAGAACTCATTTTGGAAAATTGGTTGCCTGATATTTCTTTAAGTCTTTTTGTCATTTCCTTTAGTGTTGCATACTTTCCACTATCTGGACTGTTCACTTTTTCCTCTTTCTACAATCAATCCCAAAACCAAAAATAACTTTCGTGGTAACAAAGGTGGGGATTATTTCTAGGTTGCAGTCCACGTTCTGGGAAAGGAGCCTGTGCTCTTGAGAGAAACAGCAGAGTCCCAGCCAGTGGGCATAGCCCAGGATGAAGAATTCTGGAATGCATACCAAGATTTGCAAGAACAGCTGAGCAGAAATACTCATAAAGAAACTGAGCCTGTGTGTGAGAGGGGTAAGGCACAACATGATCATTCTTTTCTATTGGGAGCTATGATAAGAATATATTCAACCAGAACATTGTGAGCATTTTCTGGGTGCCCAGCGGTGTGGATGGGTGGATTCAGCCACATAGCAATTATGATGTCCCCGAGATGGCAGTAGAGCACCAGCTGTGGGTGAATTTGGGAGTTGGCCTAGGATACAGAAATATCCAAATTATAGAACCCTGGTAATAACACCAAATACTCTGTTCTTTAGAAAGCGATAGTAGAATATGAACACACTTTTATACCAGGAGAAAAATAAGTGGTAAAAAAAAATAGATCTATTGTACATTGGATATCTTGACTGCTTCATTTTCAAATATGTTTAGCTTTTGCCTAACTTGACAACACTTTACACCGTAAGGGGGGAAAAAGGTTTTTCTCTCATTTATTCATTCACGAAAACTGAGGAATCTCTTCTAGTGACTGGTAAATACTTAGCTCTTGTGTATGATGATGAGACCACTTGGGGGCACCACATACACTTGCAAGGGTGTCCTGTCTCTGCTGAAAGAATCGGGATAATCTGTATTTTAGAAATGAGTTGAGGATGTTTATAGACAGAAACGAGAGATTTCCCCTGGCTCTTTTCCACCCACAGCTGTGCCTGTTCACCAGATTCTAGCCTCTTCTGAGAAGAAAAACACCAAAGACTGGACAGGGGCACCTGAGCTGGTCTTGCCTGAGTCCCCCCAGGTGAGCTGTGCAGCCCAGCCATTGAGGGCTGCCTGTCCCTGCTGCCCATGACCCACACAGCCCAACTCATGGGCATGTTAGCCAGAGTGTTCTCCCTGTGAAAATGAGCACCTCCCAGTCTTGCTGATCTGTTGCCCTTTTTCTTTTCGCCCTCTCACGTTAAAAAATGTCAAGGGCTATTAATTCCCTGAGTGCCCAGGGTCTGCCATGCGCCAGACGGTAGGGCTGCTTTTGTAGTGATAAGTACTGAGCTGAAGCCCATTGTCTTCTTCAGAACTTGTTGACATTTGAAGAAGTGGCCATGTATTTTTCCCAGGAAGAATGGGAGTTACTGGATCCCACTCAGAAGGCCCTCTACAATGATGTAATGCGGGAAAACTATGAGACTCTCATCTCTCTAGGTAAAGAATCTCCGTCTCCCATTGTGTAAAAGTTGAGTAGTGTGTCATGTTCCTGGCTTACTAGGAATGTACTCCAGTGAGAGACTCTGTTCTAGTAACTGATTGTTTCTCAGCTAGATGATGTGGGCAGGGAAAGGTGTATCCAGATCATCTGGAGAGCTCTTTCCAAATGCATATGCTCATTCCTTACCCTAAAATTCTTGATTCCTTCCTACCCTCTCTCCTAATCTGCTTTTCTTTTGCCTTTCCCATCTCCATAAAGCGCAGGACTATTCACCCAATACTTTAAGTCAGAAAATTTGTGATCATGCTTTACTGTGATCTTGTTTTCTTTCTATACTACTAATGTGTCCATGTCCTCATGGCTCCACACAGTACAGCCTGGGTCTGTGTTTCATCCTCTTCAATGGTTAGTATCTTGGTCTAATATAGGGGAGTGTGTAAGCAGGCTCACCTCAGGGCCTTCGGCCCCCACTCTTAGCCTTCCGCAATCTACTTTGCATGCAGCAGCCAAAGTTTTTAAAGGATTTGATCAGAGCACTATATCACTCTATTTTAAATGTTAGGATGATTTCTCACGCACTTAGAATAAAATCCAAGTTCTTTGCCAAGGTTCTGGGAGCCTCCAAGATCTAGCACCCATTCATCTGCCACTCGTGCCCTTGCTGAGCTCTCGTTATCCACACTGATCTTGGGGTTTCGTGAACTTACCACGTTATTTTTTACTTTCCCATTTCCATTCCTTGGCACACTGGACTGAGTTCTGCAATTTTAAACTTCTAGTTTTGGCCTAATTTTGAACAATTTATGACATAAGGAAAACAAAAAACCATTTCCTTTTATTGCTTTTGCTCATCAAACCAACGACCATCCATCAACTGGGTAGCCTACTATAGAAGCTGGTAGATGTTCAATTCTTGTTGCATGAGAAGCCCACTTCTAGGTAACTTACAACAGTTTTAAAAGTATTCCATCTCTGCTGAAAGGATCAGGATTGTCTGTCTTTTAGGAGTAAACTAAAGATGTTCATAGTCAGTCGTGAGAGACATTTCTTCTGGCTCTTTCCACCCACAGCTGTGCCTACTCACCAGATCCTAGCCTTTCCTGAGCAGACAATCACCACAGACTGGACAGGGGCACCTGAGCTCGTCTTACCTGAGTCCCAGGTGAGCTGTGCAGCCCAGCCATCGAGGGCTGCCTGTCCCTGCTGCCCATGACCCACACTGCCATGCAGGTACTCACAGGTGCCAATGTTCTTCCTGGGAGCCAGACTCCTCCTACTCTTGCTGATCCTTTTGCCTCTTTCCTTTTTTCCTTTTGACTTAAAAAAAGAATGTGTGTGTGTGTGTGGGTATACACACAGAAACACATACATGAATGATGCTATTTTGTTCAGAGCCTGGCGTAGCATGTAGTTCAGGGGCTGGATGGAAGGGATGCTTCTCTAGTGGCAAGTACTGAGCTGAAGCCCATTGTCTTCTTCAGAACTTGTTGACATTTGAAGAAGTGGCCATGTCTTTTTCCCAGGAAGAATGGGAGTTACTGGATCTCACTCAGAAGGCCCTCTACAATGATGTAATGCGGGAAAACTATGAGACTATCATCTCTCTAGGTAAAGAATCTCCCTTTCCCATTGGGTAGAGGTTGAGTAAACTGTCATATTCTCTGCTTACTTGGAATGTTCTGTGAGAGTCTATTCTAGCAACTGGTTATTTCTCAACGAGATGGTGTATGGGCAGGAGAAAGGTGTATCCAGATCACCTGGGGAGCTTTGTCCAGGTGTTCACTCCATATGCTGTCTAGATGTCTTGATTGATTTTTTCTTCCCCCCCCAAATCTGTTCTTGTCATATTTTTCTCATCTTAGTAAAGAGCATTTACCCAGTTCCTCAGAGGCAGAAACATATCATCCTTTACTGTGATCTTGGCACCATACCCCATTTGTCCCTTCTCTGTCTGGGAGCTCCACCCTCACAGTGTAGCCTGAGTACACCCATGTCTCATTCTTCTGTGCTCTTAGCCTCCTGCTTTAAGCCAGGAGCATGTCTAACCAGACTGACTTTGGTACTTTCTGGCTGGTGCCCCAGCAGCCCCCATTCTTGCCTGGCTTTGTGTTTTCCACGCAGCAGCCAGAGTCTGTTAAAAACAAATCATCATATTTTCCATTTCAACACTTTATAATGACTTCTCGTCATGATCAGAATAAAATCTAAATCTTACGAAAGTGCATAGTAGGATCCTGCAGGGTCTGACCCTGCCCACCTCCCCAGCTTCATCTCTTGCCACTTGTGCCCTTGATCAGACCTTGTTCTTTCTGTTTCTTGAACTTGCCACGCACATTTCTACTTTCCCCTTTCCCTTGTCACATTTTCTGCCACATACTAAATCTCTCCCTTTTGCATTTCTGCTCCAATATCACTCTCTCAAAGAGGCCTTCCATAGAACCTCATTTAAAATAGCTTCAGAGAAGCAGAATCTTTTTTTTTAAATAAAGTTTACTTTGAGAGGAAGCACAAACATGCATGAGTGGGAGAGGGGCAGAGAGAGAGGAAATCCCTAGCAGGCTCCACTCTGGCATCATACAGCCTGATGCAGGGTTTGATGGCACAAACTGTGTGATCATGACCTGAACCAAAATCAAGAGTCTGATGCTTAACCAACTGAGCCACCTAGGTGCTCAGAGATTCTGCTTACCCAGAGAAGCAGAATCTTAAAACCTGAGTTATTCTGCTTTAGTTTTCTTCAAAACTCCATGAGGTCGGGGTCCTTTGCGTTACTCACCACTATATCAGTAGTCCAAGGAGAGTGCCTGGCACATTATAGCCAGTCAGGACACGTGGACTGAATGACCGAGTGATGAATGCTTCCCAGTTTAGCAGTGTGTAATTAGAGAAGTTCCACTAAGGGATTCTGGTGTGTTTCTTCCACCGGGACAAGAACCAGTGAACTAATAAGAGTGGGGAAAATCTTCCCTGTTCTGGTGTGTGGTGCTCAAGAGCTAAGGAAACAGTTACTATTACCATGACAGGACTCACTGGTGCATGTGATATGCGTCCCACTGACCTTTACCTTGCTCTGCCAGACTTGGGCCAATCCTAAGGAGTTAATAGGACTAGTCTGTATTCCCTGCAGCCTCTCGGGTTTGGTTCCATTTTGTTTAATACGGGGTAATCTTGCTGGCAGAAGAGGGGCATTGTGGATGGCTTCCCATGCTCCTTCACCTTTCCGTGGATCCAGCTTAGATATAT
>NC_043707.1:2484483-2487691 GCF_006229205.1 Suricata suricatta
GGGTAATCTTGCTGGCAGAAGAGGGGCATTGTGGATGGCTTCCCATGCTCCTTCACCTTTCCGTGGATCCAGCTTAGATATATTTCTGTGTTTATGTTGTGTATCCACCCCCAGATGGAGGATCGTGTTCACCTGATACCGGATATGAGAGTCTATCCATTGACCATTTGGTTAAAGCACTGTACGCTGCCCTTTGCCTGAAGTAGTATGGCGTTGGTGGACCGTTGTCCAGCTGACAGTCTTTGATCTTATTTTTTCCGTTTCACAGCTTTATTTGTGCTCCCCAAACCTAAAGTGATCTCTTATCTAGAGCAAGGGGAAGAGCCGTGGGTTCAAGGGTCCACAGAGTTCAAGGACAGTCCTGGAGAGCTGCCTACAGGTAAATTACCATGCAAAGAGGATCAGTGTGCCTTGATAGCAACCTTTGCAGGGTTTAACATTTAAACTTCTGTTTATCTGCATTTTGTAAGTCAATAATCATTGGATTTTTCTCTCCGTTTCTGTAGTTGTTTTGCTCTGCCATACAGTGGGCTTGACTGTTGTGTTTGTTCTGACAGGAATAAAGCACAAAAGTGGCACTGAAAACCACCAGCCTATATGTCTTTCTGATTTAGAAATAAAGGCCCAAGCAAAAGTTGCCCCGAAAACAACAGGCAAAGAAAACCATGGTGATACACACAGGATAGGAAAGTGGCATCGAGATTTTCCTGTGAAGAAAAGAAAGAAACTTTCAAGCTGGAAACAAGAATTGTTGAAACTTATGGATCTTCACAAGAAAGCTCGTGCTGGAGAGAAGCCATTTAAATGCCAGGAATGTGGGAAAAGCTTCAGAGTTAGCTCTGACCTTATTAAGCACCAAAGAATTCACACTGAAGAGAAACCATTTAAGTGTCAACAGTGTGATAAGAAGTTTAGATGGAGTTCAGATCTTAATAAGCACTTAACAACACATCAAGGAATAAAACCATACAAATGCTCCTGGTGTGGGAAAAGCTTCAGTCAAAATACGAATCTAAACACACACCAAAGAACTCACACTGGAGAGAAGCCCTTTACGTGTCACGAATGTGGGAAAAAATTCAGTCAGAACTCCCACCTGATAAAACACCGGAGAACCCACACCGGTGAGCAGCCGTACACGTGCAGCGTGTGCAGGAGGAACTTCAGCAGGCGGTCCAGCCTCCTGCGACACCAGAAACTCCACCGCTGACTGCAAGTTCATCTTGTGCCCTCGGCACGAAGAAATTCCCCAAGTAGAGATTGACCCTGACATACATGAAAAACTACAGAATCGGGAAGCATGAATAACGCTTCGTCGGTGGAAAAATTGATGATAAAAACATTTCACAGAAAGGAATCAAGTTTGACTCTGCAGGGATCTCCGTAAGTCGTTTTGTACTACTTCACGTTTTTAACACATAACCTTCCGGGAATTCCTTAGTAAGAAAGGTATTGAAAAAACATTCTTGGTTAGAGAAACATTTTGCAGTTGTATCTGGCAAAGTACCAAATCCAGCTTCAATTAGGAGATGCACCCATGGCTCAGTCAGGCTTCTGTGTTCCCAGAGGGCAAATTCTGTTGGTTTTGCATTAAATTCCCAGCCACTTTTAAACACATAAATAGAAACATTTGTATCATGGTCTTCCAAAAGAGAAAGCAATAGCTTGCCTGTTTACTTGCATTCCTTTGCCTTCAAAGTACTGGGTTTACCAATTTTAAGAGTCACATGTCGGGCAGAAGTGAATTCTGTTGTCAAGTTTTCCAAGAACCAAACTGGATTTTCTTCCCTTCCCTTTTCATCAGACACTGTTCGCAAAGTTGGACATCATATGAGTTCCTTCTTGAACGTTTTAGCAACTTTAGCTCTTGAATTCTTTTAGCGCCAATTTTACTGTGATGAAAAGCTATTTACTTCACCACTAGCAAATCTACAAGATAAATTAATAATGCACTATCTTATACCTCATTGGTGGTGTTTAAAAAAAAATCTCCAATGAGATCATATGAAAACGGGTTGGAATGTTTAGCCATGAATTATGTATGACATAAAAGGAAGAATTTTCTGCAATAAAAGAAACTAGTCCGTTTCGTATAATCTCAGTATGATGAACCATAAAAGTTAGCACTTTCTTGAGGCCTAAAGAAAATTAATGGAAGTTCAGGATGAACTTCTCAGGTTTTTTTTAATTTGCGTTGTAATTTGGCTTTTGTTTTTAAGAACAAACGACAACTAGGTGGTGTGCTGTGGGCAGGGTGTGCTTCCCTGGGTATGGCGGAAGATTGGGACCCCAAGAGAAGGGGTTTGGGGACTGGTGCTGACTGGGACGGAAGGATGGGCGAATCCACATCCAGGTTGATTGTCTGACACTGGAAACTGTTACTAAGCAGGCAGGGTATGCTTGTCTCTGTTGGTTTTTTTTTTAACTTTTTTTTTAATGTTTTATTTATTTTTGGTACAGAGAGAGAGCATGAGAGGGGGAGGGTCAGAGAGAGAAGGAGACACAGAACCGGAAGCAGACTCCTGGCTCTGAGCTAGCTGTCAGCACAGAGCCCGACGTGGGGCTCGAACCCATGAACATGAGATCTGACCTGAGCCGAAGAAGTTAAGGTTCAGGTACAGGGACTGTTTAGACCCTATAACTAGTGGGACTGTTGGCTGTCACTTAGCTGCATTGGTCAGGCCTGAAGGCAGGATTTGCAGGATGGGTGTGTATGTGAACCCTCCAGGGCCAGGCTCGGTGGCGTTGTGTTGTGTCTATCTCTAGTCACAAAACATTCCTGTGGCTTGACTGGTTACTGAGACACTTAAGTCTCCATGTTCTCTGTGAAAGAGAGAAAACTGTGTTTCAACTCAGGGTTATTCTAGGGGTTAGAGGGGCTGGTGAAGGAAGTGCACCCTACAGCCTGGCCTAGTAGTAGGTGCTCACTGTGTATTTTTTCCCTTTTCCCTGCTCCCCAGTGATGTGCTGGGCAGCTGATCACACTTAGGAAGCAGATGCGTTTGTGTACTGCTGGTGTGCTAATCCTCAGCTGATTTGGTCTTTGGCTTCAGTGCTCTATGGTGTAAGTCACCTGACCTGTTGGTCTGGCGTCCTCAGAGAGACACTATTTTCTTTCCCAAGATGAACTACGCCAAATAAGATTTCTTAAGCACAGCCAGCTCTGAAGCTCCCGTCTGCATAGCTGTTACCCAACACCCTCATCCTT
>NC_043707.1:2487791-2489145 GCF_006229205.1 Suricata suricatta
GCGCCTGCTCTGGTGCAGTAGGACATGCAGAGAAGCAGCAGAATTGGGGTGGGGGAGGGTTTGCACAGTGACTGAGAGGGACAGCAGAGGAGTATGGAAAACGGGGACAGGAGGAAGGAACATGGGGTGTCAGGAGCACTAGGAACCAACCTAAAACAGTAATTCTGAACAGGCTGAGATACTTAAGCTTCTGTCAAATCTCCACGGAGAAAGCAAGCATGTTGTCCTGGTTGTTGGCCTGGGCACTCAGGGTGTTAAGACCTTACCTAGTTATGATGACAAGAGTCATGGTCACTGATTCATACTGAGAGGAACTGAACATGCACAAAGAAGAAATATTCTGGGGGCTCCTGGGTGGCTCAGTCAGTTAAGCGTCCCACTTTGGCTCAGGTCATGATCTCATGGTTTGTGGGTTTGAGCCCCGCGTCGGGCTCTGTGCTGACAGCTCACACTCTTGTCTTTCTCTCTCAAAAATTAAACATTAAAAGAAAAACTTTTAAGGGAAAATGACCAACCTGGATTGTTTCAGGTAAGAAATCAGTCCTTCTTTCGTATCACCTAGTCATGTAAGCTCCTCAGTGTGCCCGTCAGTGTTACACTGGCTCACTGGCATATCTAGATGAAGGCAGATCTCTTCTGAGGGTTAGGGTTCAGATGGAATGAAACAGAAGAGGTTCCCGACTCTAGTAGAATAGCTGCCTCTATGTATACGGGCTAGGGGATACTGCAGAAACACAACTCCAGCACCTCAGTGGTTTAACAAGACTTTATTTCTCATTCCCATAAAGTCCATCACAAGCTTGAGGAACACTCCAGAACAGCTCTTTGCCAAGGGAGCAGGGGGCATGACACTCCACATTCCAGACTACTCTGACCTTGTGGCCCCTGGCTGTGTGGGCTTCCAGGACTGAGGCAGAACACACTACCGAGTCTTACACCAACGATTAAAGGCTTCAGCCCAGAAGTGAGGCTTATGCTCACAACTCATCACCCAAAACTATCTCACGACCCTAACTGCAAGGAGCAGAAACCCCTAACCACTCCTTTATACTCTTCACTAGAATACAAGTCCCATGAGAATGGAGTGCTAGCTCTTTTGTTCACTACTACATTCTCAGTTTAGAACAGTGCCTGGGCCCAGGAGGCCCCCATCAAACTGAATGAATCTAGCACCAGGAAGATGTCCACTTGCATCCTGGGATGAGACAGAGCACCAGCAGTCGAAGGATGAGGGTGTTGGGTAACAGCTATGCAGACGGGAGCTTCAGAGCTGGCTGTGCTTAAGAAATCTTATTTGGCGTAGTTCATCTTGGGAAAGAAAATAGTGTCTCTCTGAGGACGCCAGACCAACAGG
>NC_043707.1:2489245-2493686 GCF_006229205.1 Suricata suricatta
GAGAAACACCTTTATTTTCATCAGAAACAGTAACTCGTATGAACCTGCAGCACCCATTAACTGTACCGGAGAAGAACACAGGCCCCCGGGTGGGGGCGAGACACAGGAGAAATCTTAGAGATTTCTAAGAGATGTCACACTTGCTCAGAGATGAAGTCACTTGGAGTAGTAGTACCCAGTGGCTTAAGCCACTCCTCCAGCTTTGGTGTCTCTTCTGGGTGACTGGGATGCACGGCAGTGATCTACTCTGAGGTAGAAGCTCCGGAAAGCAGGTGCCTGTAGGTCACTATTGGTTTAGGAAACATCTAGGTGGTTAACTTCTGGATGTGCTTCCCACTAGGAGGGACAGTCCCTTCCCTGAGCCGGCCCAGGAACCCTTCCCAGGCCCCTGGCCACCCATCCTCTGTTCAGAACAAGGTGACCCTAGGTTCGTGGCAGGACTTTGGACCCCACAGCCCTCTTCCTTGAGAGCAGATGGCAGCCCACGGTGACACCGGACTGTGGGTCACAGGCAGACCTCTAAAGCTCAGCATTCTTTTGCCGATTGTTCTTCCTGCCCGTGGTTCTTGAGACCCACTGGTGAGTACGTCTCCTGCTGCGCCAGGGCCTGGCTAGCAGAAGCCTCCGCGAGCAGACAGAAGCTCCGGGAGGCACGTCAAACTACGGAATCCATCTGCTGGCTCTCCTACACCCCCGTGCCACGTGTCCCTTCTTGGGGACGTGAGGTGTCTTCCCTGTGTGCCCCTGACGGCAGAGGAGGCAGGTGCCTAGTGAAGCCCGTCTCAGGAAGAGCAGTCGTAAGACTTCCCCCAGGGTGCGTTTTCTGGTGGGCACTGAAGTGGGAGCCGTGGTCGAAGACTTTCCCACGCTGCGCTCGCGGGCAGGGGCTCTGCCCGGTGTGGGCTCGCCGGGGAGCGCTGAACTGGGAGCTGCTGTTGAGTCTCTGCCCACAGACGGGGCACCGGTAAGGCTCCTCCCCGGTGTGGGTCCTCTGGGGGACGCTGAGGCTGCAGCTCTGGCTGAAGCTTTTCCCACACTGCCCGCAGCGGCAGGGCCCCGCCCCCCTGCGCGTCCTTAGCTGCGCAGTGAGGTTGGAGCGCTCCCTGAAGCCTTTCCCACACTCGCCGCACTTGTGAGGCTTTTCTCCTGTGTGGGCTCTCTGATGCCGAACAAGGTAAGAACCTGGGCTAAAGCTTTTCCCACATTCCTGACACTTAGAAGCTTTTTCCAGTTTCAGGAATGGCTGGTTGTGTTAGGCAGAACCTTGACAAGAGTTTCCCCTACTCAGGAGATGCGCACAGGTTTTCTCTCCCGCGTGGATGGTCTGCTGACTTCCCATGTCCTGTGACAGGGCTCTCCCCTCACACTCGCCTGGAGGATGTCTGCATGGCCCTCTTGGCAGAGGCTCATCCTTCCCATCTCTTTTGGACTCAAGGCTCCAAAAATGGTCACTAGACTTTCTCCATAGGGCCTTTTCCACTTCTGCCTGCTCTGAATTCTCCCACTTTTGATTCTCTTTTTTAGGTCCATTCTTTAAAAAAAAATTTTTTTTTAATGTTTATTTTTAAGAGAGAGAGACAGAGCGTGTGTAGGGAGGGGTAGAGAGAGGGGGACACAGAATGCGAAGCAGGCTCCAGGCTCCCAGATGTTAGCAAAGAGCTTGATGCGGGGCTCGAACTCACAAACCATGAGACTATGACCTAAGCTGATGTAAGACGCTTAACCGACTGAGCCACCCAGGTGCCCCTTTCCATTCTTGATCTTAAGAACTGAAAGAACAGAAACATGCTAGACTGTGGAGCATAACACAGGAAGGAGGCAACTTACAATTAAAGCGCCATCAAGAAGAATCCCGAAGTGGAATACTTCACAATATTCAGTCTTCTACTAATTAAGAGCCTAGTTTCTTTTTCCAGTTGCAGTATTTTCAGGCTCCAAACCCAGTGGTCACAGGTAAATACCCCTAACTCCACCTCCGTTTCTCTTGTCCTCGCCCTTTCTGGATGTTTGGACACAGTGACAAAAGTGAGGCAGGGAGGCCAGCTCTGCGATCTGCCAGTCTGTCTGCAGGTTTGATCTCAGTTCTTGACGGTCTAACTGGCCTCCCCGAGTTGGGCCCACATGAGAGGCAAGCCTGTTGTGGGCACGCGGGCAGCATGTGATTTATCAGGAAAGGGGGATCATGCTGCAGTAGGAGGAAGGAGGAGAGGCTGCCTGGAGGCCTGGCTGGCCACCTGAGGAGGCTGATGAAAGGAGCTGCACAGGGAAAATGACAGGCGCTCAGTGCAAGAGGCTGCTGGATGTGCATTTGGGCTCTGAGGGCAGAGGAAACAGCCTGAATGCTCAGAGCCAGACTCCCTGGCCCGTGCAAGGCCGTCCATCGAGATGGTAACCGTGCCAGCCACAGAGGCAGCTCCCTCTTGATTCCTAGCCCACGGACCTCTGGGTGGACCTGTCTGTCCTCTGGGCATCAGAGCCAGAAAACAGTGCAAGGAGGGCCAGAGGCTGGGCCTCACGGTCTCCCTGATGTCTCTGGAAATGAAGGGGCTTGGGGCTAAGAGTGAGCGGAACGGGAACCTCAAGAGACACGGGGGTCAAAGCACAGCTTACCTGGGCCCCGGCTGGCCCACGCACAGCGTGGTCGCCTGGTCTTGAAGACCCCTCTCCTGGGGCAGGTTCCTGGGAGGCTGGGCCGTCAGCCAGGCTGGCGAGAAAGCAGCCTCTGCTGGAGGGTGGCTGCCACAGAGCAGCCAGAGCAGGGGCTGTGCGTGGGGTTCCTGGGAACCCGGCACAAATGCACATTCCTGGGCGCCGCCCCACCGCATTGCAATCTCCGGGGCTGTGCATGGACACGGCCCCCCGGGTGAGTCCAAACACATTAGAGTTTGAGGACTGCTGCCATCACCAGTGGCCTCTGTGTGTCTACGTTTTATCAGAAAGGCTTTCTTTATTCTAAAGCAGTTTGTGCTCGTTACAGGGGAAAAAAACCAAAGGTTAATGGAGGGGGAAGCTCTGAGCCCAGCCACCCACACTTACCCGAGTAGTCCTAAAACTGTCACAGCATCTCATGCCTTCTGTTATAGTCAGACCAACGTAATATATATTCTTTCCCAGAAATCTATGAATTCTATTCAGGAAATGGTTCATTTTGTTGGCTTATTAATGGAACCTGGGAGGACACGCAGAGGTCTGACGCTGAGAAGTTAGTGACGAGGATCGGAGCAGCCTGAAGACGGGGAGCGGGGGGAGTGGAACCGGGCACAGGGGGAGTTTTTACCCCCTTCACTCTCAGACGCCACAGCCTCGGGAATCACACACTGGGGAGCAGTGACTTTTCAAAGGATTAAAAAATATAAATGGTAAGATTTATACTGATGTTGATTATGTAGAGGCACCTCTTAGACAGTTTTCTGTTTGATCAGTAAAAACTAGTAATGTAAACAGTGTGAAGATGGAATGTTTCCCTTTTCCTCTAGGATTTGCATTCAATAAAGTGGGTGCTTTTAAAAATTACTGAGCAGGGGAGCCTGGCTTGCTCAGTTGTAAAACATGTGATTCTTGACGTTGAGGATGTGAGTTGTAAACCTATGCTGGGTACAGAGGTTACTTAAACAAAATTATTAAATAAAATATAATCACTGAGTACCCTATAATGGAAGTTTTCAGTTAGGCCGAAAAGGCAGCAATGGCCGCGCACAGCCTCCAAATGTATGCGGCCACAGTGCTTCCCTGTAAGACGCATACACACAAGCCTCGGTCTGCTCGTGTAATGGAGTATTAGGCAAGGAAAGGAACTAACTAGTGATACAGGCTTAAACCTGCTAAATGAGAGGGGGCAAGCATGGAAGGGTCGTATGTTGTAGGATCCCCTCTCGAGGAAATCTCCAGAACAGGCAAATCCAGAGAGAGAATGAGGAGTAACTTCCTAATGGACAGATTTTGGGGGGCTGAAATGGTTTTGCAACTGGAGAGAGCTGGTGATTGGACTGTGCTGTGAACATCCCGTCACAGCGGCGGTGCCCACTTGCCGAGAGCCCACGGCCACTCTGCATCAGTCAGCCTGCTCGTTCCCGTGCAGCACCCATCGGAAAGTGTCTTTGTTGGTTTCTTTGGCGTCTGTTTGCCCGTGGAGTGTAGGCTGCAGCAGGCCCCGGACCGCGCCTGTTCCGCGCACCGCACACCCCCGTGTCTGCCGGCCGGCAGGCACCGCAGCGCCACGTGTGTCTGTCAGAGCCCTTCATTCGTGGAGTCCCGTGTGTATGACGTGTCCTTCAGGTGAGGGAGGAGTGTGGGGCGGAGAGGCCGCCGGCCTGCGTGGCTCCCTCTGCCCTCCGCTCGCTCTGCCCTTCACGCCCCAGACGGGCTCAGATGGCTGTTTTGGCCCTTACGTTCCTGCACCGTGTGCTCTCCTGTGAAGATCCTGGCTCCGAATCGGTGGGGG
>NC_043707.1:2493786-2495644 GCF_006229205.1 Suricata suricatta
GAAAAAGCATCTGCCTAAAGTCAGTGGAGTATGTTTCAAAGCAGGTTCATTTCCTTGGAAGATGAGTCAGGTTAGGACTTAGTTTCCTCAAAAGCAATTCTTCTTCCCAGGCTTCCAGACCCAGTGGAGAGCACTGCTCTTAGTACTGAGATCCTCCCCATCAGGCCCAAGGCTGAGCATATAATTGGCAGCATCTGCTGGCGATGCCCCTGTCGCCCTACAGAACTCGTGTGACTTGCATGCATTTCTCCCCCGAGCCGCACAGACACAATCATGGGGCCTTAGGTGGCTTGTGCTTCATATCTGGCCTCAGAATCAGAACTGGCCCTTCTGTTCCTGATGCCAAGAGGGATTCACTTGCCTCACCTCCTTGGGCCAGACCACACAGGCCCCCCTGGAATGGATCGGGGAGAGAAGAGAAATATGCAGGTGTCCAGGCTCCCAGGATTGTGAGACACGATAAGAGAAACAGAGAAAACCCAGCTGGCTCGGGACTTAGGCAGCTTCATGACTCCCCAGAGATCACTCACGGGTCGGGCAGGCATCGCCCTGGTGGGAACAGTTAGCCTCACCTGAGGGGAGGACGCTCTGCCCAGGACCCTCAGTCGGGACCCCAACCAGGCTGTTCCTTGTGGGGCTCCCCCAGCCAGAAGGTTGGACGTTGTGAGCACCCGATTTGATGTATGAACCTTCAGTGTTCCTCTCTATATTCTCCCCCTCTTTATCTTACTCTAATTGTTTAATTCTGAATATTCCCTTTATGATATTCAGAATTCCCTTATAATTCGCTTATAATTAAAGCGGGGCTTGAACCCACAAACCATGAGATCATGACCTGAGCTGAAGCTGGACGCTTAACTGACTGAGCCACCCAGGTGCCCCATGGCTGACATTTAAAAAGTTGCTGATCATTGGGGTGCTTGGGTGTCTCAGTTGATTAAGCTGCCAAATTCAGCTCAGGTCATGATCTTACGGTTTGTGGGTTTGAGCCCCACATCAGGCTCTGTGCTGCCAGCTCAGAGCTTGGAGCCTGCTTCTGATTCTGTGTCTCCCTCTCTCTCTGACCATCCCGCCCTCACGCTATGTGTCTTTCTCTCAAAAATAAATAAACATAAAAAAATTTTTTTTAAGTTGCCAATCCATTACGTGTTCTGGCTTCCCACTCTACCAACTCATTTTCCTTCATGATTCCCTTAGTGCCTCATAATCTCTTGAGATCCAGCTGTGCATGAGTCAGCAGTGTCCCGAACACATGCAAGGAAGCTGTGGCTCTGGTGGTGGACGTGCAGCGTGCATCTGGGCAACGGGAGAGAAAAGGCAACTCAGAACCCGCTGGATTTAGTTACGAGGTGGGTGAGGAGCGCAGTAATCCGCTACTGGACAGGTGCTGAGAAATGCACAGTAGCCTTCCACCACGCACCGCACACTCCTTGCTATCTTGGCTTGGTCCCATGCCCTTCGTCTATGGGGACAACGTCACATTTGCTGAGATAACGTACACACTGATATAGTCAGTGGATGTTTAGGGCCCTAACACAAACATAAAAGCTCAGGATTGTTCTCCAGAACAGGGCCGGGAAAGGACAACTGTCCTCACTCAGGGGATCAGGAGAACTAGAGTTGGTGAGTTAAATAAAATCCAGTCCCTCTTGCTGAAAGCTTCCTGATGCAGGTGCCCTGGTTATACACTAAACAGAGTTGTCGCCGAGCTGCTGCTGCCGGGATGGAGGGGCAGCATGGCATGGCGAGGAGCTTCCCACAGTGCCCGCTTGTCCTGGTAGGACTAGGTGTGAGATCCGGTCAGTGCCACCATCTTGTACGCTTCGGGGGAAGGGAGCCGTGGGAGGCGCGGAACAGG
>NC_043707.1:2495744-2505025 GCF_006229205.1 Suricata suricatta
CCCGAGGGACCCTGGGCGTGGGGAAGCTGGGGCAGGAAGCACAACCATGAAATCTTTGGATAAGCTTCTTGCAGCCAGAGGGTGTAAACGTTCTCACTGTCCAGCCTTTCCTGAAGTGTTACCATTTTTAGGAAGTCCAAGTCCTCAGTGGGTGTTTGTCTCACTGAGCTGTGCCTTATTTCAGTTGAATAATGCAAGAGAGAAAGGATCTGGTGGTGGATTTTTTTAAAGGGGAAGTAAGGCAGGATTTTCATATACATTTTTCTCTCATTAAGAGGAAGATAGTAAAGTTCATGTGACCTTGTTTTTGACGTGCACAGTTTTTCTGCTCTTGGTGCTTCAGGATGAAGATCATTTTAGTGATTTTTAGTCCAACCCCCTCCCCCACCATGGCCTCAGTTACCAAACATGGTAGAAGCGAGGTGAAAACTAGAAAAATTCAAGACAGGAAACTGCTGAGGGCTGGGATCTGAGTCAAGGAGAAAGCTTATCGAGACCCGGTGAGAACACGGAGCCTCTGTAACCTGCTGTTGCCCTGAGCTGTGCTCATGCAGAGTCGGGGGAGAAACTGTGAGAGCCAGCAGTTGCTACAGCTTTTTTCTGTTCCCCTAATTTTCCCAGATTTCCCAGTCAATACCTTGTGGACAGTTGGTAGCTCAGCATCTTTACGTCTCTCTGTCAGTTTCCTTAGTGTCTCATACTTCCCAACGTCTGTAGTCTCTTTTTTCTTCTTTGTATCATCAGCCCCCCTGTCCAGAAGTAAGTTCTGTGGTAACAGATGGGGATTATTTTTTTCTATCTTGCAGTCCAAGAGCTCGGAAAAGAGGCAGCGAGTGCTCTTCAGAGAAACTGTAGATTTTCTGGGCTTCAGGATGAGGGCAGCAGACTTATAGTCCTTGGGCATGTCCCACAATGAATTTTGGGATACACGCCGTGAACTTCAAAAATATCTGAGCTGGAATTCTCATAACGAAACTGATCCTGTATGTGGGACAGGTAAGGCAGGATGTGCTAATTACTAATTCCTGGGAAATGTGATATGAACTTGTGCAGTCAGTACATTGTGAGCATTTCTGTAACTCAGCACTGTGGATCCATAAATGGACACTACAGCAATGACAAGCCCCCCTTCCCTCCAGGTATCAGTAGAGTAGACCAGTGGTGGGTGAAGTTGGGCATTGGCCCAAGGTGCAGAAATGTCCACACTCCTGAACTCTGTTCTTTAGAAAGTTGAGAAAATACAGAAGGAATTGAGATGAGAAATTGGTAATCAGTGGCCCGAATATAAACACAATTGTGTATCAGGGAAAACAAATAATAAAAAACTGATATATTTTATTGGATGCAGGATTCTCTGAGTACTTTGTTTTCAAATATGTTTACCTTTTGCCTGATTGAGAACCATTTTTTTTATGAGAGGAAACTAAAAAGGGTTTGTCTCATGGACTCACTTATGAAAACCAGGGAGCCTGCTTAGGTGTCAGTAGGTATTTGGCTCTTGTTTGCAATGAGAAGGTCAGTTTAACACACCACACACCTTTGCCAAAATGTCTTGTCTCTAATGAAAGAATTGGTATCTTCTGTATTTTAGAAATGCGGTTAGGATGTTCACAGAAGTGAGAGAAATTTTCTCTGCCTTCTTTCCTCCCACAGCTGTGCCGGTTCCGCAGATCCTAGCGTTTCCTGCACAGACACCGAAATGGCACCTGAGCTCGTCTTGCCTGAGTCCCAGGTGAGCTGTGCAGCCCAGCCTTTGAGGGCTGCCTGTCCCTGCTGCCCATGACCCACACTCCCAGCTCACAGGTATTTTAGCCTCAGTGTTTTCCCTGGGGACCTGACCACCTGTTAGACTGTTGATGATCCCTTACTTTTTTTTCCTTTTTGCTTTCTTGCTTTAAAACAAACAAACAAACATGTGCTGTTAATTCTTTGAGTGCCCAGAGTCTGCCATGGCCAGATAGTAGGACTGCAGCTTTAGTTGCAGGTAATGAGCTGACGCCCATTCTCTTCTTTAGATCTCATTGACATTTGAAGAAGTGGCTCTGTATTTTTCCCAGGAAGAATGGGAGTTCCTGAATCCCATGCAGAAGGCCCTCTACAATGATGTAATGCGAGAAAACTATGAGACTGTCATCTCTCTAGGTAAAGAATCTCTGTTTCCTGTTGGGTGGAAGGTGAATGATCTGTCATATTCTCTGCTTACTGAGAATGAATGTCCTCCTGTCAGAGGCTGTGTTCTAGTAACTGGTTTTTTCTAAACTAGGTAATGTGGTCAAAGGAGGGATATATTCAAATCACCGGGGAGCTTTTTTCAAGTGTACATGCTGATTCCTTATGCTAGAATTATTGGTCTGTTTCTCCTTTCCAAATCTGCTCTTCTTTTCCATTTCCCATCCCCGTACAGGTACCGTCACTCACGCAGTATGACAGGCCTGAAAAACATGGTCATTCTTTATTGTGGTTTTGTCGTCACACCCCCTTCTAACCCAGCACTGTCCTTTTGGCTCCACCTTCACAAGGTAGCCTGAGTGTAACTGTTTCATTCTTTATGACTTTAAACTCCTAATCAGATCATGAAATTTCTCTGCTGTAAACTTTGCAAACATGTATTTGCAAACATTCACAATAAAACCTGAGGTGCCCAGGAGCCTACAGGGTGCGGCTGTCCTTCACCTCCCCACCCTCATGTCCTCCATGATGTCCTGCTTAGCTCTCTTTATCCATACTGACTTTGCTGTTGCTTGAATTCACCAAGCTAATCACTGCCTTCCATCTCTTCTTCTGACACACCGGACTCTGAGTTCTACCCTTTTAAATACCTCTAATTTTTGCGCAACTCAGAACATATTCTATCATATCAAAAAAGTGAGATTTTCTGTTATTGACTTCTGCTATTGAATTCTGAAGACAACCTGGTGGGTACCCAGTTTCAGCAATTAGCATGTGCTTGATTCTTGTTTACTACGAGAAGGTCACTACTACGGAGTGCTTAACTTTTGTACACATGTCCTATCTGTACTAAAAGAAGGTGAATCTTTTGTATGAAAAAAATTTTCTTTTAAGTTATTTGTTTAAGAGAGATACCATAGGGGAGGGGCAGAGAGAGAGAGAGAATCCCAAGCAGACTCCGCACCATCAATGCAGAATTCAGCTCGGGGCTTGAACTCGCCAAACCATGAGATCATGACCCAAACTGAAACTGAGAGTTGGAGGCTTAACCAGTCAAGCTCTTCAGGTGCCCCAGAATCGTTTGTATTTCAGAAATGAGGCAAGGATGTTCATGGGTGTGAGAGATTTGCTCTACCTTTTTTCTACCCACAGCTGTGCCTCTTCACCAGATTCTAGCCTTTTCTGAGAAGGCAAATGCCAAAGACTGGACAGTGACGCCTGACCTCGTCTTGTCTGAGTCCCAGGTGAGCTGTGCAGCCCAGCCATTGAGGGCTGCCTTTCCCTGCTGCCCATGACCCACGCTGCCCACCAGGTGCTCACAGGTGTGTTAATCATGATGTTCTCCTTGGGGATGTGGGCACTTCCTAGGCTGTTGATGATCCCTTGCCTTTTTCCTTTGTGCCTTAATCGGTATACAGAAAAAAAAAAAAAAAGTGCTATTAATTTCTAGAGTGCCCAGAGTCTACCATGGGCCGGATGGTAGCGTTGCTTCTCTAATGGCAAGTACTGAGCTGAAGCCCATTGTCTTCTTCAGAACTTGTTGACATTTGAAGAAGTGGCCATGTATTTTTCCCAGGAAGAATGGGAGTTACTGGATCCCACTCAGGAGGCCCTCTACAATGATGTAATGCGGGAAAACTATGAGACTATCATCTCTCTAGGTAAGATCTCCCTTTCCCATTGGGTAGAAGTTGAGTAATCATCATATTCTCTGCTTACTGGGAATGTACTCCTGTCAGAGGCTCTGTTCTAGTAAATGATTGTTTCTAAGCTAGATAATGTGTGGACGAGGGAAAGATATATCCACATCACCCAGGGAGCTGTTTCCAAGTGCAAATTCATTACCTTATGTAGATTTCTTCATTTATTTTTCCTCCTCCTTCCCCATATCTGTTCTCATATTTTTCCACCTAAGTAAAGTGCATTCATCCAGTTCTAGGAGGAAAGAACATATGGTCGTTCTTTATAATGATCTTACCGTTGTACCCCATTTTAATGTATCAGTGTCCTTTTGATTCCACAGTGTAGCCTGAGTACCAGCGTGTCTCAGTCCCTGTGCTCTTAGCCTCCTGGCTTAAGGCAGCAGCATATCTAACCAAACTGACCTCAGTACTTCCTGGCTGGTGCCCCAGCTACCATTCTTCCCCTCCCCGCCCCTTCTCCTGTTTTCCATGCAGCAGCCAGTGTCTTTTAAAAACTGATCATATCATGGCATTTCCCATTTCAGTACCATAGGATTTCTCATCATGTTCAGAATTAAATCCAGACCTTACGGAAGTGCTTAGTAGGATCTTGCAGGATCTGACTCTACCCACCTCCCCACCCTCATCTCCTGCTACTGTGTCCTTGCTCAATCCTCTTGATCCTTATGGATCTTTCTGTTTTTTGAACTTGCCACACACATTTCTACCTTCCCCTTTTCTCTGTCTGGCACATGTTCTGCCACATATTCAATCTCCCTTTTATATTTCTCCTCCAGTATCACTTTTTCAAAGAGGCCATCCATACAACCTCATCTAAAATAGCTTCAGGGAAGCAGAATCTTAAATGCTGAGACTTATCCTGTTTTACTTTTCTTAAAACATTTATCACGTGTTGATAAGTTTGTTTATTACTGTTTGCTTGTCTCATTCTCCCACTAGAAGGTAAGCTCCATGAGGTCGGGGTCCTTTGCCTAACTTACTCACCACTGTATCAGTAGCTCAAGGAGAGTGCCTGGCACATTATAGCCAGTCAGGACACGTGGACTGAATGACCGAGTGATGAATGCTTCCCAGTTTAGCAGTGTGTAATTAGAGAAGTTCCACTAAGGGATTCTGGTGTGTTTCTTCCACCGGGACAAGAACCAGTGAACTAATAAGAGTGGGGAAAATCTTCCCTGTTCTGGTGTGTGGTGCTCAAGAGCTAAGGAAACAGTTACTATTACCATGACAGGACTCACTGGTGCATGTGATATGTGTCCCACTGACCTTCACCTTGCTCTGCCAGACTCGGGCCAATCCTAAGGAGTTAATAGGACTAGTCTGTATTCCCTGCAGCCTCTCGGGTTTGGTTCCATTTTGTTTAATACGGGGTAATCTTGCTGGCAGAAGAGGGGCATTGTGGATGGCTTCCCATGCTCCTTCACCTTTCCGTGGATCCAGCTTAGATATATGTATCCACCCCCAGATGGAGGATCGTGTTCACCTGATACCGGATATGAGAGTCTATCCATTGACCATTTGGTTAAAGCACTGTACGCTGCCCTTTGCCTCAAGTAGTATGGCGTTGGTGGACCGTTGTCCAGCTGACAGTCTTTGATCTTATTTTTTCCATTTCACAGCTTTATTTGTGCTCCCCAAACCTAAAGTGATCTCTTATCTAGAGCAAGGGGAAGAGCCGTGGGTTCAAGGG
Organism: Suricata suricatta; assembly: GCF_006229205.1. Classification (NCBI taxonomy): domain Eukaryota; kingdom Metazoa; phylum Chordata; class Mammalia; order Carnivora; family Herpestidae; genus Suricata; species Suricata suricatta. The sequence goes on from NC_043707.1 coordinate 2,501,307, forward strand.
TCCACAGAGTTCAAGGACAGTCCTGGAGAGCTGCCTACAGGTAAATTACCATGCAAAGAGGATCAATGTGCCTTGATAGCAACCTTTGCAGGGTTTAACATTTAAACTTCTGTTTATCTGCATTTTGTAAGTCAATAATCATTGGATTTTTCTCTCCGTTTCTGTAGTTGTTTTGCTCTGCCATACAGTGGGCTGACTGTTGTGTTTGTTCTGACAGGAATAAAGCACAAAAGTGGCACTGAAAACCACCAGCCTATATGTCTTTCTGATTTAGAATTACAATCACCAAGAGACATAGTATCAAAAAAGGCCCAAGCAAAAGTTCCCCCGAAAACAACAGGCAAAGAAAACCATGGTGATACACACAGGATGGGAAAGTGGCACCAAGAGTTTCCAGTGAATCAAACAAAGGAACTTTCAATCTGGGAAGAAGAGCTTCAGAGACTGATGGACCTTCACAAGAAAGCCCGTGCAGTAGAGAAGCCTTTTACATGCCAGGAGTGTCGGAAAAACTTCAGACTGACTTCTGATCTTACTAAACACAAAAAAATTCACACTGAAGTGAAGCCGTATAAATGTCAGCATTGTGGTAAGAGCTTTAGAGGGAAATCAGATCTTAATAAGCACATAACAATACACCAAGGAATAAAACCATATAAATGTTCCTGGTGTGGGAAAAGCTTCAGTCAAAATTCAAATCTCCGTACACACCAAAGAACTCACACTGGAGAGAAACCCTTTATGTGTTATGTATGTGGAAAGAAATTCAGTCAGAATTCCCACCTTACTAAACACCGGAGAACGCACATGTAGCATCAGCTTGAGAAACTAGGAGGCAGTCAAGCCTTATTACATACCGAACATGCCACTACTGAATAGAAACTATACAGAGTCCTTAGTCTGAAGAGATTCACCAAGTAGAGCTTAATTCTGATGTTAATGTAAAAATACGAGATTATGAAGCTTGAGTAATTCTATATCGATGGAAAATTTGGTGATATAAACATGTTTCTGAGAAAGGAATCAAGGTTGACTCTGCAGGGGATGCATTAATTTTGTACTACTTGGATTTTTACATATAAATCTTCAGGGAATTCCTTGCAAGAAAGGCATTCGAAGAACTTTCTGAATAAGGAATGTACTATTTTGTGATTGTATTTGGCAGCAAATTCACATTCAAATAGAAAAATACATCCATGAATTAATCAGTCTTTTGTGATCATCATGTTGGTTTTGCATTGATTTTCCAGCCACTTTTCAACATAAATGATAGAAACATTTGTAGCATGGTCTTCCAAATGAAAAAGCAATATGTAGCATGTCTGATTGCCTACCATTACCTTCAAGGTAGTAGACCTACCCATTTCAAGAGTCCCATGGGGCAAAAATGAGTTCTATTGTTGAATTTTCCAAGAACCAAATTGGATTTTCTTTCTCTCCCTTATCATTGGACACTGTTCCCAGAGATGGACATCTTTTGAATTCCTTTTTTTTTTGTTTTTGTTTATTTGTTTGTTTATTTTGAGAGAGTAAGAGACAGTGCGAGTAGGAGAGGGGCAGAGAGGGAGAGAGGGAGAATTCCAAGCAGGCGTTGCACTATCAGCACAGATTCTGATGCAGGGCTTAACTCAGAAACCATGCATCATGACCAGAGTTGAAGTTAAGAGTCTGATACTTGACCAGCTGAGCCCCCTGGGTGCCCCAGGATTCCTTCTTGAATATTTTAGCAACTTTAGCTCTTAAATCCTTTTAGCCCATTTTTACTGGGACGAAATGCTATTTACTTCACCAACAGGAATCTGTCAGAAGGAACACTGCACTAAATTTGACTTCTCACTGGTGATGGTCGATAAAGGAAAGCGTCAGTAATATCGTGTGGAAACAGGTTAGAATTTTTAGCCATGTTATATATTATATGTAATGAAGAGTTGTCTGCAATAAAGGAAACTATAGACATTTTTTCCTCTGACGAAGTCAACAGTAAATATTAGCAATTTCCTGAGGTTTAAAGGGAAATTTGTGGTAGTTCAGAATCAACTCAAGTTTTTGTTTACTCTTAATTTGCCTTTCGTTTTCAAGAACAAAGAAAGGGTTAGGTTTAGGAAGTTGTGTGTGCTGCAGGCTGGAAGCAGTTCACTGTGTGTGGAAGACTGGGTTCCCAAGAGGAAAGTTAGGGAACTGCTGAGTGGTGGGTAAGGTTGGATGAATCTGCATGCATTTTGATTGTCTTACACTGTAAACTATTCTCAAGCAGACAGGGTCTACCCGGCTCTGTTTTTTGCACAGAGCATTTAACAACAGCCTTAGGTGATCAGTGAGAGATGACTGAAAATCTCTATAGGCTGTGAATCTTGTCTACAGCAATGCCTCACATGTATTTTTGTTAGAGCTTTGTGGTTGTTTCAAGTCTTAGCCCAGCGGCTTCACTGGATCCCTCTTCACTCAGGCTCCACGTTGGGCGCCAATTGTCTTAGTCCGGCGGCCGGGCCGCTCGTCCGCCCCGTCCGCTGCTTCCCTCCCAGGCTGGAGCGGCACTTGCAGGTGCCACGGTGTGCTAGCTTGCCAGGTCCAGGCGCACTCGTCCCCGGCTTTGAGCGCGCCTCCGTCGCGGGTCCTTCTCCTGAGGGAGGGAGAGAAAAGGGGGGGCAGGAGAGGGAGACGCAGAGAGTAAAGACGGCACTCACGGTTTCGGATCAGGCGAAAGAGAGAGAGCTTTATTCAGAAAACTGTCTCTTATAAAGGTTTCAAGGCGGGAAAACAAAGTAACTGACCAAGGTCAGTTACCAGGTAAAGAGAGTCAAATGCATATCAAAAGAAAAGCCCAGATTTGCCTCAGCAATGCTGGGAAGGGGGCAGTTAGCACTGAATAATCCAAAATACGGTTTTGATCTTTTGTGCACCTTGGCCGCTCCACGTCTGGCCCAGCATGACAGACGCCAAAGTTGTTTTGACCAGGAAATGGCAGTCTCCAGCCTCTAGATGCAAATCTTGTTTACTGGTTCACTCTCTGGAGAGTGATAATCCTTGCCTGAGGCAGACAGAACACTTGGCAGCCCCCGACAGTTTCAGGAAAGTTGTTAGACGATCTCTTCCAAATGCCTTATAAAGGAGGAAGTTAAGGTCTCGATACAGGGGCTGTTTAGACCCTATAACTAGTGGGACTGTTGGCTGTCACTTAGCTGCATTGGTCAGGCCTGAAGGCAGGATTTGCAGGATGGGTGTGTATGTGAACCCTCCAGGGCCAGGCTCGGTGGCGTTGTGTTGTGTCTATCTCTAGTCACAAAACATTCCTGTGGCTTGACTGGTTACTGAGACACTTAAGTCTCCATGTTCTCTGTGAAAGAGAGAAAACTGTGTTTCAACTCAGGGTTATTCTAGGGGTTAGAGGGGCTGGTGAAGGAAGTGCACCCTACAGCCTGGCCTAGTAGTAGGTGCTCACTGTGTATTTTTTCCCTTTTCCCTGCTCCCCAGTGATGTGCTGGGCAGCTGATCACACTTAGGAAGCAGATGCGTTTGTGTACTGCTGGTGTGCTAATCCTCAGCTGATTTGGTCTTTGGCTTCAGTGCTCTATGGTGTAAGTCACCTGCCCTGTTGGTCTGGCGTCCTCAGAGAGACACTATTTTCTTTCCCAAGATGAACTACGCCAAATAAGATTTCTTAAGCACAGCCAGCTCTGAAGCTCCCGTCTGCATAGCTGTTACCCAACACCCTCATCCTT
>NC_043707.1:2505125-2515234 GCF_006229205.1 Suricata suricatta
CCTGTTGGTCTGGCGTCCTCAGAGAGACACTATTTTCTTTCCCAAGATGAACTACGCCAAATAAGATTTCTTAAGCACAGCCAGCTCTGAAGCTCCCGTCTGCATAGCTGTTACCCAACACCCTCATCCTTTGACTGCTGGTGCTCTGTCTCATCCCAGGATGCAAGTGGACATCTTCCTGGTGCTAGATTCATTCAGTTTGATGGGGGCCTCCTGGGCCCAGGCACTGTTCTAAACTGAGAATGTAGTAGTGAACAAAAGAGCTAGCACTCCATTCTCATGGGACTTGTATTCTAGTGAAGAGTATAAAGGAGTGGTTAGGGGTTTCTGCTCCTTGCAGTTAGGGTCGTGAGATGGTTCTGGGTGATGGGGTGTGAGCAAAAGCCTCACTTCTGGGCTGAAGCATTTAATCGTTGGTGTAAGACTCGGTAGTGTGTTCTGCCTCAGTCCTGGAAGCCCACTCAGCCAGGGGCCACAAGGTCAGAGTAGTCTGGAATGCTGAGCACCCCCCACACACATGTGGCAAGCAGCTGTTCTGGAAAGTCGCCCAATCCTGGAATGAGAGAAACTTTTGTTAAACCAGTGAGGTGTTGGTGTCGTGTATTTCTGCAGTATCTCCTGGCCCATGTAAATAGAGACAGCTATTCTACTAGAGCACTGGGACCGTTTCTGTCTCGTTCCAAGTGGACTTTGGCTCTCAACAGAAATTTGTCGTCTTCTGAGCCAGTGTAACACTGCTGGGCATACTGAGGAGCTTCCATGACTAAGTGATAGGAAAGAAGGACTGATTGCTTACCTCAGACAGTCTACGTTGGTCAGTTTTTCAGGTGGACAAGGGAACCGTCTGCCTGCTGCCTTTCTGGCTCCATACCCTGCCCTTACTCTCTGTTCCCCTGTGCTCCAGTGTTTATGTGGATAAGATGTGTTTCTATCAATCCATGGGCTACAGCGAGGGGAGGGGTTGCCTTTCATTCCTCATGTAAGTGCAGTAGACATTAAGGAATTATTTGGTAACTACACCTCACATATCTTATGTGACATAGGGCAGACACAAATTAGCCCTGATTGTTGTAGAGGAAGGTGGCTGTCCTTTTGGACTAAGGTGATAGTTGGGAAGAAGGTTTTATGGAAAGGAGAAGCAGGACATTCCGGTTGAGGAGTGAGAAGCCCCTGTAGAGAATGTCTGCTTAGCCAATTACCAGCAGCACAATGTTCCATGAGTCCCCAAGAATATGGACTTAGGAAGAAGGAATTTCTGTTGTCTCATCACAGGGTCAAGAGTTAATTACCAAAAATGCAACAGACAACCAAAATTTATATTGGGTTAAAGATGAAGTAGAACACACACCCTTAGATTCAGCCTCAAATGTTAGTATTAAAGTTCTCAGAATTATGTCCTTTATTACCAAATGATTCTAGGAGAGGCCAGACATTGCTGTATTTCAGTTGGTTCAGGTCACAGCCTTAGCTTGGTTCTGAGAACTAGAGTGTTGACCAGTGTAACCCTGAAGTCTTAAACCCCTTCTCTGCACTGGTCCAAGTGGCCACAGTGTGGGGACCTTGGCAGACCCAGAGTTCTCCCCACCATTTAGCAGACTCCAACTGGAACCTCACGATGATCTTGAGAACGTTTACTGTCTTCGCTGGAGGGGAAGGACAGGAGGAGTGCTTGGAATTGAACTAAGGTGTTAGGTTTGATCAGCTTTTAAAGGAGCCATGAGAAGAGTGTTTAATTCCCCTAGAGAGCTTGAGAGCATGAATACTAAGCTGCCCTTTCGATCTCACTGGACAGTTGGACTAACATGGTTGGCTTGGATTCTAAAAAGGCCTTTCCAAGTGCATAGACAAGTGTTCAACAATCACCTTCTGCATTTCCTGGCCAGTTGCACTCTTGTGTAATGGGTCAAGGCTGCTTACTGCTTTTCTCTCTGGGCTCTACCCTCTGGTTTTAGAATGGACTATTTGTTGGAGGGCTCACATGGTTTCTGTGGGCTCTCACCTGGATGGAGTCTCCATGTGCCCTCAAGTAGGAAAGGCTGACACTTTTGTTCACATTTTATGTTTCTGGGGTTTGTTTCCAAAACCTATGTGGACAAAAGCATATTGTTACTAAATCTTTCCCACATTTGTCACCTTTATCATTTCTTTCTTGTGTGGTTCAATGGGGAGCAAGGCTGGAGTAGTTTTGAAGCATCTGCCAATGTCACTTATGTGCAGCCATTCCTTTGTGTATGAATTCCCCAGTGGGTCTTGATATCGGGCTGTTGTGAAGTGGCTTCTGCAGTCCAGCATCTATCTGGGTTTTTTTGTTTTTTGTTTAAAATTTTTTAAATGTTTTTATTTATTTTTGAGAGAGAGAGACAGAGAGACAGCATGAGCAGGGGAGCGTCAGAGAGAGAAGGAGTCACAGGATCTGAAGACAGGCTCCAGGCTCTGAGCTAGCGGTCAGCACAGAGCCTGACGCGGGGCTCAAACCCATGAACCGTGAGATCATGACCTGAGCCGAAGCCGACTTCGCTTAACCGACTGAGCCACCCAGGCGCCCCAGCATCTATCTGTTAAGCTCTCCTGTGTGACTCACTCACATCCGAGAACACCTGCACTTTGCTTTAAAGCAGTCCTTCATCTATCTCTTATGAGAGGGATTGAGCAGCTCTGAGTGTAAGATCTTTGAGAACTGTCAGATTCGCTTCTCACTTCTACCACAGAAGGATGATGACTATGGAATTGCACTGATTTGGGCACTAACACAAAATATTAAGCTTTATAGCATTTGAGTACCCTGCACCTTTAAGGAAAACTTAGTAAGAAAGCTTACTGTTGAATTTTTTTAACAATGGATGGGTTTCCAACATCATAATTTTCACACTAAGAATTTGTCCATGATGTGTACAAACGACTGAACAGGGTCGAAGCACTTGAAGAAAAACAAAAAGTCAGACTTCAAGCTGTACTACAAAGCTGAAATCATCAAGGCAGTATGGTGTTGGCACACAACAGCCACTCAGATCAATGGAACAGAATAGAGAACCCAGAAATGGACCCACAAATGTATGACCAACTCATCTTTGAGAAAGCAGGAAAGAATATTCAATGGAATAATGACAGTCTCTTTAGCAAGTGGTGCTGGGAGAACTGGACAGCAACATTCACAAAAATGAACCTGGACCACCACTTTCTTCCATGATCCACAAAAATAAGCTCAAAATGGATGAAAGACCTAACTGTAAGACAGGAAGCCATCAAAATCCTAGAGGAAAAAGGGAAGAACCTCTTTGACCTCAGCCACAGCAACTTCTTACTCAACACATCTCTGGAGGCAAGAGAAACCAAAGCAAAACCAAACTATCGAAACCTCATCAAAATAAAACACTCTGCACAGGGAAGAAAATAGCCATACTAAAAAGCAACTGATGAATGGGAGAAGATATTTGCAAACAACATATCAGATAAAGGGTTGGTATCCAAAATCTGTAGAGAACTTATCCAACTCAACACCCAAGAAACAAATAATGCCGTGAAGAAATCAGCAAAAGACATTACTAGACACTTCTCCAAAGAAGACATCCAAGCCAACCGACACATGACTCATCATCAGAGAAATACAAATCAAAACCACAATATGATACCACCTCACACCTGTCAAAATGGGTAACATTAACAACTCAAGCAATGACAGATGTTGGCGAGGATGCAGAGAAAGTGGATCTCTTGCACTGCTGGTGGGAATGCAAACTGGTGCAGCCACTCTGGAAAACAGTATGGAGGTTCTCAAAAAATTAAAAACAGAACTACCCTATGACCCAGCAATTGCACTACTAGGTATTTATCCAAGGGATACAGGTGTGCTATTTTGAAGGAACACATGCACCTCAATGTTTATAGCAGCACTGTCAACAACAGCCTAAGTGTGGAAAGAGCCAAATGTCCATCAATGGATGAATGGATAAAGAAGACATGGTGTGTATATATATGTACATATATATCTGTGTGTATATACATATATGTCTGTATACATACACACACACACACAATGGAGTATTACTTGGCAGTCAAAAAGAATGATGTTTTGCCATTTGCAACTACATGAATGGAACTAGAGGGTATTATGCTAAGTGAAATTAGTCAGAAAAAGACAAATGTCATATGACGTTACTCATGAGGACTTTAAGATACAAAACATGAATACAAGAGAAGGGAAGCAAAATTAATATAAAAACGGGGGGGGGCAAAATGTAAGAGATTCTTACACATAGAGAACAGCAGAGGGTTGCTGGAAGGGTTGTGGGAGGGAGATGGACTAAATGGGTAAGCGGCATTAAGGAATCTACTCCTGAAATCATTGTTGCACCATATGCTAACTAACTTGAATGTAAATTTTAAAATAAATTAATAAAAACAAAGTGAAGGATCTCAATATTTCATAAAGGTAAAAGTAAAATCTGTTTAACTTGAGAAAAGTTTTCTTAAATTTAAAAATTAGTGAGGAATAGTTTACAAAGGAGAGTTAAGAAAGGTTTGTTTTAAAACATTTCCTTCATCCTTTATGGTGAAAGGGTGTTAGCCCTCATGATAGCTATTTATCCTCCTTAAAAGATATGATGAAGATTATATTTCCAAATGAATTTTTTAAATTAAGAGGCACTACCTCAGGGTCACCTGGGTGGCTCATTCGGTTAAGTGTTGGGCTCTTGATCTCAGCTTGGCTCATGGTTCATTGGTTTGAGCCCCATGTCAGCTTCTGAGCTGATAGCATAAATCCTGCTTGGGATTTTCCCTCTCTGTCCCTCCCCCACTTGTTCTCTCTCTCTCTCTCTCTCTCAAAAGAAATTAATTTTTTAAAAAAGTGGCATTTCTACAATATTCTCTTCTATGATCTCTCCAAAACCTACACATTTTTAAATCCAAACTTGCACAATGGCTCACTCTTCCTTTCACTCATGTAGCAGTCCTACCTGCTCTTAGCACTCTGAGCACTGTGTTCATTTCCATCATGGCATGGGTCACCACTTAGAATTACTTGGTTTGTTTGCTTGTTTTTGTCTGTCTTCCTCCATAAAAAATGTAAGCATGGGGAGGGTTGAGGCTGTACCTGTCTTCTGGAACCTTGAGTCTTAAGTGTCAAGCATAAAACAAATTAACACAATGCCATATGTAATAAACACAAGAACGAAAGTATACTAAAGAGAAACTGCCCTGGCCAGTTGCACATTAGCTTTGGTTACTCAGGGCATCCACTGGCTCAGTTATCTTTCTAATTGTGTTAGCGAGTGGTGCATTGATGGGCGATGGCCATGAATCCTGGTCTTGCTCCTTAGCAGAGGAGGCGGAAGAAGAGAACATCAAGTGCTCTGAAGGATCACACAGAGACTTACGTTGGGGACCTATGAATGTCCAAGGTATCATTTTATCGTCATGAATGCCCAAATCCAAAGCTCAGGAATCTTCACCCTGGAATAGGAAGCCCATAGTCCATGTCCACCGCAGGAAAATCCCCTCCGTTCAGGTTGCCTCTTCTCTCTGTTCCTACTCCTGCAGTGTCTGCTCTCTAGCACGTTGCTGGTAACAAGGGCCTGAATGTTCATACCAGCCTGGCTGTCTTGCAAGCCCTTGAACTGTCCCTGCCATGTACGATGTATATAGAAGGATCTGGAAAGGAACTTAGAAATCTAGCTCCATCAGTGAATCCCAAACTGGCACTCAGAGAATACTGTGAGATGTGCAGAGATGTTCAATGAAAAAAAGTAGTATTCATCTAAGTAAATTTGAGGACAGAGGGTTAGGATAAAGTCGGTGTTTTGTCATAGGAAGACAGAGCATTCTGTACAGCATGGAACTCAGCTGACAGGGGAGGGGGGTCGAAAGGAAGTGTAAGCATGCTGTGAATACAAGCCCTGTTTGCGTGTGGAGGCCCGTGATGAGGATGTGGATGGAAGTCTCCCTACCGACACTCGGGACTGTTTTGGGGAACAGACCTAGTTAATCCTTTCACCATTATGGGAACCTGAGAAGATGGCTTGTTTAAGAGAACAGAACTAGTTCCCATAACGCTTGACTCAGCAATTTACTATCCCTTGTCTCCACACCACACAGCTTCTTGCTTAGTGGGACAGGCGCCCTGGTGACACAATCGTGGAAGCTGAGGCTTCGGATCCCGTGGCTTCCTGCTGCAGACGGTGGAAGCAGGACCCGTGCACTCTCCTTTCGGGAGATGACTTAGAGGATATTCCCTTGCATGGGCCTGGCAGAAAAATTCACTTCCTCAAGGTCAAGATGAGCAGTTGTATTTGGCATCTTCCATAGCTACTGAAGGACCCAAATGTTTTTAGCAAGAACAATCTCAGTAGCTTCCAACATCTGCCATGGCAAGGAGTGCTTTACCCACAGGACTGGAAAATGGCACTTTAATTGTGCAGAGAGCACTGATACCAGGCTATCGTGAAGGACCAACCTGGTATAACATCTTTCAGCTTCCCAGCTCATCTTACAGGATCTCACCTACCCTTATTGCCCAGGGAGCTGAAGAACAGTGGTCCTTAGTCCCATCTGAGAGAGCAGGTGTATAAGGTAAGTGGCAGGAAGTGATTGTCTTAAGATGTGTTAGAGAAGATGCATGAAGAGAATTCAGGACTTCTGGTTCTTAGTTCAGATACAAGGTCCTTTGAATAAGAGATCTCCAGGAAGAAATAAAAAAATTTTTTTTTAATTTTTAAAAATGTTTTGTTTTTGAGGAAGAGAGAAAGAGAGAGAGAGAGAGAGAGAGAGTGAGAGCGAGAGCGAGAGCGTGGGCAGGGGAGGGTCAGATTGAAATGGAGACACAGAATCCAAAGACAGGCTCCAGGCTCTGAGCTGTCAGCACAGAGGCCGACGTGGGGCTTGAACCCACCAACCGTGAGATCGTGACCTGATCGACTGAGCCACCCAGGTGCCCTGAAATCAAATTCTTGCCCATGCAGTTAGGAAACAATTTAGGAGTCAGGCTCCTGGCTAAGTCCTTATTATGCGTTCTTCCCCTTCAGCTCTCTGAGATACTCTGTTGGTGCTCCATGTAGCAGCCGCACCATCTTAGAAGAGAGAGAAAGAGAGAGTCGGGCAGTGACTTCTCAGGAAGTGGTATCATTCTTACTAAATGTTGATCTCTTGCCTGTTTCCCCAAGGACCAGAAATCGCTTCTTAGGGATGGTGTTCTGTTCGCAGAAAGAAACCCAATTTTTTCTGTAGACTTAACCAAGATGCTGTGTCCTCTAAAATCATTTTTTTGTTCTAAACACAGTCTAGGACCTGAAAACAATCCCTCGTCTAACCATTCTCAGGCTTAAATGGGTCTGAGACTTGCAGGAGAGTAACAGGAAAGCTCTGCCATTTTGCATTCCCGTCAGCAATGAATGAGAGTTCCTGTTCTTCCATATCTTTGCCAACAGTAGTTTTCAGTGTTCTTGGATTTTAACCATTTTGATAGTTTTATGGTATTACTGTCTTATTTTTAAATTTTTAAATAAAGTTTATTTTTGAGGGAAAGATAGTCCTCAAGATGTATAGGAGGAGAGAGAGAAACAGAGAAAGAGGAGGGGGGGAGGGAGAGAAGGTGGGAGGGAATCCTAAGCAGGCTCTGCACTTTCAGCATGAAGCCTGATGTGGGGCTTGAACTCACGAACTGTGAAATCATGACCTGAGCCTAAGTCAGATGCTTAACCAACTGATCCACACCGGTGCCTCAGTGTTTTTGTTTTAATTTGCAATTCCCTAATGACATGTCGTGTGGAACATCTTTTCATCTGTGTACCTTGTTTGGTGCAGCTCAGATATTTTGCCCATTTTTTAAATCAGGTTGTCCATTTTCTTGTTTATGCATTTTAAGGGTTCTTCACATAATTTATAGAACAGTTCATTATTGGTTCTCCCTGACCATGTACATGGAATATCTCTCTGGTTATTATTTTTCTATCTCTTTAATCTTGTAGTTTTCTTCACGTATACCTTGTACATGTTTTGGGTATTTACAAGATGTAAAGCCATCTTATTATTTTACTAATGTAAATAGTATTTTGTTTTTAATTTCAAATACCAGTTGCTCCTTGCTGGTATATAAGGAAGTGATCAAATTTTGTAAATCAACCTTATAACCTGCAACTGTCCTACAAGTGCTTTATAAGTTGCAGGAGGTTTTTTGCTGTTGTTGTTGATTCTTTGGGGTTTTAACATACATGATCATGTCCTCTGTAAACAAAGACCATTTTATTTCTTCTTTATCAATCTGTATATATTTTATTTTCTTTTTTATTATTATTAAGTTACATAGGGCTTCCAGTATGATGCTGAGGAGAAGTGGTGTGCAGGAAATTCTTACCTTGTTCCTGATCTTAATGGGAAAGCTTCTAGCTTCTCTCAAGTAAGCACAATATTAGTTTATGGGTATTTTGGCAGCTTTTAAAATCAGAATGAGGAAATTCCCCTCTGTTCCTAGTTTGCTGAGTTATGGGTATTGGATTTTGTCAAATGCTTTTTCTACATCTATTAATATGATCATATGATTTTTATTATTTAGCCTGTTGATGTGAGGGATGGCATTAATATGTTTTTGAATATTGAACCAGCCTTGCATACCTGGAATAAGTCCCACTGTATAATTCTTAATATATACATTGTCAGATTGGATTTGGTAATCTTTTGTTGAGTTTTTTGAATCTGTATTCTTGAGAGATACTGATCTGTAGGTATCTTTTCTTATAATGTTTTTTTTTTCTGATTTCTGGTCTATGGTAATGTTTTCCTCCTAGAATTCCCATTCACCTCAGACATTGTTTTTCCTTTCATTAAGGTCATCTTTCATCTCTAGAGCCTATCCAAGTCCCTGATCTCTGACCATAGCTCTATACCTGTATTTCAGTTTTAGAAATGGGCGTCTTTCAGTGCCCTCTATTCTTTTGCATTGGAAGCTTTACATGTGGAGAGTTTAGCAAACATGTGTTGACTATCTCTTAGCACCCATTTTCTCATTCGTCTTTCCCACAACACTGATTCCATTTGCAGATCTGTGAGGAATCGTACCCTGATTCCTAGGAGTGAAGAATGTGACCTAACCTACGTTCAGAAAGGAGGATTCTACCTCCATGGTTGGAAGATGGCTCAGTGTTAGGTGTATGACCTTAAGTTGGTCCCACGAGGACTTTTGTTGGTAATGGTAGAACAAACCCAGTTCTTGTTGGGTGATATATGTAACCCAATTGTTGTTGAGAGTTTTCCTGCGACTAGGAGAGATGAAAGGCTTAGAATGGAACCATCCACCATAGAAGGAAGAGCAGAGTGATAAATATTCAGTCTTGGTGACACACTAGCTATAGGATCAAGCGTCACCTGATACCTAGAACTGCTTTTGACTTTTTAGCTACATGAATCTATATGTTTCCTTTTATGGTTAAGCCAGCGTAAATTGGAATTTATGTTTATTATAACTGAAAGAATCCTAATGCATAGAGAAACAACTGACATATAGATGTAGGAGATGGAAAATCATTTTACATACATCTATTTGAAAGTATCCATTATGGAAATCATTAAACACACATAAAAGTAGAGTAACATGATGAGGGCTTGTGTAGGCTTCAACACTTCACCTATCGTGCTTTATTTATCTCTTCCAGTTTTTTGTTTTTATTTTGTTTGTTTTGTTAGGGTTGTTTATTTGTTTAGAAATATTTTATTTTTTTATTATTTTTTTAAAGTGATCTCTTTGCCTAGCATTGGCCTCAAACTCATGGCCCTGAGGTCAAGAGTCACACGCCCTAGTGACTGAGCCACCCAGGTGTTCCTGGGGAGTATTTTAAAGGAAATCTCAGACATTATAACATTTCACCCATAAATAGTTTAGTTTATAAGACATAAACAGTTCTCAACAATCTCCATTCTAAATCATCTTGGAAAAATATTTTCCCCTCGACAGAGGCCCTCTTTCCTATAGGAGGAAAGTTTAACTGAGAACATGGGAGCTACTTTTCACGGTCTCTGAGGGCAGCCAGAACTTGGCTAACAACTTCTCCACATGGCTATGTAAGAGTACTCCCCTGGGTTCCTCTCTGCGGCGTTCAGTTATGAGAACAACAGGCAATCCA
>NC_043707.1:2515334-2518942 GCF_006229205.1 Suricata suricatta
CTGGGCACTCAAGGTGTTACGACCTTACCTAATTATGGTGACAAGGGTCATGGTCACTGATTCAGACTCAGGAGTTGACATGAGTAAGAAGGAATATCTAACACATCCAAAACATAGACATGTATCTTGAATTTCAGCGAAGAAGGATAAGGAAAATAACACATTAAAATGCACATCCGTGTTTCCTCCAGTATAAGCCTGGCCTGGGGGCCCCACGTTTCCTGCGTACACTGTCCTCAAGCGAGGCTCTGGGGACAGGCGTGGCAGGCTGGGTCCCAGAGTCACAGGCTTCACTCTGGAAGGAAAAACAAAACATCTTTCAAGAACCTGGGTCAAGACAAAGAGGTGGCCTTCAAGACCTCTTTGAAGACCAGTTTGACTTCACTGGAGATCAGTGGTGGGAAGAGGGATACAGCCCAAGGTGGATCATTTACAGAAGAGCTCTATACCCACTCAGAGGACTTGGGATTTGATCAATGGGAGGAACCAGTGAAAGCCAATGTTAACAATAAGGACAGAGGGCTCAGTGAGGCCTGGCTAGCACGCTCCTCCCACTCCAGGCAGGGCTGGGCCAGGGCGGCAGGGGCATCTGTGGACTCCTTGTATTGCCGGAGGTGGAGGCTGCCTCCCCTCTCCAACTCTCATGCTCCAGTCCGCTGGGCACAGAAGGGAAGGCAGTACTGGAGGTCCCAGCCCTGGCCTGTCAGCCACCCCATGTGGTCTGGAGGAGACAGTAAGTTCTGGAGAATACATTCATTCATTCACTTGGGAAACATTTGATTCCCTATAACATACCAGGTTATGTAGGAGCAAGACACAAAGCAGTCAGTGAAGCAGACACTTTCTTCCAGAATCTCCTCCCGAGACACCTCCAAAGTACCAGCGCCAGTGGGGAAACACCACCTAATTCCAGCACCCCTATGATGTGACCCAGCTCAGCAGGGCCTCTCTTCCAAACTGCCATTAATCTAACCTTCTCCCTGTGTGCCCCCAACCCCATGTGGGTGGCTGCTTTCCGTACTTCCTGACACCTACCTGCCCACCTCCACGGACCGACGCGGCCTGATCACTGCTCTAGCCCCGAGAGAATGTGACGTATACAAAGGTAACACCTCCTCGGCTACAGATGTGCTCCCGGGTGTAGAGGACCCTCCTGGTTTGGCTCAGCCCTTCCTAAGACCACGAAGAAGCCACTATCCCCTCCCGTGTATGAAATACTGGGACTTGCCCCAGGGTTTCCATCTTCCTCTCCGAAACATCTGAACTGCCGGTCTAATTTCCTAATGGACAGGATTTTTTCCAAGGATTCCTGACCATTCCCATGGAGAGGATCCAGCATTCTCACAACCCAGAGAAGCAGGCCAAAGCCCACAGACCCCTACTTCCCACTCATCTGTTGTGGTTCCTCAGCCTTAGCGGCTGGATGGGTGGCCGCAGCCAAGGCTGAGCTGGGCCCTCCACCTCCTAACCCCACTTTCCTTTTCTCTTGCCGCTTCTTCAAGGCCTCTCCTGTGAGGGGAGTGCCTACCCAGCCACGTGGGAACAGCTGGGGACTCCGGGGACCCTGGGCTGGAGTGTGCTCATTTCACTGCTGACCTCATCACAAGCAAGTCCTGGCTTTCTCCACCGTCAGCTCCCCGGAGGACAGAGAGCACTGAGGGGTCGTTACTCATGGGGAACACAGGACGCTGGCAAGTCCTCACCCGGACCGTGGCGGGGAGTGCCCCACAGAGGATTCTGGGACGCCCTGCTCTGGCAGAGGAGGACACTGTGCCCCTGAAGCGGCTCACACATGCTCCATGGACTTGGATATTCTAGTGGCATCTGTTGAACTTTTCCAGAAGTTTGAGTTTGACTGAATATTCCAGGTAATGCCTGGGTTTCCCCGGAGGCCCAACGCACACTGCTATCATAGGTTAGATGTGCATGGAGATTCGGGTCCCAGGGCTGGACTGTGAATGGGGGTCAGGCTGATTCCAAAACCTTTACTTACATGGGTCTTTCACTCCAGCAATCTTTCTGTCAACACTTTCTGCGGAAGCTCAGGACACAGACCTACCGCGCGGCAGCACCAGCACGTAGCCTTGGGGGGCCAGAGGCCTGGGGCTCCGAGCACGCGGGCACAGCTGAGGCTTCATTTCGTACCCTCCACCACCACGTCTCCCCGATGTGCCCCGCACCGGCACCAGAGAAAGAGCTAGGTGTGACAGCAGAGATCAGACACGTGCCTAAGCCGCTTTACGGCCGGCAGGCGGAAAGGCAAAGGAGACCCACGGGCGCCCTCGTGCGGAACAGCGCATGCTCGCACACGCCCCCTGCCATCGAGGCGTCATCCCCGGGGACCGCCCTTGGGTGGCATCAGGCACCGTCCACTGGGGCAGCTGGGACTGTTTTTATCGTCAAGCTTTGACCCAGATACAGGACACGGTAGCAGTAAGCTGACACCCCACGAAGGGCTGTGAAACTCTGTGGTTTCCGGGGTGGGCCGTGCACAACGGGGCCTCAGCCCGGCACCCCGTCTCCCTCAGCCTCTCGTTCGGGCTCCTAGCTGTTGCCTCCAAGCTGGACTCGATCGTTTTAGATGAATTTTCATTCCTTCCCCACTGACAAGCCACCTGACTTGTCCAAATGAGAAGTACTGGTTTTGTTACTGTTGTTTGAGAGAGAGAGAGAGAGAGGGAGAGAGAGAGAGAGAGAGAGAGAGAGAGAGAGAGAGAGAGGGAGGGAGGGAGGGAGGGAGGACACGCAGGTCGGGAAGAGCAGAGGGAGGGGGAGTCTCTGCAGGCTGACCCCGCGGACAGCCATCTTGAAGAAGCCTTCGGAGGGAAGACCAGACGGAAGCCTACGAATGCAGGCGAGCTCTCTCAGCCTGACGGCTGCACACCAAGTCAGTCTCGAGTTTCCTGGTCCCAGTTCTCGTCATGACCCAACTACACAGCCATGGCTAACACGTCAGAGGCACTGCTAAACTCTAGTCCCTGATCCTTCCTGCCGCCCCCCTTCTGCCCTGAGACTCTGTATCTCACCATTTTCTTAAACTAGTTGGGCTCCCTTTGAAGGCCCATGGCCCGCGCGGTCTGAGCAGCTCTGTCTGGTTCTTCTCTTGGGAAAGCCCCTGCGCATGGGTTTCGTGGGGTCTCTTTATGGGAGACGCTTTGCAACTTCCCTCAGAAGTGCAGCGATGCTGGCTCTCCTCAGAGCACACACAGCACCACCGGGTCGACACGCCGTCGCCGACACCGTCCCTTCCCAGAGACATCGTCATTGGGCCCAGGGAAGAAAGCTGTAGTTTAGATTCCTGGAGAACCAGAGCTAAATTGAAAATGAAAATAAGGAGGCGGTCTGCGTGGCTGGGTAGGACAGAAGGTCAGGAACCCAGAGCCACATGTGACGGTGCCAGAGAGCACTCCAGAGGCCCCTCTGCTCAGGGCCGTGCAGGGAGGCCTGTGGCAGCCCCCACGCAGAGACCCAGAGCTGACATCTGGCCATGCTGCCCTCAGCCCCCAGCCGGCCTCGCTCTGGCCCTCTCCTGACCAGAAACCCAGTCCCATTGGTCTGCTTTGGGGAGGCGTGTGACTCACACACTGAGGACACAGCCCAAGTTCTCA
>NC_043707.1:2519042-2526708 GCF_006229205.1 Suricata suricatta
GTGAGTGCACAGCAGGTGCTCTCCTTCTCTGTGAAAAGCAAAACAGGTTTAAATTAAAAGCAAGAGAAATTATGACTGGACATCTTTAGATTTCAGCCCAATGACACATGGGTAATTTCTTTGGCACGAGAAAAAGGTGAGCTTAGAGATTTGCCTGCCTGAGGGCACTGGTCTTCCATGACCTTCTTCTGTTGAGGATTCTGTTCTTAGGACACACGGATGTATGCTGAAGTGTGTTTGGTTTTTCAAATTCTCATTATTAAGAATTTCCCAGCTCTTCTCCTGGATCATTTTAGAAATTACTTTGGTAGGGGCGCCTGAGGTGCTCCGTCGGTTAAGTGTCCAACATCTGCTCGAGCCATGAGCTCATGGTTTGGGAGTTTGAGCCCCGCCTTGGGCTCTGTGCTGACAGTTCTCCGTCTTTCTGACCTCCCTCCCTTGCTCGGCTTGAGCTCTCTCTCTCTTAAAAATAAACATGAAGGAAAGAAGAATGAAATGACTTTCTTAAAGAGTTCCTCACTTGTAGTTTCAAAACTTCCCTTCACCGCTCAAATATGTCCCCCTCCTATCTCTGCTCTGGATTGATGGAGAATGTCACAACTAGGCCTGGGGCTCTAGTACCGTGTCACCCCAACCTTATTCCTGTGGGAAGATTCCAAAATCTGTGTCTTTATTTTATTTATTTTTTTAAAAGTTTATGTCCAATCACTCTTCTTGCTACATGTACATAAATAGGCCAAATCTCTTAAACCTGGATTTGTTTTACAAACAAGTTGGCCTTAATTTGGCTATTTTTGATGGAAATGAGGGTGGTTTTAGAGAAAAATTGTTTCAATAACACACCTCTGTAGATGTTAGAGTCTAGCTCTGAGTAATTTATCTTTCACTCTTTGCTGTTTTCCTATAAAACTGGGTTAGATCCTTAATTCTAGTTTCCTTGAATATTTGACTCTGACTCTCCAAACTGAAGTTTCCAATTTTCTTTCTCTTGACTTAGAATCACTGAGAACTAAAAATGCCCCTTTTCCCGAAGCCCCGGGAAGTGAAGCTAGACAACTTCAGGTAAACTCCAGAGAAATAGCCACAGTGTCCCATGGACCCTCACTCTTACATGCCTATTGGTGTATGGGCCACTCAGAAAGATCACTGGAGACATTTGAACTACACACCAGAAAAAAATCCATCAGATTGCCACCACCTGCTCCCACCCAAAATCTAGAAGTCTTTTCACTGACAACACTCAGGATTCAGACACTGGGTTTATCATTTGCTCCATCCATTAACCTGTGTCTTTCTTTTGTTTCCATATAAATGGCTCTTATTAATTACCTGATTGTTTGCACAGGATAAGCCTAATTTTGAGAGCCCACATGCAGGACTGCCTCCTGAAATGAGACACCTGTTAAACTGAACTATTTTCAAGACTAAGACTGGTTCATAAGATATGGAGCAAACTTCTTACCTATGGTCCAGAGCAGAACAGTTAAATTCCAGCTAAGAGAAAACAATGTTGATCTATGATGTTTTTCTAAGAAAAATCTTGTCAAAGGAGAGAATTCTAATCTATAACCATACCACCATAACTTCTGATAGAACTTTATTCCAGATGAGAAATCTTCTTATAGATTACTCCCAGTTAGGAGAAATTAAGTCACAGGTCTCCATTATACTTGGAACAAGCTCATCATACTAAATGCCAGACCCTTTTTCTGGAATCCCCAAAGTGTTAAGCCAATGTTACAGGGACTACTAAAATTTGGGGTATAGGTATTAATGAAATGTGCTTTACAAACATGTTGGCCATGCAAAATGGACAAGTTTAGCCAAGTACCAAGGTATAGTTCCAACAAATTGCAGAGCTGTTTCACTCTTCAAACTCCAAAACAATACTCCATTTCAGCAAGAAGTAACGAGTGGTCATTGTCTCAATTCCTTCAAAAGTGGGGACTGATCCTAACTCTCAGGGGGACTGAAACCATGCCCCATGGGGTTAATGAGGTTAAAGCTGTCACCAGAAAGACTTCCAATGACCCCCCCTCCTTTCACGGGAATGTTAACCGTACCTTTTAGAAGCAGACAACAGGAAGAACTGCAGCCAGCCTAGACCAGTTTGAGCTCAACCACTCACTCACACCTGTGCAGATGGACCAAGGCGTGTCCAACAGTTACCTCTACCACATAATAATGTTAAAATCACCATACAAGGAAGAACATAAACCTCATTAACATAACATACAATACATGCATAGCCTTGATTCCTAACTATGTATGCATCAGTGATCTTACAACTACCTCTGCATGTGATAACGAAATGCCCTTTTCTGAATATTCATTCTATCCTTAAATAAAAAAACCAACTCCCCCCCAACTTGGTAAGTCACAGCTCTAGAAGTTATTCCCCTATGATATCCTTATTAGCTGCAAATAAAGTTTCTTTGCATGACAAAAAAAGAATAGATCAATTAAATATCCTTATGTATATGAAAGAAAACAATTTATAATGAAAAGCCCTCTCATACACACATATGCCAGGCTCACATTGTTTCACTGGTGAATTATGCCATTTTGGAAAGAAAGAAGTTTGTTCTACACAAGCTCTTAACAAAAATTGAAAAGAAAGTTATACACACCAGCCTATTTTATGAGGTCAGTGTTACTGCTATACCAAAACCAAAGACACTGCAAAAAATTCCAAGAAACAACATACCAATATCTCTTGGGAACATGGATGCAAAACTCCATACAAGTATTAGGATTAGGAAGTTGAATTCAGTGATCTATAAACATAATCTCCAAAAAACATATAGAACTAACAAGTGAGTTTAACAAGATCAAAGGATATAAGGTCAATAATAACAAAAAGACATCATATTTCTATATAGTATTAGTGTACAATTGGAAATGAAAACATCTAAAAAGAATACTATTCACAATAATCCCCCCAAAGGTGAAATACTTAAGTGAAAATGTAACAAAACATACATAGGATCTGTGGTCTGAAAACTATAAAATGTTCATGAAAAAATTAAAATGCCTAAATAAGCCTAAAAGTAAATATGCCATGTTCATTGATTCGAATAAAAATATAAATTCTACTTACAATTATTTATAAATGTAATGCAATTCTTATCAAAATCTTAGCAAGATTTTCCTGTAGATATAGACAACTAATGCTAAAAGGGAAACAAACAAAATAGAATAGCTAAGGCAATTTTGAAAAAGAATAATCAAGTTGGAGCAATCATACTACCTTATTTTAAGAATTACTGTAAAGCTGGGGCACCCAGTGGCTCCGACTATTAAGCATCTGACTTGGCTCAGGTCAGAATCTTACAACAGTTCATGGGTTCAAGCCCCACATCAGGCTCCCTTCTATCAGCCCAGACCCCACTTCAGATTCTCTGTCCCCCTTTCTCTATCCTGTAATACCCAAGATTTCTTTATCGTCCCCCAAAACCAGAAACTGCCAGGGAGACCGAGTCACCCTTGCAAAAGCAAAGGGCTTTATTCTGGGCTTAGGCTCGCCGGGGCCTAAACTCGGGCTCACAGACCTTCCCGGTGTGGTGGATCCATGCTGAGGGCCCCGAACAAAGGCGGGGCAGGGCTTTTATGAGTTTGGGAAGGGGGAGGTACAGGAGATTGTGACATAGGTACAGTGATACACAATATTATTGACAGCAGGTTTATCCAATTACAACATTTAGAGTATTAGCCAATCACCCAGGACCCAGGACCCTCACATAGGGTGTAACTAGCCTTAAGCAATAAGTGATCACCTATAGCTTCTATTTCTAGGCCTGCCCTCCGGAATGTTAAGGGTATTACAAGGGTGGTCTCTCCTGCCTTGGGCAATGTGTGCCCTTCTATTGTCTCAAACCTGCGTCCTTACATTCCCCTCTCTGTCTTGTAACGGACCCAATCCTGGGTCAGCTGAGTTACCATTGTTCCCCTAAAGCCTGGCATAGCCCTCCTTGGTGTAAGGGAAATTTCTTACCCTGTAAAGGGCGTAGGGAAGGAGAGTTGACCCAATTTACGCCAGTCTCCATGGTTAATTTGGTAAGGGTCTCTTTTAGGGTTTCTAATATCTGGTGCTGCCTGGTTTACAAAAGGAAGAATGACAGCCAGTTTGTTTCCTCATTTGTCAGGATCCCCGGGCGTGTAAGTGCAATACGCCTTCATGATTCTTTCTACATTACTAACCTTAGCCAAACTGGTGGGCCGTCTAGCGGCCGCTTGAGGACCCCCCATTAGAGTCTGGCGGTAAAGGAGTAGGCTCCCCTTACCTTTTGCCGGGTTGAAATCCCATGCCTAGATCAGAGACTATTAATACCAACAGAACATTCTATCAGGACCTTTTGCTGTTTCCCCAGCTTTCTGGGGCAACATTTGCCACTCCCGACGGCAGAGACGCAGGACAGTTTATTTTACTGGACCGATGTAAAATCTGTGCCTTTAAAAAGTCATTTGTTTCATACTCTCTCTTTCCTCTTTCCCTTCCCCATCGTTTTCCCCTTTTTGTCTCTCTCCCATGTACGCTGAAGTCTCTATTAAAAAAAGTCTGCAGATTGCTCATGGAAATGTACCTTTGGCTTCCGGTCTCTGCCAGATCTCTCACACTGCCCTCGCGGATCAGATGGGAGAGAGAGTGGGGATCAGGGAGGGTGCTGCCCCATGTGGCTGCTCCTTGCCCCCAAGTTGCGGGCGCAGGCTTTTAACCCTGGGGCTGACCTTGGCCTTCGGAGCAGCACTGGCTCTGCCGCCTGGAAGCCTGGCTGGCTCTGGGTCCTTCTGCAGAGCCCAAGGGGCACATCCGCCTCCCACAGGCAATTAGCACGAAGCCCAAGGAGCGGGGCCAGCAAATGGGGCGGGCAGGAGGCTGTCCCTGAAGGACCCATTCCACCTTTCAGCTGGGGCCCACCGCAAACTCACATTACTCACTGAAGCCTAATAAGAATACCGCATCCCCGAAACAATCACCTAGGATATCATTTTATCCCTTTCAAGGTACTTTCATACGATCTAGCTCAGTTCTCAAAATGCTTTCATCTCTTTTTTTTTTTTTTTTTAATGTTTACCCACTTTTGAGAGAGAGAGTGCAAGGGAGGGTAGGACCAGAGAGAGAGGGAAACAGAGGATCCAAAGCGGGCTCTGTGCTGACAGCAGTGCCTCAAACCCAACTGTGAGATCATGAACTAGCCAAAGGCAGAGGCTTACCGACTAAGCCAAGCAGGTGCCCCCCTTTTTAAAATTTTTATTAAAAAATTTTTTTCTTTATGTTTAAATTTTTATTCTTTTTTTTTTTTTTTTTGAGAGAGAGCGTGTGTGAGCAGTGGAGGGGCAGAGAGAGAGAGAAAGACAGAGAGAGACAGAGACAGAGACAGAGACAGAATCTGAAGCAGGCTCCAGGCTCTGAGCGGTCAGCGCAGACCTCGACGTGGGGCTCAAACCAAGAACCGTGAGATCATGACCTGAGCTGAAGTCAGGCGCTTAACCGCCGGACCCATCCAGGCACCCCAAGAATATACCATTTTATAGGCCTACCAGAAATGCATCAGGGTTCCAGTTTCTCTGTATTTCACCAATACTTGTTCTTTTCCTTTAAAAAAATTATAACAATCCTAGTGGGTGAGTTGTGGTATTTCATTGTGGTTTTGATTTTCATTCTGCGAGAGTCTGATGATGTTGAGGCATCATTTCATATCTTTATTGGCCATATGTGAATCTTCTTTGGAGAAATGTCTATTCAAATGTTTTTCCGATTTCTTAATTGGGTTGCTTTTCCTTTTGCTTTTGAGTTTGAAGAGTTCTTGACATTTTTTGGACACTAGACCCTTATCAAATATATGATTCAAAAAAATTTCTCTCATTGTGTGGACTCTGTCATTTCACTTTTTAGATATTTGAAGCACCAAAGTTTTTTATTTTGATGAGGTCAAATTTATCTATTTTGTTGTTGCTGCTTTTCATTTTGGTGTCATATCTAAGAATCCATTGCCAAATCCAAGGCCATGAAGACTTACCCATATGCTTTAAGAGTTGTATAGTTTCAGCTCTTATATTTAGGTCTTCCATTAAATTTGAATTATTTTTTATATATGGTGTGAGGTACACAATCTGTCTCTTTGGCAGGTCCGTATACAATTTTTTCTGGACCATTTGTTGGTAACACTCTTCTTTCTCCATCGAGTGGTCTTGATACTACTGTCAAAAATCAATTCACCATAGGGGCGCCTGGGTGGCTCAGTCGGTTAAGCCTCCGACTTCAGTCCAGGTCATGATCTCATGTTCATGGGTCTGAGCCTCATGTCGGGCTCTGTGCTGACAGCTAGCTCAGAGCCTGGAGCCTGCTTCGGATTCTGTGTCTCCCTCTCTCTCTGACCTTCCCCTGCTAGCGCTGTCTCTCTCTGTCTCTCAAAAATAAATAAAAAACATTAAAAACAATCAATTCACCATAGATGTATTGGTTTATTCCTGGACCCTTCTTTTTATTAACTGATCTATATGTTTATCTTTGTGCCAGTATCACAATGTTTTCATTACTATACCTTTGTAATAATTTTTGAAATCAGAAATAGTGAGTCCTCCAAATGTGTTCTTTTTCAAGGTTGTTTTGGCTCTTCAGGGTCCTTTGCAATTCCATATTAATTTCTGGATTCACTTTTTCCATTTCTATAAAGAGGCAGTTAATATTTTGACAGGGATTTCATTAAATTTATAGATTGCTTTTGGGAATATGTCCATCTGAATGATATTAAGACTTCCAATCCATGGACATGGGATGTCTTTCTACTATTTTGGTGTTCTTTAATTGCTTTCAGCAATATTTTATAGTTGTTAGTGTACAAGTATTGCATCTTCTTAGTGAAATTTATTCCTAAATTATTTTCTTCTTTTTGATATATTGTAAATGGAATTGTTTTCTTAAATTCCTTGTTAAAGTGTTCATTGGCAATATATAGAAACACAGCTGATTTTGTATCTTGATCTTGTGTCCTGCAACGTTGCTGAATTTGTTTATTAACTTTAATACTTGGGGGTTTGTAGGGATTCTTTAGGACTTTCTATAAATAAGATCATGCCATCTGCTTTTTTAATGCTTATTCATTTTTGAGAGAGAGCATGAACAGGGGAGAAGCAGAGAGAGAGGGAGACACAAAATCCAAAGCAGGC
This sequence comes from Suricata suricatta, assembly GCF_006229205.1. NCBI lineage: Eukaryota > Metazoa > Chordata > Mammalia > Carnivora > Herpestidae > Suricata > Suricata suricatta. The sequence continues at coordinate 2,526,213 of NC_043707.1, forward strand.
TCCAGGCTCTGAATTGTTAGCACAGAGCCCAATGAGGGACTCAAACCCACAAACTGTGAGATCATGACCTGAGCCAAAGTCGGGTGCTTAACCAATTGAACCACCCAGGCGCCCCTGGCCATCTGTTAATAGAGATAGTTTTGCATCTGCCTTTGCAATTTGGGAGTGAACCAAACTGAATGAAGAAAAAATCCTATCATAGGAAAACTTTTATATAAAAAATTTAAGTGTGCAAAATAATGCTATACATGCAATGCTATTCAGTGTGAGACACTTACTGATGCACACATACACTTACATAATGCTTCAATAAAGCCAGGATGTTCTAGGCAGTTTACATGTTATTTATTTTCCCTAAAAGCCTCATAGGGTGGGGTTTTTTGACTTTCATTTTTACTAAACAGAACATTGAGAAAGCTAACGGTTAAATCAATTTCTCAAGGCCACACATCTAATAAGAAGTGGAGCTGGATTATGAACCCAGGTAATCAAATTC
>NC_043707.1:2526808-2528318 GCF_006229205.1 Suricata suricatta
CTACTTATTCTAAACATTTCATGTAAAACGATTCATATAACATGTGGTCCTTTGTGACCGGTTTCTTTCAACTGGCATAACTTTTTCAAGGTTTTCCCATGTGATGGCATAAATCAGTACTTTATTCCTGTGGGGGGAGGGGCCGAAAGAAAGAAGGAGAACCTTAAGCAGGCTTCATGCTCAGTGCAGAGTTTGATACAGGGGTCAATGCCATGACTCTGGGATCATGACCTGAACCAAAATCAAGCATCAAATGTTCAATTGACTGAGCCCCCCAGGCACCCCAAGACTTCATTCCTTTTATTTCTGATTGACATTTGGGTTGTTTCCACTTCTACCTCTTGTGAATAATACTGTTATGAACATTTGTGAACAGGTTCCAGTGTGGACATGTTTTCATTTCTTTTGGATATGGAAGAGTCACCTTAAGGTGGCGACCGAGCGGCCATTTTGCTGTAGGTTGGAGAAGAACTCCCTGTACCGATGACCCCCAACCCCTCACCTGCAGACCTGGAAGGTCCTGCGCCAGTTTGAAAACAGCCAATCATGAAGCTCCAGCTTCCCATCACCCTGACTGAGGAGGAAACCTATTCCATCCCGCCATGTCCCTGAAATGCCCTTATTTGACAATCTGCCCTCCCAAGAACCCCCAGAACCCCCTCACCCATACCCGCCCCCCATCGCCTATCAGGCACGACTTCCCTGACTCCCCACTCCCGGAGTCATGGGACTTCGCCTGGGAATCGCAGATCCCAATAAAGGCTTTCTTGGCTCCATAACTTGGTCCCTTTCATTCCTCTCATCTCTGCCTCCATCTATTAAATCTTACTGGATACATATCTAGTTTTGGAATTGTTGGGTTAAATAAATGTTTAACCTTTTGAGGGACTACTAGATTCTTTTCCAAAGCAGTTTTCTCATTATTATTTAGTGAAATTTAAACATTTTTGACAGAATCCAATATATTTGTTTTTTTCTTTTATGGATTGTACTCTAATGTCATCTCTAAGAACTCTTTGCTTAACTCCAAGGTCACAAGATTTCCTCCTAGTTTCTTCTAGAAGTTGTAGAGTTTGAGGTTTTATATTTAGGACTGTAATCAATTTAGAGTTAACTTTTGTATAAGGTATGAGGTTTACATGGAGATTCATTTTTTTCCATATAGATGTCCAATTCTTCCAAAACCATTTATTGAAAAGATTATCCTTTATCTACTAAATCGTTTTTGCATCTTTATCAAAAATAAATTGGCCACAGACAAAGGTAGCCAGGAAAAGAAAACTACCCAGTAATGTTCCTTATGCATACAGAGGCAAAGAATCCTCAACAAAATATGAACAAATTGAATCCAACAGCATATTAACAAGATTATATACCAGGACTAAGTAGAACTTATCCCCTGAATTCAAGGATGATTCAACATAATGTGGAATTACATATACTGTAATACAACACATTATAAGTGAAGGGGAAGAAAGGAATGTTGCAGTAAAACCATTTGATAAACCCC
>NC_043707.1:2528418-2533032 GCF_006229205.1 Suricata suricatta
TACATAGCTCAGGCGGTGCTGAAGATCCGCTCAGCTGAGGGACAGAGAAAGGCCTTTAACACCTGCCTTTCCCATCTGGTGGTGGTGCTCCTGTTCTATGGGTCTGCCATCTATGGGTATCTCCTTCCAGCCAAGACCAGCAACCAAGACCAGGGCAAATTCATTTCCCTCTTCTACTCTGTGGTCACGCCAATGGTGACCTCTCATCTACACTCTCAGAAATAAGGAGGTAAAGGGGGCGCTAAGGAGGCTGCTGGGAAAGGGAAGAGAACTTGGCTGAGAGAAGGGAAAACTCCGGCATCATTTATCTCCTCTTCTTCTGTACACACGTTTTCTCATTCTCACCCTGGCCCGACGAACATGAGGAAGACTAACTCTAGTAACACTAAGATACGTTCCCAATAGCCATAAGCTGTTAAGACACGGTCAGTGTTGTTTCTAATACGCTACACTTAGTTACTAAAATTCCTGTAGACTACAGGTAACAGAGCAGATGTGTCTCATCAATAGCTCAGAGGTTGTTGATTTAGTACAGACCTAGCTCACTATCTCTATTGTTCACATGTAATTTTATTACATTTAATAAATATTACATATTTTTGTATTTCTAGGGATTTCTGTGCTTTATTTAAAAATTTTTTTAATGTTCATCTATTTTTGAGAGAGAAAGAGACAGAGTGCGAACAGGGGAAGGGCAGAGAGAGGGAGACAGAGAATCCAAAGCAGGCTCCAGGCTCTGAGCTGTTAGCACAGAACCTGATGTGGGGCTTGAAGCCACAAATCTTGAGATTATGATTTGAGCCAAAGTCAGACGCTTAACTAACCGACCCTAACCAGGTGCCCTACTGTGGTTTTCTTTAAAAAGCGCTTTCACTGGCAATATCTTTATGTAATGATGCTATAATTTCATAAAATCAAGCCAGATATGATCAACCTCAAATGAAAATTCAAGCAATTCATCTTTGTGCCCTATCCATTCATCACCTTTCTCCATCTTTCTCTCTTTCCAGTAAGTCTTTCTACCCATAGTTTCTATCAGTATGTTCCTTTGTCATCTTGTTTACCCTGTCCTTTATGTCTGCATCCCCCTTTTCTGCTTAATCTGATATTTAATGTGAATCAAGAAAGACTGCCTGTCAAATAAACCTATTTATTTAAATAGCCTCCTCCAAATACTCACCCATGAGATTTGCTACCAGCACTTGGATATGTTAGTATGGTTGGTGGGTTATGGCATGCTCTGTACAGCACGTCCTCTGCCTCCAGATCTAGCCTTAAAATTCCTGGAAGTCCACAATCAGTCCAGCACACCATGACTCAACTTGAGGACCTCGGGTATTGGAATTAGAATGCCAATATATGAAACAGCACGTTACTAGAATTGCCATTAGGAATGCACACCTCCTACCACAGTTCATGTACTCGTTACTTAAAGAAACTGGGTTAATATGAGAAAATTTCTTTGCAACTACGTTTCCAGGGAAAAGGAAATCAATAGATCTTAGGACTTTTTTTTAAAAGAGTCCTGGGGCACCTGGGCGGCTCAGTCAGTTCCGTGACCGGCTTCAGCTCAGGTCATGATCTTCTCGTTCCTGAGTTTGAGCTCCACGTTGGGCTCTGTGGTAACACCTCAGAGCCTGGAGCCTGCTTCGGATTCTGTGTCTCCTTCTCTCTCTCTGCCCCTCCCCAACTTGTGCTCTGTTTTTCTTTCTCTCAAAAATAAATAAATATTAAAAAATTAAAAGCGTCTTGTACTCTGTGTCCCCCACAGCACCTAAATGCATGCCTCATACATAGTAGATGCTCGATAAACATTTAGTGAAATGAATTAACTAGCCTCACAAGTGTCCTGTTTTCACAGTATGAATTAAACTTGTGAAATGAACCATATTTAGGTTTAACACTTTGGAGTTATCCTGTCCCCTGGACAATGCCGAACAATGATACATATCCCCCTTTGCACATATGGATGATGCCCCCCAAGGGGCATCATATTACCCCATCCCGAATTGTTTTTTCCAGTTGTAGACTGGAGTCATCATCTATTTTCTCAAACTTCACCTCAGTAGTATTTGAAGTGTGTCTCTACTGGCATTATCTTGGTCATTTATCAGTTTTGAGCCTTGCAAGTTCATTTTTATTTATTGGCACACTTAGAGTAGACGAAGTTCTCAGAAGGTACAATCACAATAACTAAGCTCCTAAGGTAATTTATAAACCAAAATTCCAGTTCTTTGTGTGCAATCTTTCATTTATGCATGTGAGAGGGTTTTCTTTTTCTAATATTTTTACATTGTAGTACTTGGTTTGCTTGTTTGGGGTGTTTGCTTATTTAATACATTCCGTCAAGGACAGAAATTACATGCTGTTTTTTTTCCCCATAGGAAGTGTGTCTTGGGTTTTTCCCTTACTATTTTCTTTACTTTTGTTTTTTCTCTTCTTTTTTTGGTGGTGGGGGTGGTTATGTTTAAATGAAGTTGCTTTTACAGCACCAAAGACTTAATCATCCATTTCCTACATAAAAGGTAGCTACTTTTTTGCATGGACCTCAAGTACATTGTAGTATAGAGGTGGAATTTAAGGAAATGTATTAAGCAGGCTGTGTTGTAGCTTATGGGCAAGTAATAAATTGTATCATTTATCTTGAATGTATCATAGATAAGCTGCTATATGACGATTGCCACTTCAGAAAGCTGTGAAATTGGGTGATTAACTAGTTGGTACTTAACCTTCTAATTTCTGTATAAGTCTAATTACATGAAACAGAAGTTGGTGTTTTGATTTTTTACTTTGCTTTTCTGTTTGGAGTGTCATTGTAACTACTGTATTGTAAATGATGGAAAATAATTGCATATGTTAAAAAAATTGTGTTATATTAAAAAAAAAAACCAAAATTCCAGTGGATTCATTTATGAGAACTTAAACCCCAAGGAGACTGAGCTGTCAGATTCTTAAGGCAAATCATTTCAATTACTAAAAAACTTGGGAGAAAATAAGAGGAAAATAGGGATTTCTTAAACACTTTGGAGTAATTCTAGTCTCCTGATCAAAAATACAGAATATTTTAAATCTACCTTGGTGTCAGGGACTAGTAAGACACAGGGGACTGGAGGAGAAAAACTAACTGCCATCCTGGGTTTCTTCCCACAATCACTCTGCACTCTTTCTCTCTCAGCAATGTAGCTGTCGAGTTACTCTGCCCTTGGAATAGGGAGGCAGCAGATAACTGAGAACATTCATGATAGTAGGAGCCGAGAGGCATTTTGGCGCACTCTGGAAACAGTGAGGTGTTACCACTCGTGGACGTGGTGTCTCCAGCACTCCATTTCATCGTCTATAAGATGAATAGGATAGCCAGCAGGAACACTGTAGGGATCAAATAGATAATGTGTGGGGGGGAGTGTTTCGTGAAAACTGCTCAGTGTTATATTTAATCAAGGTGGATTGTTTCCTAGAGAGGTTTATCAGCCCATTTCACACCCCACGTCTTTTCATTTGTATCCTGATCCAGGAAAGTCCTTCCTGAGGTACCAGTGTCTTCATAAATGATGGGTGGATGGAGAAGCCAGAATAAAGGCAGAGAGACCATAGAGAAGACTCCCCCATTACTTCCCTCAAACGCCTCATCCCAGTCTATCAGCTACCTCTTCAAAATACATCCCGAATATCTCAGTTGAGGGTAACACACACACAATAGTTAGGAAAGTGGGGCACCTGGGTGGCCCAGGAGGTTCGGCCTCCCATTCAGCTCAGGTCATGATCTCACTGTTCTTAGTTCCGGCCCCGCATCTGCACAGAGCATGCTTCATATATTCTGTCTCCCCCTCTCTCTGTCCCTCACCCCACTCACATTCTCTCTCTTAAAGATAAGTAAACATTTTTTTTAATTAAAGTATTTCGGGGAACCCGATTGCTCAGTCAGTTAAGCATCCGACTTCAGCTCAGGTCATGATCTTGCTGTGTATGGGTTCGAGCCCTGCATCAGGATCTGTGCTGACAGTTAGCTCCGAGCCTGGAGCCTGCTTGCGGTTCTGTGTCTCCCTTTCTCTCGGCCCCTCCCCTGCTCATGCTCTGACTTTCTCTGTTTCTCGACAATAAATAAATGTTAAAAATAAAAAAAAGGAAAGTATTTCAATGTCCACCAAAATGGAGAGAGTTGAAGATTGTATATATTATATGACTAAACACAGCAGCGCCAAAATGAAAGATGATGTCGATGTATTGAAATACAAAACCTCCAAGATAAAATAAACGGGCGAAATTGCGTATGTATAGGAAGATATACAGACAAGTAACAGCTATTTCCTCTGTAGAGAGAGAGTGTGTTGCTCAGGGAAAAAAGGAATAGAGAGCTTTCCTTTTAATATGACAATGATCTGCGTTACTCATGGCATATTAAACAATGAAACAGGGACGCAAACACTGGGTCCGAAGCGAGTTCTAGCCCTACCGCTGTCATTAGGCAGTCACTCGAGAGCTGTCTTGGTTTCCCTTTATAGAGAATGAACGTAGTTACACTATTGACTTCATAGCGTTCCAGGGGGGTGGGAAGCACGCCGGTCCTCGTCTCTCTCGGAGTCACGAATGAATCTCCTGGACAAGAGAGTGCGCAAA
>NC_043707.1:2533132-2534132 GCF_006229205.1 Suricata suricatta
GGGGTGGGAAGCACGCCGGTCCTCGTCTCTCTCGGAGTCACGAATGAATCTCCTGGACAAGAGAGTGCGCAAAGCGGTAGAGTTTGTTGAGGGACAGTATAAGGCTCTTGAGAGTGAGAGGGGTCCTGACTGGGTAACCGCTGAGGATTTTTGTCCCTGTTTTTTATTGAGACCTTATCAGAAAGTTTGTGAGACTGCACAACTGAGTGTATCTGAGCCAGGCAGGTCCAGAGCACATTTATCTCATCCTCTTTTTCCCCAAATGCCGCTGCCGCCACCGCTTCTTCAGCCTCCCTCTGGCCGCTGCATCCTGCCTCCCTGAAGGTCCTTTGTGTCTCCCAGCCGAGTGTTAACCCTTTCCCGACTCACTAGGATGGTTCTTAGTATTATTTAGTATGAACGTGTTTATAGGTGTGCCTAGCATACGGGTAGCCTGACAGGTTTTGGTTACTGTCGCTAGAACATCTGTAAAATCGATTGAGCAACACCAGGGTTGGGAGAAGAACCCACCGAGTCAACAAGCAGAAGCACCCGGCCCACAGACCAGCAGTAACCAATAGGAGAGCGTTAATAAACGTCCAAGCCCGGGTCTGGACTCTCCAACAGCGTGATTGGCCCCAGGGCATGACGTCAGCGGATCCTGTCCTTTCACTGGTGAGGTCTGCTGTCGATTACCGGAGGGCGGGAACCAGAGAAACGGAAATATCCTTTAGGACACGCTTGCGTGTTCCATGTTCTGTCCCGCTCTTTTCGGGCTGAGCCTTTGCGCATGCGTCTCGGCTTCCCACGCTCCCAGCACGTCCCGGGGCGGCGGCTCCTGGCCCCGCGCGCAGGGCCAAGGCGGCGTGGCTGGTGAGTGGCTAATGTGAAGCTGACTTTTCCTGTTCCTGTGGCCCCTGGTGCTGCGGCACTTGCCTCTCCCCTGTGGCCGTCATCTCCCAGCCTGGTGTTGGGACGCAAAGACACCGACTGGCCTGGCGGGGTCCGGGACCCGCCCCTC
>NC_043707.1:2534232-2538155 GCF_006229205.1 Suricata suricatta
TGGTTCAGTCACTACAGAAAACACTTTGGCCACCCTTCAAAAAGTCAATCATAGAATTACCATTTGACAAAGCAATTACTCTTCTAAGTATATACCCAAGATCAATGAAAACCTATGTTCCCACAAAAACTTGTATATGAATATACATAGCAGCATTATTCACAGTAGCTCCAAACTAGAAACAACCCAAAATGTCCATCAGTGGGCAACGGGATAAAGTGGTGTGTGTGTGTGTGTAGTGGAAAATTATTTATCAGTAAAAGGAAATGAAGTTCTGATGCATTCTACAACATAGATTGACTTTGAAACCACACTAAGTGAAGAGATCCAGGCACAAAAGATCTCATATTTTATGAAATATCCAGAATAGGCAAGTCCTTAGAGACAGAAGATAGATGAGTTGTTTTGAGGGGCTGGGAGCTGGAAGAGAATGGAGGGTAATGGGTAATGGATACAGGGTTTCTTTTTGAGGTGAAACAAATGTTCTGGAATTAAATAGTGGTGATAAATTGTGAATATACTAATAAAACCACTGGGTTATATGCCATTTACAATGGTAAGTTTTATAGTAAGTGACTTATAGCTCAATTGAAAACTTGACTAAGAAGGGGAGTCAAGTGGAGAGTCCTAAGTACTTTTCCAGGTAACTAACAGATGCAACAGGGAAGAGTGTGGACAAAAAGCAAGAAAGATTAAGTAAATGTTTTGAAAAGAAACTAATTTAGGAAGTCTTCTGTGGATGCAGGGACTAGATAGCTGAAGGAAAACCAATAATCGAGAAAAGAGGCAACATGATAAGGATTAGAAAGGCAGAAACAGGGGTGCCTGGGTGGCTCAGTCGGTTAAGTGTCTGGCTTTGGCTCAGGTCACGGTCTCAAGGTTCGTGGGTTCAAGCCCCGCATTGGGCTCTGTGCCCATGGCTAGCTCAGAGCCTGGAGCCTGCTTCGGATTCTGTGTCTCCCTCTTTCTGACGCTCCCCTGCTCACGCTGTCTCTCTCAAAAATAAATAAAAAACATTTAAAAAGAAAAAAAGGAAAGGCAGAAACAAAGCTATTGGTATTGGGGTTCTAGTTCTGGCTAAGATAGAGTGAGCATGTCTCCTCTTTTCTCTCACATAGAAACAACTATAAAACTTGGATAAAATACATAGAGCGGCTGTTTTAGAACTACAAAGAGCCAATAGCAGGAGGTGATTTGGCGAAGAGCACCAGAACTCAAAGCATCACTGAATTGATGGTGAGTTTACAGTTTGTTTTCTCTGATGTCCCTTTATCTCAATATAATGAGAAATCTGAAAGTGAACACTGTGGTAAAGATAAAAACATAAATCAATTATTTGTGATAAAAACTATCAGCAAATTAGAAATGAAATAGAACCTCCCCCTGTACAAGGGCATCTATTTAAAAAAAAAACCAATGCCTAACATCATACTGAATTGTCAAAAATTAAATGCTTTTCTCTCTGGGATCAGGAATAAGACAAGAATCCCCACTCCTACTATTCCTATTCTGTGCTGACAGCACCGACCCTGCTTGGGATTCTCTGTCTTACTCTCTTTGCCTCTTCTTTATCTGACTTCCCCAAATCTCAAAAATAAACATAGTAAACATTTTAAAAATCTATTTTAAAAAGGAAATATAAAGCATCCGGATTGGAAAGGAAAAATCAGTACACTCTCTATTTAGAGAAGACGTGATTCTCAATGTGGAAAATCCTAACACCTTACAAAAATTTCTAGAATAAGTAAATTTAGTGAGATCGCAGGATGTAAAGCTAACAAAAAAAAATCCTATTTCTATATGCTGGAAACAATATCATTTAAATAGCTTCAAAAATGAAATATTTATGTATAACTCTTAAAAACCATGTAGGGGGGGCACCTGGGTGGCTCAGTCGGTTAAGCATCTGGCTTCAGCTTAGGTCATGATCTCAAAGTTTGTGGGTTAGAGCCCCACATCAGGCTCTGTGCTGACAGCTAGCTCAGAGCCTGGAGCCTGTCTTCAGATTCTGTGTGTCTCTCTCTCTGACCCTCCCCTGCTCGCACTGTCTCTCTCTGTCTCTCAAAAATAAATTAAAAAACATTAAAAAAAAATTTTAAACCATGTAGGTATGCTGAGAACTTCAAACCATTGGTGAAACAACTCAAAGAAGTCCTAAATAAGTAGAAAGACATACCATGTTAATAAATTGGGAAGACTCAACATAGTAAATATGTCCATTCTCCCCTGATTGGTCAATAGATTTAATGTAAGGTAGAAAGCTAAAGGAACTAGAGTAGCCTAAACAGTTGTGGAAAATAAAAAAGATTTGAAGGAATCACATCACTTGATGATCAGGCCTTCTCTAAAGCCACATGAATCCGAACAGTGTGGTACTGGTAAGGGGATAGACACATAGATCAATAGAACAGAATAAAGAGTCTAGAAATAGACCCACATAAACATGGCAAGTTGATTTTTTTAGAGGCCACTTTTTCCTAGGTGACATTTATATTAAACAAAATTAGCTATTTTAAGGTGAACAATTGAGTTGTGTTTAAAACATTCACAATGTTGTGCCACCACCACCTCTATCTAGTTCCAAAACATTCAAACACACCCAGAGAAAACCCTGTATCTATTAGGTCGTCACTCTCTTCTCTTCCCGCAGTCCCTGGAAACCATAAGCTTGCTGTTTGCCTCAGTGGATTTCCCTATACTGCTTATTTAACGTCAATGGAATCATACAATATGTGGTCTTTTGCGTCTGGCTTTTTTCCACTTAGCATTCTGTGTCTGTAGTTCATCCATATTGTAGCACATATTAGCACTTCGCTCCTTTTTTGGCTGAATAATATTTCGTCGTATTGATAGAACACGTTTGTTTATTCGTCTGCTGATGGTCTTTTGAGGTTTTCCACCTCATCATTAATGTGAATAGTGCTCCTATAAACATGCATGTATGAACATTTGTTTGAGTGCCCGTTTTAGGTAGGGGGAGGTATATATCTAGGAATGAACCTATCAGATCATTTGGTAATTCAATGTTTTATTATTGGGAACAAACTTTTCTAGAGTGGCTGCGCTATTCTCCATTCTCACCAGCCATATACAGGGATTCCACTTTCTCTACAACCTTACCAACATTTGCTATTTGCCTATTTTATACTCCCATTATTATTGTAGTCATCTAAATGAATGTCAGTGGTATTTCACTGTAGTTTTGATTTGCATTTTCCCAATGACTGATGATGTTGAGCATCTTGTCACGTGCTTGTTAGCCATTTCTCTTCTTTGGAGAAAAGTCTATTCAAATCCTTTGGCCATTTAAAACTTGGCTTTTCGGGGCACCAGCGTGGCTCAGTCACTTAATATCTGGCTCTTATTTTTTTTAATGTTTATTTATTTTTGAGAGAGAGTGTGTGTGTAAGTAAGCAGGTGAGGGGCAGAGAGAGAGGGAGACCCAGAATCTGAAGCAGGCTCCAGGTTCTGAGCTGTCAGCACAGAGCCTGACGGGGGACTTGAATGCATGAACCTTGAGATCATGACCTGAACCAAAGCTGAATGCTCAACCGACTGAGCCACCCAGGTGCCCCAGTGGCTCTTAGTTTTGGCTCAGGTCATGATCTCACGATTTGAGGGTTCAAACCCCACATCACGCGCTGCACTAACATTGCAAAGCTTGCCTGGAATTCTCCATGTCTCCCTCCCTCTCTCTTAAACTAAATCAACTTTAAAACAGAAAATTTAAAAAACTTGGATTCTCTTTTTGTTTTGAGTTGTGGAAGTTCTTGATATATTCTGGATATTGAATCCATACCCCACATATAATTTACAAATATTTTCTCTCCTTATGTAAGTTTTGTTCTCACTTTCATGGTGTAAAGTCCTTTGATACACAAATTTTTAAAATTTTGATGAGTTCCAATTTATCTGTTTTTCTT
>NC_043707.1:2538255-2540321 GCF_006229205.1 Suricata suricatta
TATGTATTCTAGATACAAGTTCTTTGTCAGATAGGTGATTTGCAAATATTTTATTTCATCAATAGCCTATCTTTTTATTCTTATTTTTTATTATTCAAGATTATTATTATTAGTTATTACTATTGGTTATTTTAAAGAGAGAGTGCATGAGTGTGGGAGAGGGGCAGAAAGAAAGAGAGGAAATCCCAAGCAGTACCCATACTCAGCACAGAGCCCAACATGGGTCTTGATCCCATGACCCTGGGATCATGACCTGAGTCGAAATCGAGAATTGGACGCTCAGTCAACTGAGCCACCCACGTGTCCCTTAGTCTTAATTTCTATAACAGCTTTATCGATATACCTTACATATGAGACAGTTCACCTATTTAAAGTGTGAGATTGATAGGTTTTGGTATATTCATAGAGTTGTACACACCATCTTCAAAATCAATTTTAGAACATTTTTATAATCCCCAAAAGAAACTTCATACCTATTGCCATTTTGACCCAACCTTTCTACCTGTACCCAAGCTCTAGGCAACAACCAGTCTACTTTCTGTACAGATCTACTTATTCTAAACATTTCATGTAAAACGATTCATATAACATGTGGTCCTTTGTGACCAGTTTCTTTCAACTGGCATAACTTTTTCAAGGTTTTCCCATGTGATGGCATAAATCAGTACTTTATTCCTGTGGGGGGAGGGGCCGAAAGAAAGAAGGAGAACCTTAAGCAGGCTTCATGCTCAGTGCAGAGTTTGATACAGGGGTCCATGCCATGACTCTGGGATCATGACCTGAACCAAAATCAAGCATCAAATGTTCAATTGACTGAGCCCCCCAGGCATCCCAAAACCTCATTCCTTTTATTTCTGATTGACATTTGGGTTGTTTCCACTTCTAGCTCTTATGAATAATACTGCTATGAACATTTGTGAACAGGTTCCAGTGTGGACATGTTTTCATTTCTTTTGGATATGGAAGAGTCACCTTAAGGTGGCGACCGAGCGGCCATTTTGCTGTAGGTTGGAGAAGAATTCCCTGCACCGATGACCCCCAACCCCTCACCTGCAGACCTGGAAGGTCCTGCGCCAGTTTGAAAACAGCCAATCATGAAGCTCCAGCTTCCCATCACCCTGACTGAAGAGGCAACCTATCCCATCCCGCCACGTCCCTGAAATGCCCTTATTTGACAATCTGCCCTCCCAAGGTCAAACCCAGAACCCCCTCACCCATACCCGCCCCCCATCGCCTATCAGGCACGACTTCCCTGACTCCCCACTCCCGGGGTCATGGGACCTCGCCTGGGAATCGCAGATCCCAATAAAGGCTTTCTTGGCTCCATAACTTGGTCCCTTTCTTTCCTCTCATCTCTGCCTCCATCTATTAAATCTTACAGGATACATATCTAGTTTTGGAATTGTTGGGTTAAATAAATGTTTAACCTTTTGAGGGACTACTAGATTCTTTTCCAAAGCAGTTTTCTCATTATTATTTAGTGGCTTTCATGTGAAATTTAAACATTTTGACAGAATCCAATACATTTGTTTTTTTCTTTTATGGATTGTACTCTAATGTCATCTCTAAGAACTCTTTGCTTAACTCCAAGGTCACAAGATTTCCTCCTAGTTTCTTCTAGAAGTTGTAGAGTTTGAGGTTTTATATTTAGGACTGTAATCAATTTAGAGTTAACTTTTGTATAAGGTATGAGGTTTACATGGAGATTCATTTTTTCCATATAGATGTCCAATTCTTCCAAAATCATTTATTGAAAAGATTATCCTTTATCTACTAAATCGTTTTTGCACCTTTATCAAAAATAAATTGGCCACAGACAAAGGTAGCCAGGAAAAGAAAACTACCCAGTAATGCTCCTTATGCATATAGATGCAAAGAATCCTCAACAAAATATGAACAAATTGAATCCAACAGCATATTAACAAGATTATATACCAGGACTAAGTAGAACTTATCCCCTGAATTCAAGGATGATTCAACATACTGTGGAATTACATATACTGTAATACAACACATTATAAGTGAAGGGGAAGAAAGGAATGTTGCAGTAAAACCATTTGATAAAC
>NC_043707.1:2540421-2541986 GCF_006229205.1 Suricata suricatta
GGCTCAGGTCACGGTCTCAAGGTTCGTGGGTTCAAGCCCCGCATTGGGCTCTGTGCCCATGGCTAGCTCAGAGTCTGGAGCCTGCTTCGGATTCTGTGTCTCCCTCTTTCTGACGCTCCCCTGCTCACGCTGTCTCTCTCAAAAATAAATAAAAAACATTTAAAAAGAAAAAAAGGAAAGGCAGAAACAAAACTATTGTTATTGGGGTTCTAGTTTTGGCTAAGATAGAGTGAGCATGTCTCCTCTTTTCTCTCACATAGAAACAACTATAAAACTTGGATAAAATACATAGAGCGGCTGTTTTAGAACTACAAAGAGCCAATAGCAGGAAGTGATTTGGCGAAGAGCACCAGAACTCAAAGCATCACTGAATTGATGGTGAGTTTACAGTTTGTTTTCTCTGATGTCCCTTTATCTCAATATAATGAGAAATCTGAAAGTGAACACTGTGGTAAAGATAAAAACATAAATCAATTATTTGTGATAAAAACTATCAGCAAATTAGAAATGACATAGAACCTCCCCCTGTACAAGGGCATCTATTTAAAAAAAACCAATGCCTAACATCATACTGAATTGTCAAAAATTAAATGCTTTTCTCTCTGGGATCAGGAATAAGACAAGAATCCCCACTCCTACCATTCCTAATCTGTGCTGACAGCACAGACCCTGCTTGGGATTCTCTGTCTTACTCTCTTTGCCTCTTCTTTATCTGTCTTCCCCAAATCTCAAAAATAAACATAGTAAACATTTTAAAAATCTATTTTAAAAAGAAATTAGAAAGCATCCGGCTTGGAAAGGAAAAATCAATACACTATTTAGAAAAGACGTGATTCTCAATGTGGAAAATCCTAACACCTTACAAAAATTTCTAGAATAAGTAAATTTAGTGAGATCGCAGGATGTAAAGCTAACAAAAAAAATCCTATTTCTATATGCTGGAAACAATATCATTTAAATAGCTTCCAAAATGAAATATTTATATATAACTCTGGAAAACCATGTGGGGGGGGCACCTGGGTGGCTCAGTCGGTTAAGCATCTGGCTTCAGCTTAGGTCATGATCTCACAGTTTGTGGGTTCGAGCCCCGCATCGGGCTCTGTGCTGACAGCTAGCTCAGAGCCTGGAGCCTGTCTTCAGATTCTGTGTGTCTCTCTCTCTGACCCTCCCCTGCTCGCACTGTCTCTCTGTGTCTCTCAAAAATAAATAAAAAAACATTAAAAAAAATTTTAAAACCATGTAGGTATGCTGAGAACTTCAAACCATTGGTGAAACAAATCAAAGAAGTCCTAAATAAGTAGAAAGACATACCATGTTAATAAATTGGGAAGACTCAACATAGTAAATATGTCCATTCTCCCCTGATTGGTCAATAGATTTAATGTAAGGTACAAAGGTAAAGGAACTAGAGTAGCCTAAACAGTTGTGAAAAATAAAAAAGATTTGAAGGAATCACATCACTTGATGATCAGGCCTTCTCTAAAGCCACATGAATCCGAACAGTGTGGTACTGGTAAGGGGATAGACACATAGATCAATAGAACAGAATAAAGAGTCTAGAAATA
>NC_043707.1:2542086-2544290 GCF_006229205.1 Suricata suricatta
TTTCCCTAAAAGCCTCATAGGGTGGGGTTTTTTGACTTTCATTTTTACTAAACAGAACATTGAGAAAGCTAACGGTTAAATCAATTTCTCAAGGCCACACATCTAATAAGAAGTGGAGCTGGATTATGAACCCAGGTAATCAAATTCTGGAGTCACTGTTCTGACTACCAAAAACTCCCACAATGAATACCAAACTCATGAAAGCGGTTAACTCTGGAGAGGGAAAGAGAGGAATAAGAAGGGGAAGTGGTACACATGATACTCAATTTTACTTGTTAGATTTTAGTTACGTTGGGCAGTAACTGCAAAGGTATTATTCTGTTATTCTACATACATTTTTTTCTATGTATATTTTATCATTTCATAATTTAAATTATTGAGAAAATCATGAAGCATTTACTGCAACCAGTTGGAAAACAGATACAAGGGAATCCAACAACTGGCATGGCTCAACATGAAACAGAATATAAAAAATATAAAATACAAATTTCAAGAAGGAAAATAAAGAAACAGAGTAGAACTAATATAAGCAAGTATAGAGCAGTAAATCTGAAAATCTAGATGAAATTGTTAAATTTCCGGAGAAAGAAGAGATGCTGTAACTGGGACACAACAGAAAATAGAATTGACTGATAACTGTTGAAGAAGGTGAAAGAACAAACAGTAATGTCCTACCAGAAGATCTCCAGGCTTTGAATTTCCTTATATGCTGGTCTTCAAAACTATCTTGGGTATTCTTGACCTACTACTCTTTCACATAAATTTTTAATTTTTTCAAAGTTTATTTATTAATTTTGAGAGAGAGAGAGAGAGAACACAAGCAGGGAAGGGAAGAGAGAGGGGGAGACACAAGCCCAAGCAGGCTCTGCACTGACAGCACAGAAACCATTGCACGGCTCAAGCTCATTAAACTATGAAATCATGACCTGAGCCAGATAAAGAGTCAGATGCTTAACCAACTGAGTCACGCAGGCGCCCCTAATTCTTTTTTAAGTAGGCTTTACACCCAGCACAGACCCCAATGCAGGGCTTGAACTCATGACCCCTAGGGTCAAGACTTAAACTGAGACCAAGGGTCAGTTGCTCAACCAACTGAGCCACCCAGGCGCCTCTCACATACATTTTTAAATCAGCCTTTTCAGATTTCAAAATAAGCCCTGTTGGTATTGTGAATGGAATTGTATTGAATTTACAAATTAACCGAGACACATCACCTCTGTGAGTCTGAGTCATCCCACACGTGATGAGAATTTTTATTTAAGTCTTCTTTAATGTGCTTTAATTATGACATCTTTTTTCCCCTACAAAGATCTTGAACACCTTTTGTTAGATTAATCATTGAATAATTAACGTTTTTGCAATAACTTTGTAAATCAAATGTTCTAATTTTGCTGGTATATAGGAAAGTAATTGATTTACACATTGATCCTCTACCCAGCCGGACACTAACCTTAGCTGTTAATTCTCTTGGATTCTATGTGACTGTAGGCAGTTACATAATCTCCTAATAAAAATAGTTTTATTTATTTTTACATTCAGTGAAGGTGGTTTTTTCTTTTAAGCATTTTCATACACGTATAGTCTTTCTTTTTATGCAACCATGGTGAATGTTCCTAAAACCTGCTCGACTTTCTGAAAGAAGTGTGGCAAGCACTGACCCCACAAAGTGACACAGTAGAGGAAAGGCAGATTCTCTTTATGCCCAGAGAAAGCAGCATTGTGACAGAAAGCAGAGTGGCTACAGTGGGCAAACTCAGCTGATTTTCTGGAAAAAGGCTAACACTACAAAGATTATTGTTCTGAGGCCTGAGTGGGTTGAGCCCAGCTGCAGATCTAAGAAATGCTGGCTAGTAAGAGATGCAAGCATCTTGAACTGGGGAGAGATCAGAAGACAGAGGGCCAAGTGATCCAGGTCTAAGCTTCGTATTTTGCTACATTATGAAGATGATAAAATCTTGAGTTTATGTTCACTTCGAAAAAAAGAACTTTAACACATGTATAGATTTGGGTAATAATCACTACACTCAGGACACAGAATAGTTCAATTGCCCCCCAAGACTCCCTGCTGCTGTCCCTTTGTAGTCACCCCTCAGAGCCCACTGACCCTAGCAGCCACCGATCTGCTCTCCATCCCCATAGAGGTGAAAATATCATATACATTTTCGACTTAACTAGTATCACCTACGTGCAGTTATACTGTATGT
>NC_043707.1:2544390-2546004 GCF_006229205.1 Suricata suricatta
AAGTTTTCAAAGCAGGTACATTTAAGTGTCAATTTGGGAGTTACAGGTGGCTGGTGTACCAGGAATTCTAGTGGCAATAACACTTGGTTGGTTAAGTACATTTTATAAATGATAAACTATGACTTTCACAGAAGTGTGTAGTGCAGGGCTCACCAACTGAGCAACTCAGGCGCCCCCACAGCGCTTTAGAATGAAGAGAGCCTTTGTGATAAACGTGGTCATGCAGAGTATCTGCAGGAAGGAGCTTCTTGACACCCAGAGGCCACTGGCAATGGCAGCGGTCCTCAAACTCTAGCGTGTCCATCCATGCAGAGCCCCGGAGATTGCGATGCAGTGGGGCGGTGCCCAGGAATGTGCATTTGTCCCGGGTTCCCAGGAACCCCACACACAGCCCCTGCTCTGGCTGCTCGGTGGCAGCCGCCCTCCAGCAGAGGCTGCTTTCTCGCCAGCCTGGCTGACGGCCCAGCCTCCCAGGAACCTGCCCCAGGAGAAGGGTCTTCAAGACCAGGCGACCACGCTGTGCGTGGGCCAGCCGGGCCCAGGTAAGCTGTGCTTTGACCCCCGTGTCTCTTGAGGTTCCCGTTCTGCTCACTCTTAGCCCCAAGCCCCTTAATTTCCAGAGACGTCAGGGAGACCGTGAGGCCCAGCCTCTGGCCTTCTTTCCGATGTTTTCTGTCCACCTGTCACTTCACAAAGCTCTTTCCTCAGTCTGATGATTCCCTCAGAGACCTGATGCCCCCCGCCTCACTCTGCCCTGACTCGGTGCCCGTAGCCATGCCCCATTCCAGGCTGGAGCAGTGCTACTTAGCGGTACCAGCAGCCCCCGGTGTTGTTACAGGGAGAGGGAGCAGCCACGTGTGAGGACAGAGCCGTACTCCTCGGTCAGGAAGGACGGATACACCTGGGGCCTGCACAGAGGGCCCTCCACAGGGACATTTCACGGAGGAATGATAGAAACGACTCTCTGGGTAAGGATGGCCGTTCCCCCAAGCCCAGAGTGGATGTTCATTTGTTTGAGAGCGAGAAACTAGGAGACTCGAGAAGGGAGATAGACAGAGGCAGAGGAGACCATTGGGTTGAGGGAAGAAGGAAATAAACAGGAGGACACTTAGAGCAGGTATGAGACACAGAGACTGGAAGAAAGGGAAAGACAGGCCAGAGGACTCATGACAGGTTGGACAGCACAGACAAGGTAGGCTGCAGTGAGTCGGAGGAGGTGGCCAGCATGGCCAGTGCAGACCAAGAGAGGGGGAGCCTGAGAAGCAGTATCCAGCGCCAAGTCACTTGGGGCAGCGTTGCTGAAAATGACCTGAGCTGAGACAGAGCCAGCGTTCACAGACCTGACAAGTTCCTGTCGCTGCGCTGGTCAGCGCCCTTCCGCTGTGTCGTTCACAGCAAACCACCTGGCTTTCCCTGGATCACTGACAACCTCTAACGTAGGAGTTGGGGCCCTAAAAAAGGACTTGGCTAAGCACTTGATGTTTTCTCAGTGAACGGGGTGGCCTTGCAGGGCTCTAAGCACGCAGGGAGTCATTTTAAAAGGATCGTGTTGACTATTTCTATTTTTCGGGCTCAAGGCGGAGTGGAGTAGTGGGGGTGAAGAGAAGGGCGTAC
>NC_043707.1:2546104-2549993 GCF_006229205.1 Suricata suricatta
TTCACAGGAGAGCACACGGTGCAGGAACGTAAGGGCCAAAACAGTCATCTGAGCCCGTCTGGGGCGTGAAGGGCAGAGCGAGCGGAGGGCAGAGGGAGCCACGCAGGCCGGCGGCCTCTCCGCCCCACACTCCTCCCTCACCTGAAGGACACGTCATACACGCGGGACTCCACGAATGAAGGGCTCTGACAGACACACGTGGCGCTGCGGTGCCTGCCGGCCGGCAGACACGGGGGTGTGCGGTGCGCGGAACAGGCGCGGTCCGGGGCCTGCTGCAGCCTACACTCCACGGGGCAGAGACCACCAGCCAAGGAAGAAAGATCCAGGAACGAGCAGGCTGACGTGATGGAGCGTGGCTGGGGCAAAGTGGGCACCGCCTCTCCGCGGGACCCTGGAGCCGAGCCGCGGAGGAGGGGTGCTGTGCCGGGAGCCTTAGGCGGCAGAGGAAGGCGGGGGGACTTCGCAGAGCACTGAGGACATGAGCACACGCTTTCAAAAGACCTACTGGACTCGGTGCAGGCACAGAGTGGACCAGAGGGTCTGGCAGCTGAGAAGTGCACCGGAGCAGACTGGTGGGCGCAGCCCGGAGGGACTGAGGCAGGGGGTCTTTGGTGCTGGTAGAACGGACCTGCTGCACTGGATGCCGGCCGGGGAGAGGGCAGTAGTGCTGGGGCCACAGCTGTCTACACTGAAGGCTGACCTCACTTTGCACAAATGTGCACCATGGTTAGCACTTCGGCCATGTCACCTCTATGCTAGGTGCTTCCACTGACTCTGAATCGCTAGAGACCAGGGGGTTGAGACCAACTTCTATTGTTTTTTTTAAATTACAGGACCCTGAGAGGATTTCTTTTCTGCCTCTTTGTGTCACAGTGTTTCCTAATGCCACTGTTGGGGGTTTTAAAGTCTCTTAGGCAGCACTTTGTAGTGACAGATGATGGGGTCTGTTCCCAGACTGAGGGAAGGACTAGAAAGTGCTCAATGAGGAGACCGCCCTTTGGGAGCAGCCAGAGAGTCCCAGAGGTCCCACCTGAAACGGTGGCTTCATCCAGAGGGCAGCACTTTGCTGGGGTCACAGAGCTCCCAGCAACAATCAGCGGAACAGCAGGAGGTAAGTGGAACCCCCTGCCCTCACCTGGGGCCGCGGAGGGACTCAATTTTTGGAAATGCAGGTCTCAGCTGGAATCTGCCCTAGTGTTCTAGATTAAATGCCTTTGAAATGTACCCACAACACAAGACTTCAAGTGTTAGCTGACGGTAACAGCATTTAGACAGGGGTGGGGATTTTTTCTGTGTTGCCCTAATTCTGCTTATTACAGTTGATTTTGCTGTTTCTGAACCAGGAACAGTAAAATGAGCACGTGTCCCCTCACCGCGTAGCGGCTCTCCATATATGGACGACAAAACCCCTTTTCTCATCCAGCGTAACCTCATCCAAAACACATTTCCCCTGGGTATTTTTGCCTTTCTTCCAAAGCTCCATTTTGGCTTTTAGTTCTCTTACATTTTTTGTTAAAAAATTGTTACACTGAAGTGAAAGTCATACAACAAAATTATCCATCTTCACGTGAGCAGTCCTGGTGCATTTAGCACACACACATTCACCTGTTGTACATTCACACAGTCTCCAATCACCACATCTCTCCACACAAGGAAGCCATCTACCCATTCGGGAGTTACTCATTCTCTCTATGGGTCTGCCTGTTCTGGAGATTGCATAGAAGGGGTACCCCACAGCCCATGACCTTCTGTGCTGCCCTCTCATTTAGGAGGTGTAAGCGTCTGTCACTACTGCCATCCCTTTCGTGGCTAAATAACATTCCAGCGCATGGGCAGACCAAGCTCTGTCTTTCTGTATCTCTTACAGTGCACCACTGTGGCTGCATATGTTTTGAGACAATCCATGGCCACTGCTGCCTTTTCCGCTGAACTGAAAGTTGCCATTATAGGGTGCTGAGTAATTTCTAAAAGCCAGGTCTTTATTTAACCCACACCCTAGAGGAAAACATTACATCTTGACCCGGTTTGCACTGGCTACTTTCTGTTGAAAGAGAAAATTGTCTAAGAGATGTATTTGCTTTTGTGTTTTTAAGCAAATGAAACACTCAGTATTTTTGTAAACTGTACCACTTAGCATTGATTTTTTTTTTTAACCCTTGAGAACATCATTGCTCTACAGAACGTGGTTCCCAGGGCTGTGGGGTCTGAATGTGAAGGGGGTAAAAACTCACCCTGTCCACGTTCTGCTCCCTCTGCTCCTCCGTCTTCGGGCTGCTCCGCTCCCTTGTTCAGTAACTTCCTCCGGGTCAGACCTCTGTGTGCCCTCCGAGGTTCTGTTCTCTAGTCAACAAAATAAACCGTTTTTTTAGTCAAATTCTTTTTTTTCTTTAACATTTACTTATTTTTGAGAGACACAGCATGAGCAGGAAAGGGGCAGAGAGGCACAGACTCCAAAGCAGGCTCCAGGCTCTGAGCTATCAGCACAGAGGCTGATGTGGGGCTTGAACCCAAGAACCACGAGATAATGACCTGGACCAAAGTCGGCCATTAACCCACTGAGCCACCCAAGTCCCCATTTAGTAGAATTCTTGAAGGTGTATTTCTGGGAAATATGTAACTTTAGCCTGAGAAAAGTAAAAGTTTTCGATTGCCATGGTATTTTTATGAGTACTAGGGTCATTTCTTGATGGTGGGGCTCAGGGCTCCCCCTCCATTTAACATTTTTTGTAGATTTTTTATTTATTCTGAGAGAGAGAGAATAGGTAAGAGGCAGAGACAGGGAGAGAGAGAATCCCAGGAAGGCTCCAGACATGATCATGAGATCATGACCTGTGCTGAAATCTAAGGAGTTGTCCACTTAACCAATTTAGCCACCCAGGTGCCCCTGAACATTTTTTTTCCTATAACCTGCACATGGCACTTTACAATTTATTTTTATTTCTGAGACAGTGCGTGCACGAGACAGTGGGGGAGGGGCCGGGGGAATCTTAAACAGGCTCCGAGCTCAGCACAGAGCCTGACGTGAGGCTAGATCCCACAACGCTGGGATCATGACCTGAGATGAAATCAGGAGTTGACACTCAACCAACTGAGCAACTCAGGCGCCCCCACAGCGCTTTAGAATGAAGAGAGCCTTTGTGATAAAAGTGGTCACGCAGAGTATCTGCGGGAAGGAGCTTGACACACAGAGGCCACTGGCAATGGCAGCGGTCCTCAAACTCTAGCGTGTCCATCCACGCAGAGCCCCGGAGATTGCGATGCAGTGGGGCGGCGCCCAGGAATGTGCATTTGTCCCGGGTTCCCAGGAACCCCACGCACAGCCCCTGCTCTGGCTGCTCTGTGTCAGCCGTCCTCCAGCAGAGGCTGCTTTCTCGCCAGCCTGGCTGACGGCCCAGCCTCCCAGAAACCTGCCCCAGGAGAGGGGTCTTCAAGACCAGGCGACCACGCTGTGCGTGGGCCAGCCGGGCCCAGGTAAGCTGTGCTTTGACCCCCGTGTCTCTTGAGGTTCCCATTCCGCTCACTCTTAGCCCCAAGCCCCTTCATTTCCAGAGACATCAGGGAGACCGTGAGGCCCAGCCTCTGGCCTTCTTTCCGATGTTTTCTGTCCACCTGTCACTTCACCAAGCTCTTTCCTCAGTCTGATGATTCCCTCAGAGACCTGATGCCCCCCGCCTCGCTCTGCCCTGACGCAGTGCCCGTAGCCATGCCCCATTCCAGGCTGGAGCAGTGCTACTTAGCGGTACCAGCAGCCCCCGGTGTTGTTACAGGGAGAGGGAGCAGCCACGTGTGAGGACAGAGCCGTACTCCTCGGTCAGGAAGGACGGATAAACCTGGGGCCTGCACAGAGGGCCCTCCACAGGGACATTTCACGGAGGAATGATAGAAACGA
>NC_043707.1:2550093-2551281 GCF_006229205.1 Suricata suricatta
CCTGGCCACCCATCCTCTGTTCAGAACAAGGTGACCCTAGGTTCCTGGCAGGACTTTGGACCCCACAGCCCTCTTCCTTGAGAGCAGATGGCAGCCCACGGTGACACCAGACTGTGGGTCACAGGCAGACCTCTAAAGCTCAGCATTCTTTTGCCGATTGCTCTTCCTGCCCGTGGTTCTTGAGACCCACTGGTGAGTACGTCTCCTGCTGCGCCAGGGCCTGGCTAGCAGAAGCCTCCCCGAGCAGACAGAAGCTCCGGGAGGCACGTCAAACTACGGAATCCATCTGCTGGCTCTCCTACACCCCCGTGCCACGTGTCCCTTCTTGGGGACGTGAGGTGTCTTCCCTGTGTGCCCCTGACGGCAGAGGAGGCAGGTGCCTAGTGAAGCCTGTCTCAGGAAGAGCAGTCGTAAGACTTCCCCCCAGGGTGCGTTTTCTGGTGGGCACTGAAGTGGGAGCCGTGGTCGAAGCCTTTCCCACGCTGCGCTCGCGGGCAGGGGCTCTGCCCGGTGTGGGCTCGCTGGGGAGCGCTGAACTGGGAGCTGCTGTTGAGTCTCTGCCCACAGACGGGGCACCGGTAAGGCTCCTCCCCGGTGTGGGTCCTCTGGGGGACGCTGAGGCTGCAGCTCTGGCTGAAGCTTTTCCCACACTGCCCGCAGCGGCAGGGCCCCGCCCCCCTGCGTGTCCTTAGCTGCGCAGTGAGGTTGGAGCGCTCCCTGAAGCCTTTCCCACACTCGCCGCACTTGTGAGGCTTTTCTCCTGTGTGGGCTCTCTGGTGCCGAACAAGGTAAGAACCTGGGCTAAAGCTTTTCCCACATTCCTGACACTTAGAAGCTTTTTCCAGCTCGGGGCCTGGCCGGTGACAAAGAGAGTTCGCTGAGAGCAGGTTTCCCCACTCGGGAGATGCGCACAGGCCTTTTCTCCGGCGTGGAGCATCTGCCGATTCTCCGTGTCCTGGGACGGGGTTGTCCCGTCGGGCCCGGCTGGTGGACGTTACATCGCCCTCTCGGCATGGGCTCTCCCTTCCCGTCTCTCCTGGACTCAGGGTTCCAAAGATGGTCCCTAGTCTTTCTCGACAGGGCCTTCTTCACTTCTGCCTGCTCTGAATCCTCCCACTTTTGATGTCGTTTTTAGTTCCGTTCTTGATCTCAAGACCTGAAAGAACAGAAACATGCTAGACTGTGGAG
>NC_043707.1:2551381-2553532 GCF_006229205.1 Suricata suricatta
GGGTTCCAAAGATGGTCCCTAGTCTTTCTCGACAGGGCCTTCTTCACTTCTGCCTGCTCTGAATCCTCCCACTTTTGATGTCGTTTTTAGTTCCGTTCTTGATCTCAAGACCTGAAAGAACAGAAACATGCTAGACTGTGGAGCATAGCACAGGAAGGAGGCAACTTACAATTAAAGCGCCATCAAGAATCCCAAAGTGGGGGCGCCTGGGTGGCTCAGTTGGTCAGGCATCTGACTTCAGCTCGGGTCATGATCTCACGGTCCATGGGTTCGAGCCCCACATTAGACTCTGTCCTGACACCTCAGAGCCTGGAGCCTGCGTCAGATTCTGTGTTCCCCACCTCTCTCTGCCCCTCCCCCACTTATGCTCTCTTTCGCTCTCTCTCTCAAAACTAAATCAATGATAAAAAAATTAAAAAAAAAAGAATCCCGAAGTGGAATACTTCACAATATTCAGTCTTCTCCTAATTAAGAGCCTAGTTTCTTTTTCCAGTTGCAGTATTTTCAGGCTCCAAACCCAGTGGTCACAGGTAAATACCCCTAAACTCCTCCTCCTTTGCTCTTGTCCTCGCCCTTTCTGGATGTTTGGACACAGTGACAAAAGTGAGGCAGGGAGGCCAGCTCTGCGATCTGCCAGTCTGTCTGCAGGTTTGATCTCAGTTCTTGACGGTCTAACTGGCCTCCCCGAGTTGGGCCCACATGAGAGGCAAGCGTGTTGTGGGCACGCGGGCAGCATGTGATTTATCAGGAAAGGGGGATCATGCTGCAGTAGGAGGAAGGAGGAGAGGCTGCCTGGAGGCCTGCCTGGCCACCTGAGGAGGCTGATGAAAGGAGCTGCACAGGGAAAATGACAGGCGCTCGGTGCAAGAGGCTGCTGGATGTGCATTTGGGCTCTGAGGGCAGAGGAAACAGCCTCAGTGTTGAGGGAGCCAGACTCTGGCCTGTGGAAGGCCGACCATCAAGGTGGTGCTTTGATGCTAGGCTAAAGTCCTCTGGGTGGACCTCCCTGTCCTTCGAGCGTCAGACACAAGAGTCCTACCAACTCTGTGGGAACAGACCTGGCAGGTCACATCTCCTACCTCACTGGCAAGGATTCCAGAAGTTCTTTTCATACCTGGCCGCACCGTCCACCGTAGCCCTCCTCTGACCTCTGTCGGCTCCCCCTTCCTCTCACTTAGCTCCACAAACTCCATAACCTTTCCCTCTTGGCCAGGAACAGCAGTGCTTGCCATGGTGTGTGCAGAGGCCTAGGAGCTTGACAGTGTATCCATGTCCTCCTCAAGGACATATGGCTCAGAAACAGCCTCCCGTTTGTGGCATCTCAAATGTAGGCAGTTCGTGTGACACTGCTCTGGGGTCCACAGAAAGCCCTGTTGTCAGAGTCCTTCGCTCCCCCCGGTAGGTCTGGCTGTTCTGACGAGAATGGAGTTTCTCATGAAGCTGAGCTTTGCAGAGAATGGCCAGGGGCGCCTCTGTCTCCTCTTCACTCCAGTGCACACCTGCCGCCAGGGGACAAGGGACACACGATGAGATCCCAGAGGCCTGGACCTCGCAGGGCAAGGTTAACAGCCCAGTAAGTTCCACGCTGGTCTGTCCAGCTCTGCCACCAGTCTGCTGTCATCCCTGGGAAACCTTCTGACTGTAGGGGTCTTTGCTAAAGCAGATACATTCAGTGTAGCGGAAGGGGCATCCTCTGGTGGAGAAGGGGTATTTACCAAAGTTGCACTTTGGTTTCTCTTTATCCTGAATCCCGCTCATGTCTCCTGAGTGATGTCACGGGAAGTGTGACGCCTGTCTCCGTGGTTGGGAGAATCTGTGAGGGTTTGTGGCTCGCGAGAGGACATGGCTGCTGGTAGACTGCTTCTGTCGACGTCCACCTCTGCTGTTGAGTAGCCCTGACTGGCCCATCCCCGTTTTCATTGTCTCCTGTCATCCCTGTAAATGACACACGTGTCACAGCACGTCCTATCCCAAGGTGGACGGAGCAGTGCCCCACCCAGCAGGGCGGGAGTCCGGCTGGTTCCTCAGGACCACCCAGCACGTGCTCCTCACAGTAGGGCCTGCGGGCTGGTTTGGCGGGGGCTCTGGTGTGTGTCTCAAGCTGCCCCAGCAAGTGCACTCTGCACCCTCTGGGCTGGCGCTCTGGGGGTA
>NC_043707.1:2553632-2555359 GCF_006229205.1 Suricata suricatta
AAAGGAGATGCTAATTGGCCCATTTATTAAGAAGAGCTAATTTTTGTTTGTGAGATGTTGGTTACTCCATAGTTTAGACATGAGCATGGCGGTCATGTCCCTCAAAGGATGAAGGCTATCCTCTGAAATCTTCTGCTTTCCTTCACTAATCATGGTACTCATGAACTGACTTCCCCCATTTTGGGTAACTTCTGTTTGTTTCCGTAGTGTGTTCCACCTAAACTTACTTACGCGTAAGAGAAGCTTTGTTTATCCTACTTTTAACTCCCCTTCACTTACAGGTTTGTGTCTTCTGTGTCTGGTGACTGGGTCCATATTCACTCTCCCACTTTTTCATGATCTTGTGGACTCATCATGTTCCTCCTCACGCTTTTTGGATCAGGAGTTTTCACCACGGAGCGGGGTGGATGTAGGAGAGGGAGAAATGTTCATCAGAAACTTCTGGAGAGCTTTTCCAAATATAGTGGGTTTGCTTCCCCCTCCCCTGAGCATATCAAAACCTTGGCTAGGAAATGTATATTTTAAGAAGGTTTACATGTAAGTCTAAGGTCAATTCCCTGTGTCCTGTGACCGCTGTGCTGAAGTGAAGGTCTCTAATCCTTTGGTTCTTCCAAAGGCACTTCTTTCATCACAGCAGTAGCTCGTGTTTGCCACTGGGGTGAAATAACGTTTCCATTCACTGAAGATAGTGGTTGGGGAGTGCATGAACGTTTGCAGCCATAAAAACTAAACTTGCACTTACATATGATGCCCACAAACTCTTAAACCCTCAATGATGCAGAGTAGCCTTATCCAATAGCTCCTTTTTCACTTGCTTTTCTCTCAGGGGTTTTCCCTGGACAGACTCCTTAGATGACTGGAGGCAAGCAGGATGGCAGAGGCCAACAGCAGCGTTTTGGAAGGCTTCATCCTGATGGGTATATCTGACCATCCCCAGCTGGAGATAGTCTTTTTCATAGTCATTCTCTTCTCTTACTTGCTGACCCTCATTGGGAATTCAACCATTATCCTGCTTTCCTGCCTGGATGCCCGGCTCCACACGCCCATGTATTTCTTCCTCAGCAACCTCTCCTCCCTGGACCTTGCTTTTACTACTAGCTCAGTCCCCCAAATGCTGATGAACCTATGGGGACCAGAGAAGACTATTAGCTATGCTGGCTGTGTGATCCAGCTCTATGTTTTCCTCTGGCTAGGGGCCACTGAGGCATTCCTGCTGGTGGTGATGGCGTTTGACCGCTTTGTGGCAGTCTGCCGGCCCCTGCACTACACCACCATCATGAGCCCTCGGCTCTGCTGGCTGCTGGCTGCCGTTGCGTGGTTGGGCGGCTTGAGCAACTCTGTGATCCAGTCCACGTTCACTCTGCAGCTCCCGTTATGTGGGCACCGGAGAGTGGACAACTTCCTGTGTGAGGTGCCTGCCATGATCAAACTGGCCTGCGGAGACACAAGTCTCAATGAGGCGGTGCTCAACGGTGTCTGCACCTTCTTCACTGCTGTCCCACTCAGCCTCATCCTGGTCTCCTACTGCTACATAGCTCAGGCGGTGCTGAAGATCCGCTCAGCTGAGGGACAGAGAAAGGCCTTTAACACCTGCCTTTCCCATCTGGTGGTGGTGCTCCTGTTCTATGGGTCTGCCATCTATGGGTATCTCCTTCCAGCCAAGACCAGCAACCAAGACCAGGGCAAATTCATTTCCCTCTTCTACTCTGTGGTCACGCCAATGGTGA
>NC_043707.1:2555459-2563099 GCF_006229205.1 Suricata suricatta
CCTGTTCCGCGCCTCCCACGGCTCCCTTCCCCCGAAGCGTACAAGATGGTGGCACTGACCGGATCTCACACCTAGTCCTACCAGGACAAGCGGGCACTGTGGGAAGCTCCTCGCCATGCCATGCTGCCCCTCCATCCCGGCAGCAGCAGCTCGGCGACAACTCTGTTTAGTGTATAACCAGGGCACCTGCATCAGGAAGTTTTCAGCAAGAGGGACTGGATTTTATTTAACTCACCAACTCTAGTTCTCCTGATCCCCTGAGTGAGGACAGTTGTCCTTTCCCGGCCCTGTTCTGGAGAACAATCCTGAGCTTTTATGTTTGTGTTAGGGCCCTAAACATCCACTGACTATATCAGTGTGTACGTTATCTCAGCAAATGTGACGTTGTCCCCATAGACGAAGGGCATGGGACCAAGCCAAGATAGCAAGGAGTGTGCGGTGCGTGGTGGAAGGCTACTGTGCATTTCTCAGCACCTGTCCAGTAGCGGATTACTGCGCTCCTCACCCACCTCGTAACTAAATCCAGCGGGTTCTGAGTTGCCTTTTCTCTCCCGTTGCCCAGATGCACGCTGCACGTCCTCCACCAGAGCCACAGCTTCCTCGCCATTTTCTGGATGTTGCTCCCTCACCCAGGTCTGGATCTCCTCTGGCAAGATGGTCAGAAACTGCTCCAAAACCAGCAGCTCCAGTATTTGCTCTTTTGAGTGTGTCTTAGGTCTTAGCCACTGACAGCAGCGCTCCCAGAGCTTGCTGAAGGCTTCGTGGGGGCCGGCTGCCTCCTGGTAGCAGACGTGCCTGAAGCGCTGGCGGGAAGCTTCAGCAGAGCGGTGCTGGGAAGGGCGGATCTCTGTCTCTCTGGGGAGTTCTCGCTTGGGGGTGGGTATGCCTTGGGACTCCTTGTTGCAGTCACGATTTGCTTCAGCAAACTGGCCCAGTGATTAGCTGCTTCCCTAGAGAGCAGATTCCCTTTCTTCTGAGATCACTGGGAAGCCATTCTCGTGGAGATCAACCAAAGAATTCTTTGTGGAATCAGACACACATGAGAATTTCAGAGTAGTGCAGATGCATAGTTGAGAAAGACTAGGCTTTGCAGGAAGGCTGCAGAAAAGGGAAAAGACACGGTAAAGTTACCTTCTGTTTCTTCCCTCTGCCTCTCGTCATGTACTTTTTGAATTTTTTTAAAAATTTATTTTAATGTTTTATTTATTTTTGATACAGAGAGAGACAAAGCATGAGAGGGGAAGGGGCAGAGAGAGAAGGACACAGAACTGGAAGCAAGCTCCAGGCTCTGAGCTAGCTGTCAGCAGAGCCTGACGCAGGGCTCGAACCCATGAACGTGAGATCTGACCTGAGCTGAAGTCAGAGGCTTCACCGACTGAGCCACCCAGGCGCCCCCTCTTGTCATGTAATTTTTGTCCTTTTCCTTTGTTCCCTCCACAGTCCAAGCCAAGGATCTAAAGCACTGGAAATATCAGAATAGTTTCGCCACATCCACATGGTGTTTGCCAATGAATCCCCCAAACTGCTTTCACAGTGTTGTCCAGCTGTTCTTTCTTTGGTTCCCATATTATTGGGATCTTGTCCCTGCCCTCCCTCCCAATTGCCACCTTCTCTAAAGGTGCCCCTAGATTAACTTACTCATCATGCTCACCCCCCCTCCCCCGCCCTGTGTAGATGAGAAATGACGGGCTTGCTGTATGGTCTTATTCTCCAGTATTCCTTCCTATTTTTGAATGCAGTCTCTTCTTCCTTTATGAAAGAGTCCTTTTCTAGCCCAGTGGATCTGGTGGGGCTATTCATTCCAGTACCCTGTCCCCTACCTGGGGAGCAGGCATGTGACAAAAACAGGGCCTGTCAAAATTCTCTGAGATTTTACCTACAGGTGAGGTAGGAGAAGTTCCAAATTTGCTAGGAATTGCTGAATTGGGAGGCTGTAAGACTGGAGCTGTCCCTAATTATGTCACACTCAACATTCTACTCCTCCACCAAAAGGGTAAACCTGTTCACAGGAAGGGGAAAAAATTACTTTAAAAAAACTGGATTCAAGGGGTGGCTGGGGTGGCTCAGTCGGTTGAGCCTTTGGCTGGGCTCATGATCTCAGTTTGTGAGTTTGAGCCCCAGATTGGGCTCTGTGCTGACAGCTCGGGAGCCTGCTTCAGATTCTGTCTCCCTCTCTCTCTGCCCCTCCCCCGCTTGCCCTCTGTCTCTCTCTCCCCAAAATAAATAAGCATTTAGAAATATCTCTAGAGAAGAAAAAAACCACTCAGGTTACTCTTATTCCAAAGTTGAATTGCCTTCATTTTATAATCTCTTTACATGTAATGCAGCCCTAGAGGCTAGAAGTAGAGAAATGGAAGGCATTACAGATAGTTCTTTGTAACAAAAACCAGGAGCGTCACATGGCATAGCTCCTCAGCACAAGGTCCAGGCCTCGAAGACAGAATTTTTTACATTCTGCACTTTCTCTGGATAAAGAATAATCTGATCACTGCTACCCTAGTGTCACGCGGAAGGCGCATCCCGTGCTCTCTGGACTTCTGCCATCCCACCCTTAGTTTGTTTTAAAACGTTGGTCTCAGAAATGTGTTTCACCCCGGCGAGAACGCTGGCGCTTGCCGGGAAGCAGGACGAGGACAGGAGCTGATTCACTTCGCAAGCAGTAGGGACTTCCGCTACGCCCCGAGCGTGCGAGATGTGGGAAAACATCTGCACGGGGACGGCCCGGGAGGAGGACCGCTCCTGTCCCCACAGCCCTGAAATGGTTGCCAGCGACCTGGCGGTTCACAGGCCGGCGTCGGATGCCGCCGTGAGCCCGCGGCCGCGAGGAGAGGGAACACTCACCGGACTCGCTCAGCTGCCGGGCCGGAAGTCAGCGCCAGGAGAGCCGGCTACGCATGCTCGCGAGTAGCGCCATTGGACTACGACACCCGGCGTGCACTGCGAAGGCCGGGCGTCGTCCCTCGCCAGCACCGACAGACTCAGCAGCAAATAGATGTGAGAGGACGTCCTCTGGGAGCCAATCCCTCAGGGGCGTGGGCGGGCTCTCCTGTGGCGCACTTGGCGCGTCATTCCTCCTCAGCCAGTGGAAGTGTCCGCGACGAGCGGCCCCGGCCCCGCCCACGGCCCTAGCTCGTGGGTCCCGGGTCCCAGGTTCCTAGAGAGGTGAGTCCGTGGCAGGTGCGCGGGGGTTGCGGGGCTGTCTGCGAAGCTGTCCCCTCAGGCCTCTGCCCGGTCCCTCGTGCAGCCCACAGCCTCGCCGGGGACAGCCGGGGCGACCCCGGAGGCCGGAGCGAGTGGGCCTGCCGGGCGTCGGGAAGGAGCCGCCGCCGCGCTCAGCCTGCCTTGCTGTGCGCCGTGCGTGGGGGTTTCCGATCCTTCCCCTCCGGCGCCCGCTGTCCCGCGGCTACGGGCAACATGCTCGAGGTCGTTGCCGCCCGAGTGCGGCGGAACTGGCGCAGGCCACCCGCGTGACAACTTGAACTTTTCCTACGATTACCCGACCGCCAGTGCGGTCACGTTGCGCATTTTCTCTGAGACCTCGTGCGCTTATCGTTGAAATAAAAGCAAGATTTTCCCCAGTTCCTTTTAGAACGTTATGACTTTTCTCCATTTCGAGACAGCTCAGGAAACTGCCAGAGGGACAGACACTCCCCTCCATCGGGCCCTGCATTGTCTTCGGGAGCTTGGGGCCTTTTTGTGCCTCGCCCTCGCTGACGTCTTTCCAGGACTTAGAGACACTTGTCCAGAGACATGATCCCGAAGGCTTGAGCTACTTGCCTGGAGAGAGAGGCTGTCTGTTGAGCCCCAAGATGGCGGCTAAGATGGAGATAACTTTGAGCTCGCAGTCCCACATTCAGGCCTCCTCCAAGCCAGAGAGACACATAATAACAAAGCTGGAAGAGAAACGGGGACTCGCTCTGCAAAAGGACCGCCCAGATCCCGAGCTCTCCCGCCAGAGCTTCCGAAGGTTTTGTTATCAAGAGGCGTCTGGACCCCAAGAGGCACTCTCCCGGCTCCAGCTGCTCTGCTGCCAGTGGCTGCAGCCCGAGCTGCACACCAAGGAGCAAATATTGGAGCTCCTGGTGCTGGAGCAGTTCCTGAACATCCTGCCCCCGGAGATCCAGGCTCGGGTCAGGCATCGATGTCCATTGAGCTGCAAGGAGATTGTGACCCTGGTGGAAGATTTTCAAAGAGCAGCCAAGAGACCAAAGCAGTGGGTAAGAAGGGCCCTCTCTCGTGGTCCCCAGGATTTCGTTTTCATCTGGATAGTATCTGGTCTCTGGATCCCTCCCTAGCTAGTCCAGAAATGCACCAGATGGCTTCAAACGTTGCTTCTGGCCTCGATTTGGGAACATCCCCTTAGAGAGAACAGGTTGTCAGAAAACCCAGGCACTGGCCCTCCAGTGAGGAAGTAGAGGAGCAAGTAAGGTTCTTGTATTTTTGCTGACAGATCTCCCCACACCCATTACCCCTGAAAGTTTCCTACAATCAGGATTCTTAGCAGAAAGGATCATATCATTGGGTAGGAAATTGATTTTGAGGGAATTTCATGGTACACCTTGTTTTCGTGAGGTGTCTTGCTTTTGGATCAGGGAGTTGCAGTTCAGGTGGCCATTCTTTTTTCCAGCCCCCACCCCCAAGTCAGGCTCCAGTCAGAACCTAGGCAGGAAGCAAACAACCTGTGTTTTGGGGAATGGAGACAGGGAACAGGGTGAGCGATCTACTCAGAGCCCTGCTACTGCTGGGGTCTCCTTCCCAGGGAAGCCTGGGGCAGAACGATTGATTAGATAAGGTTTCTTTCTTTCTCTTTTTTTTTTTTTTTTTTTTTTTTTTTTTTTTTTTAGTGGCTTCACCATACTGCTTCCCTATCCAGCAGGGCCTTCAGGAGAAGTAGGGAGGCACATGGACACAGGGTGACAATCTGCTAAGCCAGTGTCATGACTAACCCTGATGTTTGTGCCTTCTCTGTGATGACTCTGAGGCCTTGAGAAAGACCCACAGTTTAGGGGCACCCACTCAAGAAATATTGGCTGAATTGAAGTAGCCTCTCTCTAATCATTTCGCACCTCCTTCCCTTTGCTTCCTGTGAGAGTGTCCAGAGTCTCTCCAGGTTGGCCTCCAAGCTGCTATCAGGAATTCCCAGGGTAAAGGAGTCATCACAGAGCAGCGAGAGGTCAGGCTCCGCTCAGGGAGCCCTCTAGCTGCACTCTAATGCATGGGGCTCGTTCCTAGGTGGCCGTGTGTATGCAGGGGCAGAAGGTGCTCTTGGAGAAGACTGGATCTCAGCTTGGGGAACAGGAACTGCCTGGCTTTCAGCTGCAGACTCCTCGGAGGTATGCCCGGGAGAGTGCTCTGGAGGCGCCTTCCCAGGCGGGGCCTCCGGACCAGCTGGGCTCTCGTCACTGGGGAAAATCCCCGCTCCTCCAGGAACCAAGCCCCAGAGTGGCTGGGACAGGTAAACACTTGACACCTCTTCTCTCCCTAAGTCCTTTACCTCCCTCAGAATATCTCGTCATTCAGAAAAACCAGAGACCTTGTGTTGAATTTGTTTAACGTTTTATATGACAGGAGACCTTTATTCCCTAACAGATTTAACTGATCAGAATGGTAGTCATACTGTACATAAGAAGTACATTTCTATCATTGTCCTTTAATGACGCTAACAATCCAGTGCACACTAGGAGTCTCTAGGTCCTCCTTCTCTGTTTCTTAGAGAGCTGCTTGCAGTGAAGACAGATCCACATAGAGCCACTGATGAATGTCCATGTTAACAGTGGCTGAGTGTCATCACTTCAAATGATCCCATGTTTAGAAAGAGCCTAGAGGAAAAGTCCCGCTCCATAATATCTTCTGCGTCTTCCTCTCCCTGTGATGTCTTACATCTGTTTTCCTGTCTGTCTCTTGTCCAATGCCGGTAACTGTTGGCCCTGCTGTATTCGAAGACCAAATGACAGTGACACTTTAGCCAGTCTTAGCGATGTGAATACAAGGGTTGGTCAGCGGGTTAGAGAAAAAGGTTACCAGAAGGCAGGAATGCGTTGATTCCTTAAGATTTGCTACATTTCAGTGAAATACTTGGGTTTGGCTATTTTTGGAAGTTAAGAATGGAGAAGATCAAGGTGCCTGGGTGGCTCAGTCAATTAAGTCAGCTCTTAATTTCTACTCAGGTCATGATCTCACTTTTCATGGGATTGAGCCCCGCGTTGGACTCTGTGCTGACAGTGTGGAGCCTGCTTGGGATTTCCTCTCCCTCTCACTGTGTCCCTCCCTTGCTCACATTCTCTCTGAAAATAAATAAACATAAAATAATAATAATAATAATGGAGAAGACCTGGGGCATCCAGCAGAAAAGCACTTTGACCCTGGCTGAGGTCCTAACCTATGATCTACGGACCTCACGGCCCTTGGCCTGCACTCTCCCTTCTCCTGCCTCATCCTAGGCACTCAGTGT
Organism: Suricata suricatta; assembly: GCF_006229205.1. NCBI lineage: Eukaryota > Metazoa > Chordata > Mammalia > Carnivora > Herpestidae > Suricata > Suricata suricatta. The sequence continues at coordinate 2,561,911 of NC_043707.1, forward strand.
GCGTACAGCCTCCTTCTCCTTTTATTTGATCGCTCAGGTGGATTCTCATGTTCCTCAAGCCTAAGATCAGCAGTGCCTTTCTTCAGAGCTGCACTGCCCAGGACAGTTGCCACTGGCCACAGGTGGCTATTTAAATTTCATTTATGGAGCTATAATTCACATATTATAAAATTCGCCCTTTTCAAAGTGTACAGGACAGTGGTTTTTAGTATGTTAATGCACTTGTGCAACCATCCCCACTATCTAATTTTTGAACACTTTTAAAAAAACCTTTTAATCTTTATTTATTTTTGACAAGGGAGAGGGGAGAGAGAGAGAAGGAGACACAGAATCTGAAGCAGGCTCCAGGCTCTGAGTTGTCAGCACAGAGCCCGACGTGGGGCTCGAATCATGACCTGAGCCGAAGTCAGATGCTCAACTGACTGAGCCACCCAGGCGCCCCTAATTTTTGAATATTTTTGTGAACTCGGAAAGCAACCCAGACCCATTGGTGGTCACCCTCCAGTGCCTGTCTCCAACCCTGGCAACCACCATGTACTTTCTGTCTCTGGATTTGCCTTTTGTGGATATTTTAGAATCACATTTTTGTGCTGTTTTGTGACTGGCTTCTTTCCCTGAGCATGTTTCCACGATTCATCCATGCTGTAACATGTATCAGTCACTACTTTGTTCCTTTTATGGCTCATATTGCGTTATACGGACCGCTGTTTATGCATCAGTTGATGGTCATTTGGGGTATTTCCATTTTTTGGCTATTATGAATCATGCTGCTGTGAACACTCGTGTACAGGTTTTTTTGTGGACATGTTTTCATTTCTCTTGGCTGTATACCTCAGAGTGGAATCGCTGGGTCATACGGTAACTCAATGCTTAACCTTTTGACAAAATGCCAGACTCCTTTGCAAAGCATCTGCACCATTTTACATTCCCACCAGCAGTCCCTAGGAAGATTCTGATTTCTCCACATCCTTGTTAACCCTTGTCAGTCTTTTTGGTTACAGCAGTCGCGTTAGGGGTGGAGTGGTAGCACATTGAGGTTTTATTTCCCTGATGGTGAATGATGTTGAGCATCTTTTTTTTTTTTTATGTATTTTATTTATTTTTGAGGGACAGAGAGAGACAGCGCGAGCAGGGGAAGGTCAGAGAGAGAGGGAGACACAGAACCTGAAGCAGGCTCCAGGCTCTGAGC
>NC_043707.1:2563199-2584737 GCF_006229205.1 Suricata suricatta
CATGTCCCCTTCCCACCTGGCAGGACTCCTCTGGGATAGCACAGCTCCGGATCCTCCAACTTGCCCACAGACATTCCAGCTCGTTTCCGTCCTGATCCTCAATCGTGGTCAGAAATTGTGGGGTTTCTGAAGTCAGACACATGTCCTGCCTGTAGTGCAGTTTTGAACCCTAATGCTGTCACGTTTGTAATGAAACCGCATGCCACGTTTGCTGGGTTTCCCACTATTTAAAGAGACAGCGGCGATCATTCAGTATCCATGTGAGTGAGTGTGTTGCAGTGTGGAAATTTTAACCCTCTTATTTCTATTTGTTAATTAAGGCTGGGGCTCATAGATTTGCTTTTCCATATTTTGTCTTTCCCTAACATTTCCCTAAAGGTCAAAGGAGAGATGGGGTTGGAGAACTTGGTTCCTAACTTGAATACAAATTAGAATTGGCCCAGGAGCCCATGAGCCACGCAGATTTCCGGGCCCCACCACTCAGAGATCCTGACTCCGCAGTTGTGGGTTGACGGGGTAGCCTGCTTGTGTGACTGGTCCCCGGAGGAGTCGAGTGCAAGTTGCCAGGGAGGACCGCACTTTGAGAATGTTTCTTAGCTCCTTTGCTAAGGTCCTTTCTTCAGAGCCCAGAAAGTGAAACCTATTTTTTCTAATTATAGAAGCCCCCAGAATGAAAAGTGAGAACAAGGAAAATCCGCAGCCAGAGGGGGCTAAAGGAGGGAAGCCATGTGTCCTGTCCCCCGGCAGACCCAAAGGTAATGGTCTGCAGAGTCCTGAGCCGAGAGGGACGAATATGAATGAACCCCGGTTGTCACGGAGGCAGATCAGCCCCCCAAATGCTCAGAAGCCGTTCGCGCACTGCCAGAGACGTTGCAGGGAACTGGAATACATCAGCGGCCCCCTGAAAAGCCACCCACTGACAGAGCTGAAGAAGAGCAAAGGGAGCAGAGGGAGCCTGAGCCGTCGTTCCCAGCGTCTTGGTCACCAGCCAAGCCGCTCGGCAAAGAAGCCTTACAAGTGTGATGACTGTGGGAAAAGCTTCACGTGGAACTCGGAGCTGAAGAGGCACAAGCGAGTGCACACAGGGGAGAGGCCCTACACGTGCGGAGAGTGTGGGAACTGCTTTGGGCGCCAGTCAACCCTGAAACTGCACCAGAGGATCCACACCGGGGAGAAGCCCTACCAGTGCGGCCAGTGTGGGAAAAGCTTTCGCCAGAGCTCAAACCTCCACCAGCACCACCGACTCCACCACGGGGACTGAAAGCAGGGCCTCGTGCGCTCTGCTCAGAAGGAAGACCTCTGTATTTCTCCTTCCGCTACCTGCATGTAAATCACAGGTTGTCTGCGTGACGTACAAGGAAAGCAAGAAGCCCCTGAGGGATGTGGTGCTCGTTTGGCGGCGAGGAGTTCCAGAAGATGCCGAGGGGGGTGTGACCGTGTTGGTGACAGGCTGAAGTAACGGCAGGTCTGGGCGTTGGGTCAGAGAGAACCCGGGTCTCTGCTGGAGCGCAGGGAGAAACAGCTGAGAGAATCGGGCCGGTCCCGCAGGTGCCCCTCCCTCCACGTTGGTGTGAAATCTTCCCCCTGCTGCTTTCTTTATTCTCTAAATGTGCTCAAGGGTCAATTACATCCGCATATATTTAATGTACTAGCTATCCTGCCAGTCTTTGCCACACACGCGCTTCGTTAATGGTGATCAGTGATTTCAAGGCAAAATTTCATTGGAATATAAATCCCTTAATATTCTCTCTGTAATTGCTGGCTGTCCGTAATAAAGGACACATGAAGTAAGAGTGTAAACATGTTCGTATGAGGACAGAATTTCCAAGTAAGTAGTGCCACACACATGTGCGCCCACACACATTGAGGGGTCTGTTTCTAGCAAAGCACTTTTGATGACGGAAGTCTGCTGCCGCCGGCCCCCCGGAAGCAACAGGGAAAAGGCACAGCAGGAAAGAGCGTGTCTGTCACAGCCCAGGACCTGCCGAGAGGAGCCCTCACTGCTCTCCTTGCTCAGGCCGCTGATGACATGTTAATAAAACTGGGTTATTTCAGTCTATTTACTAAGAATCATTGAATTGGGTTAATCTTGTAATCAATAAATGATCTCTCAGTGAAGTTTCTAAAAAAGAAAACACAAAATACGTTTGTACGGTGTTCAAGTCCTGGAATGAGGCCAGAGTTGATCTAAGTCCATCCCTACGTTCTTTCAGAGTAAGAGTCCGACCCCAGTCAGTTATGGTTCTTAGTTGCCCGCAGCAAGCGAGTGGATGTGGGACCTCCGAGGGGACATGGGTGCCTCTGGCAAGGAGCGGCCATGCGGCTTTCCTCCTAAAACGCGGATACCCACAAGTCACTGCCGTCTCAGGTGCTGCGTCCTCCACCCCCAGGGGGTCTGCACACACTGTTCCCTGTGACCTTACGACCTGCTGCCCCCACCACTTCCTCCCGCTCAGCAAAGCCTCCGGGCAGATTTACTGTGTCACTCCCGCCTCACAACACACACCGGTGGGGCTGCGCCTGGGAGCAGATTTGCTGCCTAGAGGACGTTCGGCAGTGTCTGGGGATGCTCTTGGTCCTTGTGACATGGGGGGCGGGAGGACAGGGTCGGCCTCTAGTGCGAGGAGACGAGACGGGGGGGGGGGGGGTGCAAATCAACAGCACCACAGCAAGGGCACCTGGGTAGCTCAGTCGGTTGAGCGTCCGACTTTGGCTCAGGTCATGACCTTGCGGTTTCAGACCCGAGTCGGGCTTTGCTGACAGCTCAGAGCCTGGAGCCTGCTTTAGATCCTGTCTCCCTCTCTCTCTGCTCCTTCCTTGGTCATGCTTTGTCACTCCCTCTCTTGCAAAAATAAATAGACATTAAACAGCCCCACGACAGAGTCACTGGCCTAAAGTGGCAGTGGTGCCCAGGTCAGGGAGCTGGGCTGTACGCGGTAAAAGCTCCTTACGGACGAGAACCTTATTTTCCCATCATTTAGCTTTTGGACTAAGCGCATGCCCAGGTGTTCATCAGGGCCAAGTCCTGAATCAGATCCTGGTGACAATGTGTTGAATGCAGTTGACAAAGCGTCTTGTCTTCTGGGCAGAGAGACACTTAACGGAAGCTCAGTGGCCTTTCTCGTAGTTTTTGGTGGATCTTTAGACTACTTCACGCTCCCTTTCCTGGCAACCATGTTCGGTTTTAGAGGACTTTTGGGGCACCTGGGTGGCTCCGGTGGTTAAGCTTCCGAGTTTGCTCAGGGCATGATCTCGTGGTCCGTGGGTTCAAGCCTCGCCTCAGGCTTTGTGCCAACAGCTCAGAGCCTGGAACCTGCTTCAGGTTCTGTGTCTCCCTCTCTCTCTCTGCCCCTCCCCTGTTAGCGTGCTCACCCGTGCTCTCTCTCTCTCGCTCGCTCTCTCTCTCTTTCTCAAAATACTTTAAAAAGAAAGATTTTAGAGGAGTTTGGCTTCATTACTACTGCTCTTTGCCTCACCCCTGTCTGTTGCCTCTCACCACCACAGGCCTCCTGATTCCTCGTTCGTTCCCACCTCATCTGTCCCCTTTTTCCAGGCCGATTTTGCTGTCCTAAGCCCCGCTTAATCATAGTTGTGTCTGTATCAGTTTCCTCTTGACACTGTAACAGGTGATCACAAACAGTGGTTAAAGCAACCGCAGTCTCTTGAGTTCTAGGGGTCAAAAGCCCCAAATCAGGGTCACAGAGCCACAATTAAGGTGTCTGAAGGGTGCCTTTCTGAGCTTCTAGTGGCTGCTCGTATTCTGTGGCTGATGGCCTTTTCCTCCAGCTTCAAAGTGCATGTCTCCACTCTGTCACCACATGACCTTGTCCTCTGACTCTGACCTCCTGGCCTCCCATTTTAGAGTGCTGTAATGTTGATATTTGGGCCCATCCAGGCAATCCAAGATAACCTCCCCATCTCAAGGTTCGTAATCACATCTGCAAAATCCTTTTTGCCGTATAAGGTACAATTCACAAGTTCCAGAGATTAGGATGTGGGCATATTCGGGTCAGGGGGAGTGGGGCAAATTCGGCCAACCATCCCCGTCTATTCAATCAACTGGGTCAGTCAAAGATCTGTCCTAAGAGCAAAAGAACATAGATTTCCAGTCTTCTTCTTTAAAAGAGTTGAAACAGGAATGCTTCCCTAACTAAAAGCCTTGTTTGGTATATTCTGGAGAACCTGTGTGTATGTGCGTTTTCTCTTCTGAACTAAATCAATAATTGCCGAATCTAAGGAGTTCCTGGGTGGCTCAGTCAGTTAAACATCCGGCTCTTGGTTTTGGCTCAGGTCATGATCTCAAGGTTCATGGGTCTGAGCCCTGTGTTGGGCTCTGTGCAGTGTGGGGCCTGCTCAGGATTCTCTCTCTCTCTCTGCCCCTGGCTCACGCTCTCCCTCTTTCTCTCAAACATTAAAAAAAATAATTGCTGAATCTAAAGTCTTTGGGAACCTATTCAAATGTGGTCCTTGGATAAATGTGTCAAAATTGCCAATCTGAATGTCCCTCGTTCCCAAAATGTTTTCAAGCCTGTGATGCTACCTTGCCTCTTCCAGCCCAGTTTTCCTCTCGCAGGTCAGGCCCAACCCCAGGCGAGGAGGGTCTGAAGGCTGCAAATGCAGCCACGTTTGCAGGTGTTCTCAGTTCTGCAGAGGAGGACTCTCCCCACCCCCTTGCTCTCGTGTGGCTCCTCCTGAGGCCTCCACACAGACCGCTGACCTGCTGGCTCGCAGCTAGCCGCCCCGTTTAAGTAAGAATATTTCTTCTTTTGTGTGCATCCCTCACCCAGGAGCAACCTGTAAGGTTTACTGTTTTCTGTGGCTTTGGCTTATTCTTAGCCATGGAAGGGGATGACTCCTGCTCAAGTTCTTCAGGCCCCCCGTTGCCCCCAGGGAGACCGAGAGGGAAGCATCATGCATAGGTTGGGGATCTGGACCTTGTAGATTTCCCTGAAAAAGCATTTTCCATTGACAGCAGATAAGGACTTGTAAAACTCTTCCCTTCATACCAGTACCACTCTGAACAGAATCATCACCTCCCGAATGCCATCCAATACACAGTGCTGAAATTTCCCCCGTTTTTAAAAGAAAAATGCTTTTTTTTTTTACAGTTCTGTTGATATCTACTTCAATATAACATTCTTCCCTGTAAAGTATATAGTTCAATAATTAAAGTATCTTCATGGAGGTGTGCAACCATCAAATAATCTGAGAACATTTTCAACAGCTAAAGAGGAACGCCATCCCCTCCCCATCCCTGTGTCCCCTGGAGCCCCTTCTTCACCCAGCACACCTTCAAGGTTCATTTATGTCCTCGCAGGCATCAGAAGGTTATCCTTTTCATGACTGAGTAATACTCCGCCATGTGGAGGGACCACTTTTCTTTATCCATTCATGCCGTGATGGACATTTGGGTTGTTTCCACTTTGGGGCTCTTGGGAATAGTGCCGCTGTGAAGATGTGCACAAGGCTTTCCGTAAGCCTGCGTTTTCATTTCTCATGGGTATATACCTACGAGCAGAACTGCTGGGTCATACGCTAACTTGACATTTACGTGTTTCTGCGGAGCTGCCAGACTGTTTCACGCTGCACCTCACTTCCACACCTGCAATATGTGAGGGTCTCAGCTCCTTCACATCGGCTCTCTCCGTGTAGCCGTGTAGTGGGTATGAAGTGCTGTCTCACTGCGGTTTTGGTTTGCGTTTCCCTGATGCGTATCTCATCATATGTTTACTGCCCATTTGTGTATCTTCTGGCTGTTCAGAACCTCCGCTCTTTTAAAATTCAGTTGTCTTTCTCATTGTTGAGTTGTAAGAGTCCTTTATCTGTCCTGGAATCAAGTCCTTTTTCAGATGCATGACTTCAAGTATTTTCTCCAATTCTTTTGTAATATGCTTTTGCACAATTGCAATATATCTTTTTTTTAAAGATTTTTAAAGTTTATTTTGAAATAGAGAGCAAGCAGAGGAGGGTAGAGAGACAGACAGACAGACAGACAGACAATCCCAAGCAGGCACTGAGCTGTCAGCCCAGAGCTTGACTCAGGGCTTGAACTCACAAACTGAGATCATGACCTGAGCCGAAATCAAGAGTTGGACACTTAAGTGCCTGAACCATCCCGATGCCCCTGCAGTATATCTTTTATTGCAGCTGTCACCAGTCAAAATACAGGTAACCCATATGGTCACAGTTCCTGAATTGCTGGTGAAACAAGTGGAGATAAACCACTCCAAATGTCACTCCTGGCTCCAAAAACTCGTCTGGGACCAGATAAGCGCAGAGCCAGCTAGGCGAACTCCAAGAACCTACCTTGTCTTGGGAGTGACTTGGCTGTGGTTGGATCTGAAGCAGCTCAGTGAACAAGCCAGAGGAGTGGACTTAGTGCCAGGCTAAGGCCAAGGGATGGCCTTGTGCCCAGCTCTGCCATTCTTTAGCCTGCTGACCTGGGTGCATCATTTAGAACATCCAGACTGGGGCGCCTAGGGTGGCTGAGTCCATTGGGTGTCTGGCTTCAGCTTAGGTCACGATCTTGTGGTTTATGAGTTCGAGCGCCACATGGGGCTCTGTGCTAACAGCTCGGAGCCTGGAGCCTGCTTCGGATTCTGTGTCTCCCTTTCTCTCTGCCTCTCCCCTGCTCTCACTGTCCATCTGTCTGTATCTCTCTCAAAAATAAATAAACATTAAAAAAATTTTTTTTAATTTAAGGGGTATCTGGGTGACTCAGTCAGTATAGTGTCTGACTTCAGCCCAGGTCATGATCATGGTTCATGAGTTCAAGCCCTATATTGGGCTCTCTGCTGTCAGCACAGAGCCTACTTTGGATCCTCTATCTGCTTCTTCCCTGCTCATGCTGTCTCTCTCTTAAAAACAGTAAATTAAAAATGTTTTAAAAATATTTCAAACATCCAGACCCGGGCCACCTGCATGACTCAATGGGTTAAGCATCGAGTCTAGATCTCAGCTCAGGTCTTGATCTCAGGGTCGTGAGTTAAACCCCAGGTTGGGCTCCTCGCTAGGTGCAAAGCCTACTTGAAAAAATTAAAAAATAAAAACAAAACATTCCGCCCTGTTTCCTCCACTGGAAATAGGAAGACCTGCCCTGATTACCTTGCATGCTCGGTGAAGTGAACGTGTTTGTGAAAGTATTTTGTTTCCTGGCCAGCATCATGTGACAGGCAGACGAATTAGGCATCAAATAAAATGGAACTTCTTGAATTCTCCTCCCATCAGCTCTTCAGATCCTGGAAAGGCAGAGAGGCCATAGGAATTTGAGGGAGGAGGAGAGGTCCTATTTCATGGACCTAGCATTTTAAATTTATTTTTACTTAAAAAAATTCTTTTTAACTTTTATTCAGTATTGAGAGATAGAGAGACAGAATGTGAGCTGGGAAGGGGCAGAGAGAGCCTGAGACACAGAATCCGAAGCAGGCTCCAGGCTCTGAACTGTCAGCACAGAGCCAGATGCGGGGCTCAAATTCACCAATGGTGAGATCATGACCTGAGCCAGAGTTGGTCACTTAACTGAGCCACCCAGGCTCAGCATTTTTTAAAACCATTGGCACCCTGGACTTAGCAATTTTGAAACCATAGTCACAGATCATGTCCTGAAAGGGAGAATTTCTCCAAACGGTTCTTTTTTTTATTTTATTTTTAATTTTTTTAAATGTTTTATTTATTTTTGAGACAGAGAGACAGAGCATGAGCAGGGAGGGGCAGAGAGAGAGGGAGACACAGAATCTGAAGACAGGCTCCAGGCTCTGAGCTAGCGGTCAGCACAGAGCCCGACTCGGGGCTCGAACCCACGAATGTGAGATCATGACCTGAGCCGGAGTCGGCCGCTCAACCGACTGAGCCACCCAGGCGCCCCTCCTAACGGTTCTTTATGAATACAAATGGGTGTCCTGGAGAGACGGCCCCAAAACTGAGGCACCCCCTTCCTACCATGGCCCTTTTCCTTTTAAATTTGTTTTATTATGGTAAAATACACATAAAACTTGCCGTTTGTGGTGGTGCAATGCCGTGGCATGTAGTGCATTCACACTGTTGTGCAGCCCTCACCTCCATCCATCTCCAGAACGATTTCATCTTCCCAAACGGACACTCTGCCCGCATAAACACCCACTGCCTAGTCCCCCTCCCTCGGCACCCACCCTTCTACTTTCTGTCTCTGTGAATTTTCTATTCCGGGGACCTAATATAGGTGGAGTCACACAGTATTTGTCCTTTTGTGACTGACTTATTGCACAGAGTGCAACGTCCTCAAGAGTTCATGCCGTGGCAGGTGTCAGAACTTCCTTCCTTTTGAAGGCTGAGGATATCCCACTGTATGGAGAGACCACATTTTGTGTATCCATTCTTCCATCAGTGAACACTGGGGTGGTTTCCAGCTTTTGGCTATTGTGAATAATGTGTTCCTTATTTTTTGCAAATACGTCATTCTCAAAAGTCGATGAAAAGTTTGCCACTGAGCCACGGAGCCTCATGAGAGTGGCAACCTGTACTAGTGTTCCCGGAGTACCCGCATGCAGGAATGGGGTCAGGATCTACGGAAGGGCTTGCTCTAGAAGGCGGAGCCCAGGTTAGAGGCCAGGAGGGAGACTGGGATGGCAGAGGGAGGGTGTCCCCAAAAGGAGAGGCTTTAAACACCTTTCAAATATCCAAAAACGAACGTTAAAAATTGGGAGCTATTTGGGTCCCACTGGGAGGTGTGAGGTTATGTCTCGGGTGGTGTGGGCGGGGGAGGACACCTGTACTGGGGACTCGGCTTTTTCTGGGACAGGACAGGAGCCCTATGTTCACCAGTGGGGGGAGGGGGTCCTGAGTTGATGGATTCAGAGAGGGACACAGTCTCAGGAAATGGCAGAGCCCAGGAAGGGACCCTGCAGAGAAGTATGGTTCATGTGGTGCGTGGATGTTCAGGCCAAAGACGGTGTTTGTAGGAGGAGTTTTAAGGCGCTTGCTTTACCTTTTTGAAAACTTTAAGAGTGACCGGAGACCGTTAGTGTCGTCAAGTGTTTTGGTCTGTTCAGGCTGCCATAACCAAGTACCAGGCTCCATGGCCTACACACAACAGACATTACCTCTCACTGTCCCGAAGGCTAGAGGTCGGAGATGAAGGTGCCCGCACCGCCAACTCGTGTTCCGGTGACAGCCCTCTTCCTGGTTCGCAGTCAGCCACCCCCTCACTGTGTCCTCACGTGGTGGAAGGGGCCAGGAAGCTCTCTTGATTCTTTTAGGACAATAATCCTGTTCATGAAGCTCCGCCCTCATGAACCTCAGAACCTTCCGAAGGCCCCACCTCCTAATACCGTCATCTTTGGGGGTTCAGATTTCAACATACAAACCTTGGGGGAGCCTCAGACATTCAGACCATAGCACCAAGTGTGCAGGAACGTTGGCTTTAGACAGACCTACATCCAGTCATGGCTCTGGATCCCCTTTGAAATGGGTTTCTTCATCTCGGTAAGGACTAAATGACAGGACCCAAGTTGTGTGCCTCCAGTGCCGTCCTAGCCTTCGGTTCTAAGGTGCTGGACTTTGCGCCCTGCCGGTCTTTACCCCTGGAGTTCTGGTTGCTTCTCTGAGTACCCCGGAGATGGGCCGGTGCGGGGACCGGGGATGAGGGGATCATGCTGTAGTCTCTCGAGTGCCCCACACAAAGGCTTGCTAACCATCCTTTCATCTGGACTCTTGTGAATGCAAGGAAGGAGCCCGCCAGGGATGGTGTTTTCAGGGCGAAGGTGATGTCAAGGCGCCTCTGGAGAGTACGCTGTGCTCATTTCTGAGGCATGTATGGCACCAAGCAGATACTTCCCTGGGAAAGGGGTTCTGCTCTAGGAGAGGACACGGAGTCCTGTCTGATTCAGAGGAATCGGAGGTTACAGATGACACCAGAACGAGAGAGCCGCCCTTAGGGAGAAATTGGAGCTAAGAGGGAAGTTCTCTCTGACAGAGAAGTTTGCTCCCAGAGTAAGGGACCCCGTGAGGCTGGCGGAGGGGATGGCATGTCTAGTTCTGTCCCTGAGGACTACTCACCCTGAGCGGACTGAGGTGCGGAGTGGGACGTGGCCCTCGCAAGGCCAACGTGCACCTCATCCCCTTCTCGTCTGGAGTTTCCGCTCAGGGCCAAACTCTACCCCCACGCCCCAGCGAAAAGAAATCGTGTCTACACCAGGACATCCATCTTTCCGTGGCTCATTGATCTTGGTGGGAAGTGCACTCTTATATTAACAACCAGCTTGTTTGACTTTTACTTTGGTTTATAGTATTGAGCAAATCCTAACACACAGATTAGTTGCAAATGCTGAGTTTTAAGAGCTAATCTTACAAGATACGCCACTGTTTTGCCCTGAAAAGACAAAAGCAGCTTTACTGTCAGGTCTGAACAAAAATGAGCTGGTAACAAATTATTTTCATGGCCTCTGATATGTTATTTTGTATATTACATTTAAATATATATTACAGTTTTAAAATACATATTTCAACTTTTTTTTTTACTACGGAGGTTATTTTTACATTGAGATATAATTCAAATACTATAAAATTCATCCTTTTAAGGTATATATACAGTTTAGTGGTTTTTAGTGTATTCACAAATACCTTTTTGAGAGGGACAGCGGTTACTTCACAAGGAGGTGGCTGACCCGGCAGCTAGCACGCTGCTGCAGCACAGCGTGACCAGGTCACAGCTCGGGTCCATGGAAAAGGCACTGAGCCGAGAGACTGAAGATCCTGCTTCTGTTTCTAGTGTTCAGCTAGCCAGTTACTGAGCTCTAAAAGGCCTACACCTCAGTTTCCTTATCAGGAAAATCAGGTGCTTAGACAAAATGCTCTCTAGTTTTCAGTTCTACTCTGAGCTGTCCATCTATACCTGACAGCGTGGTTCTGGCAAAGTAAAGGTGATCCCCCAGAACTCAGTATTGCAGATTCTTATTGAAAGCCTTGGACAGGACCTCTGGGGGAAGAGGGAGCAGAGGGGTAACATCTGTTCAGGGTACCCCCGACCCCCCACTGAGACAACCTTATTAACCATCACACTAGGGACGCCCTAGGTCCCTTCTCGCCCTTCCCACCCAGTATCCTGGCTTTCTAGGCTCTTTCTGCAAATCCTCCATCAGGATTACCACCTCCCAGCCATCGTGATTGGTCGAGGGATGGGATCATAAGCCAGTTCAGTCAAGTGAAACTTAACTTCTAAAAGGAATGTGGAAAGCATGCTGGCCAAGTTCCTTTTTGTTCCCAGGTATTCAGGGTGACAGCAGTTCACCTTCTTGTAATTTCCTGAGCAGCCTAGCCTGCAAGTGTAGGACCATTCTGCCTGCCAACTGGGCTGCTTTCTCCTCTCCAACTGAGGGGACCTTGTGGGATGGGAACAGCACGGGAAATGAGATGTTATCAGGCCAGGTCTCTCTGTGCCTGTGATCTAACTAGTAATCACTAACACTTTAGTCCCAGAAGGTTCAAGGCAGCAGGATGTGGGCGCAACTTTCACGTCTCCCTCTCTGTCTTATTAGCTCAACACAATTCTATTTGAAATACAAACCACATTTATCTCATTTCCTTCAAATGTGGCTTGTAGCAATTTACATCTTGGGTAAATGATTATTCCTTCCAAGAAATAGAACATCTTTAACATTTTTATCCTGAGAACTATCTTAGTCAAGCTTTTTGCTAAATTCCTCACAGCTTTTCTAGGCCACTGTTAAACCTCCTGCCTACTTTAAGTAACACCACTGCCTATCGCCTTTCCTCCACTCAGTCTTGTAGCTGTATCAACAGTGTAAAAGTGACAGAGCCACAGAAATGTCCTTTATGCACAATTTCAAGCCGTGTGTCTGGTTCCTGCCCCCACAGAGACATGAAACCATTTGTTTTATAATTACTATTCAATTTTGTAATGGTAGGTAGGGATGGAGCGGGGCGGTGGGGGCTGGGGATAGTGTTCCAGTTAAAAGGAAAGGCGTGTTAACAATTCTTAAGAAGTAAAGAGCTTGGTACATCTGATGAACTGAAAGTGCCCCTGGAGAGAGAATAAAGAAAGTGGCTGGAGCTGGCAGGACAATAACCGGAAGGTGGCGTTGAAGATTTTGGATGTCACCCTAAGGACAATGGGAAGCCAGTGGAAGATGTCAAGTTGGATGGTGACATGATCAGATGTGTTGGCTGTGCTGGCAGAGAGAGTGATGTGAGAGGTCAGAGGGCTATTCCAGGACTGTTAGGGGTGGAGCCAGTGGAAACAGAGAATCAGTCTGGTCTGAGAGACATTTTTGAGGTAGAATCCACAGAACCTGATGATGGAATGCATGAGGAGTGAGGAAGGGGGAGTGTGTTGGCAGCATACACCGTGTGTGTATGTGGTAACACATACTGGAGGCAAACAGATCAAGGGCTAAAAGCTTGAGTTCGGTGTAGGGCATGCTGTTTGATGCCTCGGACACATCCAAAGAAGATGTGTCACAGACACTTGAAAACAGGGATCTGGAGTGTAGGGAGAGAAGAAATCTGGGCCAGACATAAAGTGAGATCTTCGCGGTCACAGGAGCGGCGAAGCTCGCTTGCAGGGGTGCGGGAAGGCTGTACTCCGGCGAGCCCAGAATACTCCAAGTAACAGAAGCAGGTTAGAATTCGGCCGCGGGGCACACAGAAGGCAGGCGACGAGACTGGCGCAGGTTCTGGACTGAAGCACCAAAAGGCGCACCAGCAAGGCGTGCCCGCAGTTGCGCACTGTCAACGCAGGGTTCCGGCCGGGGAGGTCGCGCGGGCTCTGTCTCCCGCCTTCAGGACGGTCTGTGCCTAGCGTCTTGGGACAGAGATTCGTCTGGTCCCCGACAATCATACCCATGGTGCGGAGGGCAAAACCTGACGGACCCGTCGGCAAACTCTCCCGGGCCCGCGACCCAAGTTTCTGCGATGACCACCCTCAGAGGGTCACGGGGGTGGGTTGGGGACACCGCCCGAACAGCCGCCGCGTACCCACCGCAGTGCACCACAGCCATGCCGGGACCGCGCAGTCGCGCAGCCCTAAGAGGGCACCGGAAATCAGCGCGCGACTTCCTGTTCCCAGCCTGGAGGGCCGCTCTAGCACGTCTCATCTCGCTGGCATTCCCGGCGGCCTGCGCTCCGCGGCCGCGCAGAGCCCTCTGGGAGCCGGAGGCGGCTCCCACCCCCAGCAGCGGGCGGGCAGCGAAAGGGCGCAACCCACGTGTAGCGGCTGGAGGTGTCGGACTCCGGACCGGGGCGGCGGGGCCATCGAAGTCCAGGGCAGTGCCACGGATTCGCGCTGGAATTTTCCTCTGCGTTCCGGGGAGCCAACTTTTTACCTCCATTATTACATGACTCGAAGTCACTCGTTCACACTCCAAACCACAATCCCGCCAGTCTTCAAAATTCGCTGCCATCTAAAACCACTGCAGTGTAAAAGAAAAAGTTCACTTGATTGCCATCATCGAGAATAGCATTTATTAGGTGCCAAATTGCACGTCAGATAGACAATCACAGCCTAGTGAGAGCGTGCATTCTAGAGCTAAGACTGATGAGAATACACCAAAACTTGTAAAATCTAAACATTGGACAGTATAAATGCATACAACAAACATACTTCTGAAGTATCCGAAGGAACAAGAGATTGCAGCATTTTCTCAGGATTATATAAATGCACATTTATGTTATACTACCCGCCCCTCTGACTCCCCTCCCCCCGAGTGTTAATGCAAGGAAGGATGTTGAAAAAAAAAGATCAAAAAACTCCTGTAGTCAGATGAGCAATGAAAAGATGGGTAATGATCATCCTGATATTGGATCATTAGCTCTGAGTCTACAAAACTAAAAGAGATGAATAGACATACTTCCAAAGAAGATCATTTAGTTACTTTTTAAACAGATGGTCAAAGCAAAACACTTTACTACTGAAATCCTATAAAGACAAGTTTAATGAACAATTCAAAACAGACTATTTAGATAAAGTATAATCTGCTTTGTACGCATGTGCAGTACTGGCAGATTAAGCAAAATCTGTGGTATTAGATCATATAACATGCTGTAGTCATCAGAACAATGCCACGTAACTACATGGAATTTCAGAAGTCAAAGACTCAAATCACTGTTTACTGTGAAATGTAACTTGTTTTTAGTTTTAACTCCTTGTATACTGGGTTAGTCATTTTCTGTGTTAAATGGGGAGATGTGAACAGCCTCTTAACTGCTGCAACAAAGCTCTAAACAGAACTATTTTGAGTCCAACTCCTTTGAGATTAACAACTAAATTCCACAATTTCTTTCGTTATAAAATATAAACCAGCTGGGTGGCTCAGTTGGTTAAGCGTCCGGCTTTGGCTCAGATCATGATCTCATGGTTCATGGGTTCAGACCCGCGTTGGGCTCTGTGCTGACAGCTAGCTCAGAGCCTGGAGCCTGCTTCAGATTCTGTGTCTCCCTCTCTCTCTGACCCTCTCCTGCTCACACTGTCTCTCTCTGTCTCTCAAAAATAAATTAAAAAACATTAAAAAAAAATAAAATATAAACTATGGACATCTGAATCCTACTGGAATAATGCTGTCTGTAGCAATGATGGCTGTTAATATACCTTGATACTCAGGCAATCACATTAAAGACCTGATATACATTTTTATCTGTCCATCAACAACAGAAACCAAATTTGTTCAGAAGTCCATTTCTTTGTACAAAGTTCTTACCCTGCATAGTGCCTCAACATCCGTGCTGCAGAAGGTAGTGAACTGACCATTCCTAACAATAAACTCGTGCATTTTTCATCCCTATATTAACTTTCATCCAGTATTTGTTAATACTAACATAGTTGGCTAATATCTCTGAGTTAAATGACAGACTGTGTAATCTGTCTCCATGAGCTGACACTAAATGGAAGGTGAAAAAGCCATCATCACAAAAACAACATAGATTTTGTTGGTGGACGGACCCTTTCTTCCAACTGGTTGGGCTCAGAGCAACTTGTACACGTCCAGCAAGTGTGCTCAGGTGCAAATGCATGGTAAGGCAGCAACGGAAAATCTGCCTCTTTCAGAGCAACTGACACTCAAGCTTATTTTGTTGGTTTTTAATTCTTTTTCTGCATACTGGTCATTAGCAATGATTACTGCACCAAAAAGGCATTTTAATTACCCTTCTGTGTATGTTAGTGTCTTTTTTTTTTAATTAAAAATTCTTTTTAATTTTTGAGAGAGAGAGACAGTGCGAGTGGGGGAGGAGGGTGTCAGAGAGAGGGAGACAGAGAATCGGAAGCAGGCTCCAGGCTCTGAGCTAGCTGTCAGCACAGAGCCCGACATGGGGCTCGAACCCACAAACCATGAGATCATGACCTGAGCCAAAGCTGGAAGCTTAACCAACTGAGCCACCCAGGTGCCCTGTTAATGTCTTTATGATGCTATTTTTCTAATTGAGTATGGAGGCTTGGTGTAATCTTACAAAATCTAGAGAATAAAGAAAATTGTAAAACCTGAATTTTAGTGTGAAGGAAGCCTCATCTGGAAAGGGGACTTGCCACACCGGGATGCAGGACGGCACTCAGGGCATAAACTCTCACCTTCCCCCCACCGTCTTAGGAGCAAAGGAAAGGACGACAGTTTCCATCTCTTACATCGGCCCCATCCTGTCCAAGCGCCTTCTAAGCTAGCCTTCCCTCCTTCTCCAGCCACTGTGCAAGTAGGGGCCTCCTTCCCGATCTCATTCCCCACCCTGCCACTCTGCTGCGAAGGGAGATCCCCTGACCTGTGATGATCCGCCTCCCACTGCAGGCAGACCAGGGAAGGTAGCAGATAGTACATTCTGGTATTTAGAAAACTATATCCCCAAGTTGGCTGATAAGAAATCCAATGAGACACTTGCTGAAGAAAAACCTACAGATAACTTCACTTTTTAAGACTTAAAAGCCCCGGCAGACTGCTGTTTTGTATTGAGTGGAGATATCAGAAACAGGGTCAAGTGTGACCCTGACATTCAGAGCCCAGGGTCTCAACTGTGGATCTGCAAACAAGAAACAGGAACAACAGAAAGGAGCAAAGGAGTGAGCTGGGTTGGGGTCTCCATTTCCCTTAGTCACCAGGAATAGTTTCTTGCCTCTAAACAGCGTTAAGAGCTTACAGCAGTAGCCAGCATCATTTTGTATTCCGTTCTCAATCTGCTGTTCTGTAGAAAAACCACATCTTCCAATTACTACTTTCCTCAAGAGGCCTATTACTGCTCATGCAGTTTCCCAGTGATAACCCCATTTTAGCTAATGTCATACTTCTATGCTATTTAGGTAGAATAAGACCATTCTCACATCCTGATCACAAGTCCATTTAAAAACAGCTTTGCTGATAGGCAGACCATCAGTTTTGCTTTAAAGAGAAATTGATGAATGTATATTTACAAGATTCCCTGATTCTTTAACATTAACAACCAACCCAGTAAACAGTATCTTGCTCCAGTATTTGTATGTAACAGCAGTATCCTAAGACCTACTTGGGGTCAAGTAGTTTTCTATATATATTT
Organism: Suricata suricatta; assembly: GCF_006229205.1. Taxonomy (NCBI): domain Eukaryota; kingdom Metazoa; phylum Chordata; class Mammalia; order Carnivora; family Herpestidae; genus Suricata; species Suricata suricatta. Next base: position 2,579,703 of record NC_043707.1, read on the forward strand.
TTCTTTGGAGATGAGGAGGAAAAAAAAATTTTAATCCAAAACCCAACTAAAACCATAACAGCTGTACTCTGTAGTGTCTGCAGACTCTAATCTGATCACAGGGATGGGAATTTGAACTGGAAGTCTTGGGGAATCTTTCTGTTGCTTTGTAAGCATTCCTGTAAGCCAGGCTTGGAATCAACCACAAGGGCAGTGGCGGGGTTCTAGCATGTGTGGGCACGGGGCAGCCTCCATGACGACCGATCTCATCCACCCATCGCAGCCTCCCTGGCGGCTTGCAGCCCCAACATAAATGGCACCACACAACAGTATTGAAAAATGCACAATCTTTAGCATCACAGGGACCCAAGGTTAGCCAGCTTCAGCACATTGCTCTTTCCATCTTGGGCACTTTACCCTCTGTGGGCTTCAGTTCCCTCACTTATGAAACAAGGATAGCCCTGTCTCTGTCAGATTTATCCTGAAGATTAAATTAGGTAATATACGATATTCACCAAACAACAGTTACTATTATTCATAGAAAGGCAGGTAATGTGCTTCGGTAGAGACTTAGAGGTAAATCCTTTCAGAGAGAACCCAGTGTCTTTCACTCGATCAAGTCCACGCACCAGAAAGGGCTATGGTCAGCCTGTCAGAACTCCTGGCAAACGAGTCAAGAAGACCAGTGGTTTCAGATCTCAGAATGGGAACTCCACGGACACTAATAAGCAGCGTGACCACCAAGCTGTCCACCTATTTGGGAACTTTCCACACCAGAAATACAAGCTTCCCAATCACTTCAGAAATTAACACAGGAAGTATCAGGTCTTAGGACAAATGTTACATTCAGACAGTTATAGTCAAAAAAAGTTCTCCTGGATACGTGATCAGCAGAACTGGCAAAAAAATAAAATTCTCCTTCTAAAACTTAACAAACTGTGTAAGAAAATTTTAAAAACTCCAGCAAAAAATTCACTTTAATGAAAACTGAATAGAAAAACAAGTTCTGAATCATTATCTGGCTCATACAAATGGTCTCCGAACAGCGAGCGAGCTCCTGAGTTGGAATGCTGGTTTCAGTCACTGGTTGGGATGCTGATTACGCTTCCTCGGTTATAAAGTGGCAATCACGGTGCCCAAGCAAGGTCGGGGCGCAGGGCGTGCGGTGACGAATCAGGGACAACTCTTCCCCAGTCTCCAGTTCAGATACAGAAAAGCAGTGTGGGAATCAAACTGGCTATATTTACATGGTGGTTTTCTTGTGGGTTTGCTGATGAATAACAAGATGTCTGTCCAACCTGAAACTTTTCCCACACGTGGCACATTTAAAAGGTTCCTCTCCTGTGTGGCTCTTCTGGTGGCATGCAAGCTCTGAATCCAAAATAAAGGTCTCTGCACATGTTTTACATTTATGGGGCTTTTCCCCTCTGTGAATGCTCTGATGGTAAATAAGCTCCGAGATGCGGAGGAAGGTCATTGTGCACTCGGGACATTTTAAGGGTTTGAATTTTGAGAACAAACGCCAATTTTCCCTGCAGTCATCACAGTGTTCAGAGTCGTCCTCAGAGTCGTCCTCGTGGTCCTGCTTGGGGAGGACAAGGTGTGAGGGCCGCCCAAAGCACTTTACACACGGAGCACACCGATACTGGGTGGCCGCCATATGCGTTCCCTCGTGCAAAGCAAGATTTGTTTTCTGTCCAAAATATTTACAACAGTCGGTACATTCATAGGCTTTTTGGGCAGTGCGGGCTTTCTGATGCTGTGACAATCCTGGGAGCCCCATAAAACCTCTCCCACAGATGCGACACATGTGGGGTTTCTCCTTTACATGGATATTCACCTGCCGAGTCAGATGTGCGTGCTGGCGGAAGCTGCCGCCGCACTCAGCTCACCTACAAGGCTTCTCGCCAGCGTGGACTCCCCTGTGTGTCCTCAGGTTGGCTCTGTGATTGAAAATCTTCCCACAGCCACCACATTTGTACTTTTTCTCTCCTGAATGAGCTCTTCGATGCAAAACAAGGCATGAATTATCACTGAAGCTTTGGTCACATTCAGGACACTTAAACAAATTTCTGGCTTCTTCCCCAGGAAATTCAAGAACTTCAGAAAGTGCTGTAGTTCCCAAACACTGAGATAGTTCTGTTAATGGGGTGTGGTTTTCGATGGTAACTGACAGGCTTACGAGCCTTTTCTTGCAAGCGGGAGTTCCACCTGGTACTTTCCTTTCAGGGTCTCCACCTCCATTGTCAGGGGAACAGAGAAGGGCCACAGCAATGGAGGAGTTTTCTGGGGCAAGATCTTCAGGTCCTGTAGAGTCTAGATTTACCTGCTGAGTGATCTCGGTCTTGCCTTACGCTCCTGCTGATAAAAACAAAACAAAGCAAAATATAGACAGCACCCTCACGTGGTACAGGGGAGAGAAGCTAGTTACACAGAGGACCAAGAAGCTGTAGGTGGCATATCCTAGAACCCAGACACCGGTACTATCCAAAATCGGGCCAGCAGCCTCTACTGGCTTCCCAAGGGGTCTGGTTGTAGGGAAGCCTGTGAAGGGAGGAAGGAAAAAAGAGCTATAACTAAGGGTCCAGTGGGATAGGAACTAAGGGCAATCTTGGTACACACAGTCTAGAGAGGATTTCCAGTTGTCTTCCGAGCCTCCAGAGCTTCTCAGCATTTATGTGATCTCAAGTGACAACTGAGCAACCACAACTGGAATAAAGACTGGGTTCATACTTGAGAGAGAAAAAGAGAGAGCAAGTGAGGATTTTCTACCTAGCAGAGAAACACTGTGGTTATTAGAAATACTTTTATTGTCACCAGGAGAGTTCTTCGAAATTTCTTCACCTCTCCCTGAGGAAAGATCAACGTGGAGCTGCCAGGCACACGCAGCCAGATAGTTACCAGTCTCACTCCTAGGGTGGCTAACAAACCTTGGGCCTCCCCAAAAGCATTCCCTTTTAACATTTGTCCATATATTCGGGTTTTTTAAATGTTTTTTATTATTTTTGAGAGACAGAGAGAGACAGCGCGAGCAGGGGAAGGTCAGAGAGAGAGGGAGATACAGAATCCGAAGCAGGCTCCAGGCTCTGAGCTAGCTGTCAGCACAGAGCCTGACATGGGGCTTGATCCACAAGCCATGAGATCATGACCTGAACTGTGAGATCATCACCTGAGCCGAAGCCAGATGCTCAACCAACTAAGCCACCCAGGCGCCCCAAATATTCTTAATTTATAAAACCAACATGTCAATACAAAAGGAGTCTTTCCTTCTGGAGAAACAACCCTATGATTGCTCCAGTGCACTGCCTAGAAAGGGTTTCTGGGTTGCAGTGCAGTGTAGGAATCCAAATGATACCTCATAGTTTTGCTGATTTGAGGAGACCAAATTCAGGCATGCCAAGATGGCTAGAATTTGACAGCAAAATACTGGGGATGAGATAGGTGCCCAGGCAGAGCACCTAAGATAGGGTCCCCTTAAGACTTTGGCTCAGTATTAATCTTTAAGTACATGTGAGAAAACTACCCGAAATGGAAAAAGAATCATCAAAAAGGGACAGAACAAGCTTCAGAGTTCACATAATAGTTCAAAAGTTCATGTTCCCACCAGCCAAAGTGGAACACACAAGGCACTGGGCAGTATCCTCAAAAAAACTGCCTTAGCAGCAGGTCAAATCACCCCTAGACTAAAGGCTGCTCTGAATATATCCCAACAAAGCAAAAAGCAAGCCCTTAAAGGGTCATGCTGATCCCAAATAACTTAAATGCAAAGTCCAGAAACATTTTAAAAAATACAGCAAAAGCCAACATTGACAACATAAAACTGACAATGTCCAGCATCCAATCAAAAATTATTAGATATGTAATGAAGCAGAAAACTAAGACCCATAAGTAGGAGCAAAATCAATGAACAGAAACAGATCTAGAATTGACACAGATGGTAAAAATAGTAAAAAGAATGGTAGAATAGCTATAACTCTGATATGATATAGTTCCAGTAGTCAACCCTAGTCAGAGACAAACACCATTCAGGCATGGAACTTTTTTGTATACATATTCCCCTTAGGTGATAAAAGCACAGTGCCACTTTAAGAGTAAATTATTTTTAACTCTTTAACAAATGATAGTTTTGCAAGTAAAACTGAATTGACTATCACGAATATTTGGGAAGTTTACCAAGTACTGTCATGTCTCATGCAAAACCAGAGTCACTGTACTAGGTTGGATTTTTTTTGTCTTAAGAAATCATCTCATTCTTTCAAAACCACACTGTCATGGAAATTCTTATCATATCCACATAGATCACCTATGGGTCCCACTGCCCCATACCAACATGTGAATGAGAAATGAAATCCTGTTCCTAGAACTGACCAAAATTGCAAAATGCAGGAGAAACAACTGCCTAACCTATCAAGGCCATATCCTTGAAACACTCCTGGGTACTGTCTCTGCTGAGGGACCTCTGGGCAGAGTGCAGACTCACACACTCCTCTTGAGAAAAAAAACACAGCCAGATCCTCAAACACCATTGGTCCCTGAAACAACATGAGAGCCCATCTCAGGACCAGAGGCCCCAAGGCCACCCCCTCACTCAGTGTAGGCTGGGAAGAGCTAGAAACATGAGACAAAGGAAGAAAGAAGGGCCTGGTGCTAAAAAAAAAAAAAAAAAAAAGTTCCTGAGTGCTGAGGATGGTGTATAAATGGTTCTAAGTGGGTGGGGGAGTGGTACAAATGGTGAAGGAGTGCAGATAGATGTAATTTTTGAGGCAGTGGTATAAGGACCAAGACTGTGAACTGTGAGAAGTTCTAGAAGAGACTTCTACTCCTTGCTAGTCTCTCTCCTCCTTCCACATGACAGTCACTGCTACGCTCTCTTTAGAATCACATCCAGGTCTAGTCCTCCTTTGTTCAGTTTGCCAGTCTTATAAACCAATAGAGCCTCCGTGTGATTAAGAATCACCTGGGGTTTTGTTTGTTCTTTTGTTTCTTTGTTTGTTTATTCAAAAGGTGTGGGGTGGCCCTGGAAATCTGCAGTTGGAGTAGCATTCCAGAAAGACTT
>NC_043707.1:2584837-2593579 GCF_006229205.1 Suricata suricatta
GAGCTCCTGACCGCTTACCTGCAAGCAGGTTAGTGAGCAGGTAGGATGTGAAGAGCTAGGGTGGTTCCGGAGCGACATAACGTTTCAGGGAATAAGGAAAGCAAGACGGGGAGACTCCAGAACCCGGAAGACTGTCGGCACTGAAATGTGGGTTCGAGCGGCAGTGCCCTGTGGGTCCGAACGCGGTGAGGTGAGGGAGCGGCCAGGAGTGCAGGTCCTCGTCTTGGCCTGAGCAATCACGTCCGTTGTATCTGGGGCGGACTGTGAGGCGGTGGAACGCAGAGGTGTCCTCTGCGTGGACAAAGTTCAGATCTGCCTCGGCCGGGTTGCTAGATTCGCATCCATTGTGTTCTTGTAACCTCCAGCCGCAGCCCAGCCGAGCCACGTCAGGCTCGGAGCCACAGCGGACCTCAAGCGGGAAGAGAGCCATTTGCTTGCCTCGTGAGACCCGTATGCGTCTTAATACCTCGCGTTCGTCCTGCCCCATTGCCACATATTTTACACTTTACTGACTGAGCGCCTGGTGTAGGGATTTGGAATTGAAGATTGAGCTCCTTCCCAAGCTTTGCCACTAACTGCTTGTGTTATCTTGGTCAGTATACAACGTTGCTCTTCTAGGCTGCAAAGAGCTACGAATACTTTTCCTCTTATGGTAGTTCCAAATAAGTTGTCAGTTTAGAAAGGTGTCAGCATACAAAGGTAAAAATCCAATGATAATAAGATAATAAGATGATAATAGAAAATTCTGGGTAAGTTTCAATATATTTTCTTATTATGGTGCCAGGCATGTGCCTGTAGCTAAAAGGTTACTCAAGAAATGGTTGCATGGTTATTGGAACAATGTATTTGAATTGACAAAATAAGTAGTGGGAATGGGAGAAATATCAGGTAGGTTGGTTTCAGTTACAAGTAACGGAAAACTCAGGAAAACTCTGTACAAAAGTAGGGCAGGTAAAGTTTGGTTAATTCAGTTTTCTCAGTGACACCATCAAGTCCCAATGCTTCCATATTTTCCGTCTGCCATTCTTAGCGTGTTGGTGAAGGTGGCAATGGAATCCACGTAATACATACAGATAGGCATTGTACCAGGTACTTACCATCCTAAACCAGTCATTCTCAAGAGTAAAGACTATGGCTACCATAATTGGTTTTGGTCAGCCTTGGCTCACCGACTAGCACAGGGGAAGGACCCGCCTTCCCAGCCAACAACCCTCACAAAATCATGGCTCTGTGTGTTGGGAAAGAAAAAGAAAGAAGTAGAACAGATGTAAAATAGGGAACTAAGAGCATCTGCCACAAATGACATCTATTGACAGCAGAGATCTAGCCCTTCTGGGAAGAGGTTACAAAAGAGGTATTTAGGGGTCCCAGGAGGAAGAAAGAAGTTGGTGACAGCAGAGTTGGAAGAATGATAAGGACCAATTTACTTACATGCTGGACCACTCCAAAGCAGAACCGTGGAAGAAGAGCCAACAGGCCTGGTACGTGGAGGTCTGAACTAAAAGCACACTCATCATAGAATCATGGTTGTGCTCAAGTAGTTATCACTCCCTCTTCCTTGAGGCTGATACTTAATGCTGTTCTTATATCAAGGATATCTCCTTCAGGGCTCACATTCTCTTGGGTTTGATTTCTGGCCCTTTCACCAAGAACAGGGAGCTCTCGGGCCGCCTGGGGGGCTCAGTTGGTTGGGCTTCTGACTTTGGCTCAGGTCATGATCTCGTGGTTTGTGGGTTGGGGCCCCGCATTGGGCTTAGTGCTGACGGCTCAGAGCCTGGAGCCTGCTTCGGATTCTGTGTCTTTTCCTCTTTCTGCTCCTCTCCTATTCACATTCTGTCTCTCTCTCTCTCAAAATAAATAAACATTTAAAAAATTAATATTAATAATTAAAAAAGAACAAGAAGCTCTCCTGGCACTTTCCTTTGAACTTTGGTCTCATTGCCAAGATATAAACACAGTTCCCAATGACCAGAGTAAAATTGTGGTATTAACTCAAATAATGAGAAAGAGAGAGGGCTACCTCTGAAATGGGAGAGGAAACAAAATCTTCCCTAGACCTTCTAACTACCAAGACTAAGTAAGCAGATCAAGAAGGGGGCCTGAGAGCTTGTGGGGCACTTCTGTTGGTTAAGTATCTGACTTTTGATTTCATCCCATGATGTCACGGCTCGTGGGACTGAGGCCTGTGTACGGCTCTGCACTGACAGCGAGGCGCCTGTTTGGGATTCTCTCTCTCCCTCTTTCTCTCTGCCCCACCCTTGATTGTGAACATACACTCTGTCTCAAAATAAATAAATAAACGTGACAAAAATTTTTTTGATAGACCACAAGCAGGGTAGGGGCAGAGACAGAAGGACAGAGGATCCAAGGCAGGCACTAGCTGATGGCCGCAAGCCCGATGTGGAGCTTGGACTCATGAACCATGAAGTTAGACCTGAGCTGAAGTCACACACTCGACCAACTGAGCCACCCAGGTGTCCCAATAAATAAGCATTTTTTAAAACGGGATATAGGGGCAGCTGTTGGCCTGCTTTGGATTCTGTTTTTCCCTCTCCCTGCCCCTCCCCACTTGCGCTCTGTCTCTCTCTCTCATAAATAAAATAAAAACAAAGTAAAAAATAAAACAGGGATACAAAACTGTACTTAAAATAGTATCATTATAAATGTGCTGAAGAGAGCAATGAGGAGACATGCAAACGTTGAGTGAGTTGGGTTGGTCAGCAAAGGGTAATTTTTTTCTCTTTATGATCTTCTGTATTGTTCTTATTACAGTGCGTGTGTATTTCTTCCATAATTAGCACAGTAATTAAGGCAGGAGTTTGGAGTTGGACTGTGTGGGTTGAAATTGCTCCCAACACCTTAACATCTCTAACATCTTAGATTCGTTATTTAACCTCTGAAGGCCTCCGTTTCCATAGCTGCAAAATAGAGGCAATGAACGTAACCACCTCATGTCGTTGTTGGGATGATTAAGTGAGATACTATGTCACACAGCACCTGAGGATAGTAGAAGTGCTCAGAACAGAGACAACACGGGGGAGGACAGGGAGAGAGAAAATCCCAAGCAGGCTCTGTGCTACCAGCAAGAGCACAACGTGGGGCTCGAACTCAGGAAACCACAAAATCATGACCTGAGCTGAAACCAAGACTTGGACAGTTAACCAACGGAACCACTTGAAAAGGTTTTTAAATGAAATTATATTTATCTTTTAGCAATTAGATACATTGTTGTGGTCCACACAGAGCTTCCTGTGGTGACATGTTTCCCAGAAACGTGGAAGAAGGAGAATTAAGGCTAAACTTTGAGAATTAAACTGAGAAAATGGAGATGAAATCACGTGTCTGTACAAAAAAAGAAGTAACCTTAAGCAAAGCTTGGAAAGTTAATCAAGTTGTGATTTATAGGTCTGAAAAGGAATGTGTTTCCAGAGGGACCTCGTCGGTGTGGAACCAAGAGGAAGAAGAGTTAGCAAGAGTCTGGCACCCTCCTGGCACTGCCCAGACAGAGCAACGCTGGATGTGTGGGGCAAGCATTCCTGACACTCGAAGATCTCCCTTAAGACTCTGTTTCTGTTCCTTGTATACCCTCTTCACCAAGAACTTTCTGATTAGCAATCTAGCTTCCCGGGAACACTAACAGAGCAAGACGTGTCTGTCACAGGGACATGAGCATTCCAGTGACCCTTAACCATAAACACGTGACCCAGCCTCAGGCTTCAGCCTCAGTCCTTGTGAGTCTGAGCTGTAATCTCAGTCTTATTAAAATATTTTTTATGTTTTTAATTTATTCTTGAGAGACAGAGACAGTGCAAGCAGGGGAGGGGCAGAGAAAGAGGGAGACACAGAATCAAAAGCAGGCTCCAGGGTTCGAGCCCTGTATCAGCACAGAGCCTGATACGGGGCTCGAACCCACAAACCGTGAGATTATGACTTGAGCCAAAGTTGGATGCTTAACTGACTGAGCCCCCCAGGTGCCCCATGTAATCCTAGCCTAGCGTACTCTGACGATATAAATGGAGAACCAGACCTCCCAATATGCTGGCCCGAGCCCCTGAGACCAGGCCAAATGGCCAGTGGTTGTCCTCTGCTGTCACTGTCGTGGTTCTATGGCAGTAAGTCGCACCATCCTTGGTAATCCAGTGGACACGCTTGCAGCATTGTACAGCAGAAGGGAATGTCTCTGCGAGCAAAGTATTTGTGTTGCATGCAGGCGCTCAAAAGCGAGTATAGGAGGATGAGGGAATGAGGAATAGAAGAGAGTTCGAGAACGGGCACGGGAGGCACAACATGAGCGATGCCCATGTTGTCGCTTACTTATCACATGCAGTTTTCTTCATAGCACAGACGGCACAGCTGTGAAGAGTTTCTCCTAGACAATACTGTTCTCACTGCTCTTGTTGTACCATATTTCCTGGGAACGTTACACCCTCTTATTATTATTATGAGTGCCAAAGCGTGAAGGACAGTTGTACGATAACATTTTAACTCAAGTGACTTAACCTCTGAGGAACTGGGTCAGCCTCGAGGGCTGTGAGGGCATGACAGCTTCGCTCGGTCACAGTCCCCTCCCTGGCTCCTGGCTGCTGTTTCCCACATATTTGATTCTTGGTGGTAGTGGCTTTGGTCCATGAAAAAGTTAACAAACCCTTCAGGACCGCAAATCAGAATAGTCTCCCCCACCTCAAGCCAGACTCAGGGAGCCTTTCCTCTCCTGAGGGTGCGCCCAGAACGGTCCAGCATCCTCTCAGGCCAAGCAGAATCTGGTCGGCAAGTTTGCCGTCTATAGGGATGCCCGTGAAGCGGCTTATTCAAGATCTGTTTCTGGTAAAATGTTTGCAGAGCCTTCATGGAAAGCCTGCTTTTGGAAACCCAGCTCTCCTCCTGGGCGGGTCAGGAACGTGTGATCCTAGAGAAGGCATACCGGTCTGCAGAATGGGGACCGACATACCTACATCTGTATGCTTGTTGGGAAGCAGTCAAGCCCTCAGGAAGGGCTGTGACACAGAGTGTGGCACATGGCAGACAGCTAGCAAGTATGTGTTCACTCACAGTTTGTTCTGAAAGTCCCACTGTCCTGGGCGCCTACTGACTCAGTTGGTTAAGCGCCCAACTCTTTCTTTTTCTCAAAATGTTTATTTATTTTGAGAGAGAGCAAACGACTGGGGGAGGGGCAGAGGAAGAGGAAGAGAGAAAGAATCCCAAGCAGGCTCCATGCTGTCAGCACAGAGCCCAAAGCAGGGCTCGAACTCACAAACTGTTAGATCCTGACAGCTCAAAGACGAGTCAGACGCTTAACCAACTGAGCCCCCCGGTGCCCCCAGGGGTGTGCCACTCTTGATCTCAGCATAGGTGTTGATCTCGGGGTCATGAGTTCAAGCCCCAAGTTGGGCTCCGAGCTGAGTGGAACCTACTTAAAAACAAAAGTCCCATTGTCCTGTGTAACTGCCTCTGTGGAAATCCTTATCAAAGCATCTTGGAATCCTACATCTTCTCAAAGGCAGAGCATGCATCCCAGCTGCTCCTGGCACAGTGCTCAGCTCTCTTTAAGTGAGGGGGAAAGTGTCTAAGCTCCGCCCTCATGTCGCCCACACTTGCTTTTTACTTGTGAAAATGCCATGTCGCTTGTTGGTGTACACGAGGTCTCAGAGGAGCCCGGGGTCCCGGCAGCAGCAGTCAGCCGGAGAGCTGCGGCCCGGAGGCAGAACGCGGGGGACCTCCGGTTGTGCGCTGACAGTGTGGCGCGGCCGCAGGCTGCTCGAGCAGATGTTTATCTCAGAAGATCGCCACCCCCTGCTTAAGCCAAAACTAAAACAGCGTGTTGGACACAGCTGTGAAAAGCAGATGAAGAAATATAAATGGTTACTAAAAATAGGAAACCGTGATGACACTCACTAAGAAATTCACATTAAAATAATGAGATCTTTTCACTTAGATGCAGAGAGGTCAGGAATAGTAACACCCCGTGTTGGTGAGGCTGTGGGGCAGGAGCGTTCTCTCTTTCGGTGTCAGAATAAACTAGTAAAAGTGTTCTGGCAAGGGTTTGTTTCCAAGGTGAAATGTGGCCAATTAAAAATAATTTGGGGCGCCTGGGTGGCTCAGTCAGTTAAGCGTCTGACTCTAGGTTTCAGCTCAGGTCATGATCTGGCGGTTTTGTGGGTTCAAGCTCCACTGTCAATGTGAAGCCTACTTGGGATTCTCTGTCTCCCTCTCTCTCTCCCCCTCCCCCACTTGCCCTGTCTCTGTTTCCCTCGAAATAAATTAATAAACTTATAAAAATAACTTTAACCAACATTCTAGGAATTTTCCCTAAGGAAATAATATGGGGGCACCTGGGTGGCTCAGTCGGTTGAGCATCGGACTCTTGATTGTGGCCCCGGTCATGATCCCAGGGTCATGGGGTGAAGCTGCATGTCAGGCTCTGCACTGAACCTGGAGCCTGCTTGGGATTCTCCCTCTCTCTCGAACAAAAAATAATAATAAAAGAATAATAATCTGAAATGTGTGCACGTTTCAATACAAAGGTGTTGGTTGCAGTACTAATACTGTTTCTACCCGGAATGTGTGGGTATTGCTGGGGAACCCTGATCACCGGCCCCTGCTACCCCCTCCCCATCCCGAGTCCATCTGCCAGAGTAGTGAGTAGGGCCCTGGGTAGGTACTAATCACCCAGGATTGGTGTAAGGGAGCGGTACCCAACTTTGTTCCTCTAGGGGCCAGATGAGAGCCTGGGGACCAGAAGGGAGAGGTGAAAATTTACATGCCTTCATTTCTGGAGAGATCTTGGCCTTGGAGATTCATAGACCAATGAGCATGTATTACTTCCAAAATTAGCAGAGTGATTAAGCCAGGACTCAGGTCCTGATCTTGCAGTTTGTGAGTTCGAGCCCCATGTCGAGCTGTCTGTGCTGACACCTCAGAGCCTAGAGCCTGCTTTAGATAATGTGTCTATCTGCCCCTCCCCTGCTAACTCTTTGTCTGTGTATCTCTCAAAAATGGGTGGACATTTTAAAAGGTGGATTCCAGGAGCGCCTGGGTGGCTCAGTCAGTTGAGTGTCTGGCTTTGACTCGGGTCATGATCTTGCGGTTCGTGGGTTCGGGCCCCGCGTCAGGCTCTCTGCTGACAGCTAGCTCAGAGCCTGGAGACTGCTTCTGATTCTGTGTCTCCCTCTCTTTCTGACCCTCCCCTGCCGGTGCTGTCTCTCTCTGCCTCTCAAAAAAAAATAATAAATAAATAAAAATTTTTTTAAAGTGGATTCTGGAAAGATTGGAGCTAAACTCCGCAGGCTACTTCTAGAAAGTGTATAGGACTTCAAAGTCCATTTTACACACTGACCCCATTCTTAAAGGTCTTGCCCTCATTTCTCTCGTTCTAGTGTGTGGGTCTTTCTAATCAATCTTAAATATTTTTTCCGACAAGTTTAATTTATAATTTAATGACACACTAAATGTAATTGTGTAGCCTGCTCAAAATGTTCTGAATGGGTCTAAACAGTTTACCACAGCATCTTTGCTTACAGTAGTATGTTGGCAGTGACAACATACTGTATTGTTGTGAACCTGTGAGCACCCGGGTGGCTCACTTGGTTGAGCGTCCAACTCTGGATTTTGGCTCAGGTGGTGATCTCGAGCCCACTGGGCTCCGTTCTGTCGCCTTGGGATCCTCTCTTTCTTTCTACCTCTCTCTGCTCCTCCCCTGCTCACCCTAGCTTTCCTCTCAAAACCAAATAAACTTAAAAAACAAAACCCTGTAACTGTGCAAAGCTGTAAAGAGTATTATGCCAATTTTCGTTTTGTCCAAGTGTTATTTTCAGCTTTCTTAAAACAAAAAACAGGACCTTACAGAAACTACAAAAAAGAAATATAGGGGCGCCTGGGTGCCTCAGTCGGTTGAGGCTCTTTGGCTCGGGTCATGACCTTCCAGTTTGGGGGTTTGAGCCCTGCAGTGGGCTCTGTGCTGACAGCTCAGCATGCTTCCGATTCTGTGTCTGCGGCTCTATCTGCCCCTCCCCCGCTCATGCTCTGTCTCTAAATAAACATTAGGGGGAAAAAGGAAATATAAATACAGGTTGCTTTACATAAATTAAGATTCTACCAGCCACTACACATCATATGTCGACAGCAATGGATTATTCCGTTGTTTTGTATTGAATTGTTATACTACTCTTGATCTATTTATACCAATTACCTTTAAAACTTCTTTAAACACTTTTTCCTTTTCAAAATGTCAAAAGAATATGTTTTTAACTTTTGAAAGATAACTTTTCTAAGATAGTGTTATTTTTACTTAGACTTTTAATCTGTGATAACGTTTGTCCACTTGGATATAAACGAAAGGGTGAATCATTTTAGCCTTTGGGTTTAAGCACATCCTTCTTAGTCCGTCCTTTGGCTATGTGGACCATTTTTATTTGAAGCCAAAGAATAAATTACTAATTTAAAGTTACTATAAGATTTTGCTCGGCACGGTTCCCTAGTAACGAAACGCGTTCGATCTTGTGATACAGAGCCTCCTGTCTCTTGAGTGCGACCGACCTCTTCCCACTGGCACAGCGACAGTTCTCAACCCCAGCCTCAGTGAAGAGACTGGCTGCAGGCCGTGTCGCCAGGCAGGGAGCTGCCCGCCGGCCGGGTCCAGGCAGCCAGCTTCCTGGCTCGACGCGCCGCCAGGTGCCGGGAAAGCCCGAGCCCCGAGCCCACCCGAGGGGAGCGTTAGCCCGGGACCGCAGGCCAGAGAGCAGTCCC
>NC_043707.1:2593679-2648208 GCF_006229205.1 Suricata suricatta
GGGTAAGGAGGGCTCTCAGGGTGCCCAGCGCGCTTCCCCGCGTGTGCCCCAGGCCCCTTCCCTGGGCGCCTCCGGGCCAGGCTCCTAGATGAGTTGGTGGGGAAATTTGGGACCACAGGGCAGACTGTCTCTCCTTACCCGCCAGGTCTCCCTCCAGGCGAGGGGCCGGGCCTTGTCACAGTTTGGCGGTTTGCCGCCGCCTAGCCTGACCCCACTTTTGCTTTGGTACTTGTTGCACAGATTGTAGTTTTTTGCTGACTTGGTTGCCCTCCTTTGAACTCTTGAAAGCTTGAGGTTCTGTCTTCGTCATCTCCCGATTCTTTCGTCCTCAGCTTTACCTTTTGTTTTTGAAACAAATCGATTTCCTCCGTTTCTGGTAGTTTACAGACGGGCACGTTGATCCTAGGACAGCTCCAACCTTCTCCACCAGATCAGGCACTTCTCCAGGAAGAGTGGGGGTCTGTGGGCTCTGTGATGGGGGCCTGTGGGAAAATTGTGAGGGAGGCTTTGGGCCTTCCCTGGACCACTGACAGCACACATGTATCTGTGTGCCCCGCGGGTGACGGAGCCCAGGACCTGGAATTACCCCGCAATAAACGTGGGCGTTGGTGGTTTCATTGATCTGTTTCATTCTGCCAAGTCCTGAGCCATAAGATGTTGTTAGTCCGTTGTCCTGTTAGCCGCCCCTCTCGGCAGCTCCCTGTGTTCCCTGGTGGCGGCTAATTGGAATGTCAGGACTGGAGAGAAAACATTGCAGGTTGCAGAAGGTTCACCAGAGAGCTAAAGGCAAAAACCTGTAGTTAATGATGAACTGAGTGATCCGGAAAGTTCTGTGAGTCCAGGTGGCCTCCAGAAATACCACAATCCCTGTGGCATCTTGTGATGTAGAGATAGTGTGAGAAGTTATTTGGCCTGTGAGGCAGGAAGGAGTCTTGAACAACACTGAAGTAAAAGGGGCTGGAGCAAAAATAAAATTTCTCATGAAAATCTCTGCCTTACATTTAAAAGAGAAGGGATTACACTCTAGACAAAACTCAAGGGTGGCTGAACTGGAAATCCCAGTCTCTTTCCAGGTGGACAGATCCGTCATGGCAGGGCACGTAGGTGTTCACGACTTGTCTTAGGATTCTGTACCCAGCAGAGTCATTGTGCAGATTGGCCTCGGAAAACGCAGCGTGCATGAGCGCCTTCTCCGTTGGGCCGTCGTTTGCTGCAGTTCCATCTGCCTGAGCTTGCGGACACCCTGGGATTCTACGCAGACAGTTAAAACCTGTACAAAACAAAATCTACGTGTGGTGTAGTGTTGACGGGCCAGAATAAAAAGTATAGACATGTTTTAAGTTTTATTTATTTTTGAGAGAGAGGACCTGAGGCAGAGAGAGGGGCAGAGGGAGAGAGAGACAGAGAGAGAGAATCCCAAGCAGGCTTCACAGTCAGTGCAGAACCCGACACAGGGTTTGATTGCACGACCCTCGGATCTTGTCCTGAGCCGAAATCATGAGTCAGACATTCAACAGACCGAGCCACCCAGGCGCCCCTAAAAAGTACTGACGTGTTTTTAAAAGGTCTGTGTGTAGCTTTTGCCTCTCCTGGTTGTAAGTTGCAGTGACGTTGTCACCTGCTTATGTTAAATTAGACCCCTCACAGACTTCAGATCTTGCCTGAAGTTGCTTAGCAACAGCATGCCTCCACCTGGGATGTAAGAAATTTCCTGGATGCTAGATTTGAGAGAGAAAAGATCCCTACGAGGTGATGCTGTCAGTGCTGCCTGAGCCTCAGTGTACCGTTCGCAGCATTTTGGTTTCTGGCAGCCTGAGGTGTGTGCAGAGGGACACAGCACTCGCGCTGCAGCCGCCAGTGGTAGGACCGTGTGGAGGCCTCTGAGCTCTGTATTGAGGTGGCTCCATGTTTATGTTTTACCTCCATTATCTTTGCTCGACATCTGTTTGTGGAAGGGATCCGTAAAGCCCTTGTGATTTTATTTCCATCTCCTTTCTTTGTTTGCAGAAAGTGAGCTTGGGCTATATGGTCTGTGTCAAAGCTGGTCTTGCTTATGTCTGTGCACGTGGCTTTCAAGTAAATACGGATCTGCAAAGTGATGCTGGACCTCTTTCTGGCCAAGTTCAAACGCTGATATTTTTTTTCCAGCAAATATGGGAGCGTCGTGGATAATGCGAGGAGGGGGCCTTCTTCCCTAAATCTCGTTCTTTCGTCGCGTGACCTGTGATAGGAGCTCGCGGACAGGCAGCTCAGGATTAGTTGAAGCGCAGCTATCTCGCACTGTGGATTAAAGAGAGACCCGTGCATTGGAAAACCCAGTGAGCGTGTGGCAGGTTCGCATTCTGGTATGAACCTTAATGCCTTTGCTCAGTGCTTGTGGAATGACAGGAAGGAGGTCTGAACTGGGAGCCAGGGCTTTCTGCAGGAAATGGCGTGGGGCCCCGTGGAGCCTGGGTGCTGGGGAGGCCGGCAGGCATGCAGCAGTCACCTGAAGTGGCCGCAGCACTGGGCTGAGATAGATGGTCAGGTGGAAGGAGCCACAGCAGGTGGGGGCCAGTCCCTGGTTCTGTCCCGTCAACATCTCAGACTCATCCTTTCACGCGAGCAAGGTTTCCTGCGTGTGCGGGGCCCATGTGGCAGGGAGGGGGTGAAGCCACCTGGGAATGTGACAGCGTAGAGATTTTTAAGTGTCTCTTCAAATTGTAAGAACAATTACCCATTTTGCCCAAAAATGGACGCTTAGTGCCGGCTTTTAACCCTGTGGCCTCAGAATAGTGAGGCATTTTGTGTGCTGATGCTAGAAATAAACTTTGTAAACAACAGTGACAGTCGTAAAGACGCAGAGGAGGTGGTTCTGGAAGGGGACACAGTACAGCGGGCTGAGAAAGTCTCTGTTCCCTCTGCTTCCACAGGAAGACCACAGAAAAGTATTCTGTCATCTGTAACACGGCACCTTAAAAAAAGAAATTCTACCAGTTCTATTTCTTGTTGAATAGTTACCGTTGTTAAAAATCAAATCCTCATTGCAACTACTGTATTGTAAATGATGGAAAATAATTGCATATGTTAAAAAAATATGAAACTTTATAAAGTAAGAAAAAATAAATAAAAATTTTAAATTAAAAAAATGAGCTCTAAGAAATCTCAGAAGTAGTTTAGAATTATAAACTGTAAAATAATAACACTGCATTGCTACTACTACTAATTTTAACAGATACCTATATTATCTCTACTTCTGTATGTTTTCTATTTTTTTACTTATGCATTATGTTGGCTGTAAAGAAATGTAAGTATTAAATAGTGTATTATAACTGTGATTTTACATAAGACTACAGGTTTTATGTCCTTCATGAACACAGAAACATGAAATGATTAATATTTTCCCAAATAGATTAAAAATATTGTCTTGTATTTTTATTCTCCGTGACTACTTATATATGTACGGTCTCGTCTAAGATTTGTTTGGCCTAGATGTTCCCAATAAAATATTTCTAACAAAAAAAAAAGATCAAATCCTGTTCTTCTTTTTTGTTTTCCGAATTCCTGAAATATGATCTCTTTGGGCAGGAATGCATTGAAATTTGAGCCCATCTTGAAAATAACTGAGAAGAAAGCAGTTTCATTATATAAAATAGCCGTTGGTAATTGTCCTTTAGGTCCTGAAAAGAATTCTTAACTGGAAAACGTTAATGCAGCAATATTTACATCTTTTCTCTCGAGTTCTCGGGAGGGCTGTTGGATACGTATTTCAAATCTGTTTCTTTTTGGAACCACTTCTGACGCTCTTTGAACTCTTCGCTAGGGTTTGCTGGTCAGAGAGCCCCTGCTCTTTCTGTTCCTGGAATCAGATTACAGTTCTCTTGTTTCTCCTCTGATCTCCCATTTTTCACACCTTCATTGAAGTGCGCCCCTGGCATGAATGTGCCTGTGTACATACCACTCCCAAAGGCCCCTTGGTTCCTTACCAGCCAAGCCCTCTCCTATCTTGGGGGGGCGGGAGCCATTGTCTTGTGGGAAACACCAGAAACCATAGGGTCCGCAGGGGATTCGTACTTGTGCTTTATACTGCATGTGAATGTCTTTACTGCGAACGTATGTTCTTAGTAACCGAACAGGGTTTACAAGAGCGTTTCCCTCCCTCAAGAAAAGGGGAATGTTTTATTTTCATTTTCATTTTGTTTTAAGTAAGCTCCATGCCCAACGTGGGACTCAAACTCACGACCCTGAGATCAAGAGCTGCATGCTCCACTGAGTGAGCCCGCTGGGTGCCCCGGGATGTTTTCTTTAAAAAAAAAAAAAGGTCATCTAAACTTTACAAATATTTTAAATTGGATTTTATATGGCCACTAAAATAGTTTTTTAAAAGTTACAGGCATACCATTTAAATATGTTTATAATTCTGTTTAGCGTCCTCATCCACAGCTCTGCTCCATTACAACTCCGAATCTGAGTTCAGAACGTTTGTTTCTGGTGTCTGTGAACAGAATGCCCTGATGGGTCAAGGGTCTGGGGTTTGAACGTTGGCGCTAAGAGGGACTGTTTTGAAGCAAAATGGGTACTCATTCTACTTACAATTCGAAGAGACACTGTGAAACTTCCAAGTTGTTGCTAATTAAAAATAGCCCATGAGATCATTTTAAAAGCGTGTTCATAATTTTCATATGCCACCTGACAGTTGTTTTGTTTTTGAAAATAAAAATAAACTCATTAAGAAATAAAGCTCAAGTAATACAGAAACGAGTGATGTGGACCACAGACATCTGCCATAATTCCAGAGGCAAATGCTGACAGGAGGCTGAGTTACTTTTTAAAAATAATGAGTTAACCTCATGATCAAGTGCTAATTTATACCAAATTTGACCCACTTTCATAATTAACGTCTCTTTGATTCTGGAGGATCCTAAATGCAAAGCTGGAGAAGCGGGGATTAAAAACCCTGTGCAACAACCAAACCCAGCAGAAGGGGAACCGCGGAGGGAAGGCTGGGGGCCTGGCCTGGTGGGGGCGGCGGGGAGGGGCGGGTCCGGGTTTCTGAAACACGACCCCCCATTGTAGGACTTTCTCCTTTCAAAGTCAGCAGTCACCACGTGGATCTGTGTCACACCCCCCTGCCCCCAGCAGTGCTGAGGGCTTCTGGTGGCCTGGGGGAGAACACACACCCTTGGTTGGGTTTGAGCCCTAGACAGGGTCCAGTCTTGGGTGATACTCAAGAATGCAGATTAGGGACGGTAGACGGCTCATCCGTTAGGCTTCTGACTCTTGATTTCAGCTCAGGGTACGATCTCACAGTTTTGTGAGTATGAGCCCCATGTCAGGCTCTGAGCAGGCAGCACGGAGCCTGCTTGGGATTTTTTTCCGGCTCTTTCTCTGTACACACCACCCCCCAATGCTCTGTCTCAAAAATCAACAAACTTAAAAACATGCAGATTAAATAGATATATTTTATTACCCTTTAATTTGCACCCTCATAAAAATGTGGCATTTATAGGTGGTTTTGTTGTTGAACCAACCAGTTGACCGCTCACTGGGTCTGAACTGGGAATTCTGGAGGCACCTTGTCAGGCGGCCTCCAGCCACCATCCCAGCTGGAAAGGCCTCAGGGCAGAAGTGCTTCTTCCCCCGCCATCCTTCGGCCCTGGCGTCTCCAGCCTGGAGCTCTGACTGTCCTCAGCGCGGTGTGCTGCGCAGCACTGGGGGCTCGGCTCCACCCCCGTTTTCTCTTCCGGGAAGATGCAGCACGTCTGGAGTTTCCCGGCCAGGTGACCCCAGGGTCTGCTCGTGGCTCCCCGTGTCTGGCCCCCAGTTCCAGTGTCCCTTTTCTCCCAGTTCATAGTCTGTCCGATCGACCTCTTCCTCATTGTCTTACCCCAGACCTGGGCTTTTTGTTCTCCGGTTTGGGCGCTGATCGGGTAGGGCCACAAAAGGCAAATAGTCCTTCAACGGCCTGCCCACCGTCCACCTCTGTGGAAGTTCACTGGCCCGACTGCTGTGACGCAGGCCCTTGTGACAGCCAGAGGGTTCTCTCCACTGTCTGGAGCAATGTTGGCCCAGAGGCCCCAAGGGGCTCAGGTGATCTGAGCATATGCCCTCTGCATTGGGACAGGAGGTAAAACAAAATGGAATAATAAAGTTAAAATGAAGTAAGATCTATGTCATCTTGAGGCACAAAGTAAAACCAAAGAGCAGGAGTACCTGGGTGTCTCAGTCGGTCAAGTGTCCAACTTCAGCTTAGGTCATGATCTCACGGTCTGTGAGTTCAAGCCCTGCATCGGGCTCTGTGCTGACAGCTCAGAGCCTGGAACCTGTTCAGATTCTGTGTCTCCCTCTCTCTCTGCCCCTCCCCCACTCACTCACACTCTCGCTTTCAAAAATAAACAAACATTAAAAAAAGCTAACTAAAGAGCAAAGCTCCAAAATGCCGGATGCTCTCTGAACCTGACAGAGGGCTTTGTGTTTACCTTCTCACCCTCAAGAATCTGGAGGAGGGCCCAGCTGTCAAATGCAGGTCCACCAAGTTCTCTGGCCCCTGACAGAGAACTCGGCACCTGACTCTGATGGCATAGAGATAAGGTGCAGCCCTCTGCTCAGATCTTAGCAGAGCCATGTGTTTGACAACCATTGAAGGAGACCTGGAATCTCACCATCCTCCTGGCTCGTTGCCTTCTGCCCCTTCCCGGTGTCCCCCATCCCATCCACTTTCTGACCTCTGTCCCCATCGATTCCTTTAGCTGGTTTAGAATGTCCTACAAGTGGAATCCTCCAGTAGCCTCACTTTTTGTACGAAAAGAACTGTATGTGAGAATTACAGGCTCCCTTGAGCGCGTGAGGAGGTGGGTTCTAAGAGAGAGGCTGTTTGGAACCAGAGGGCTAGGTCCCTGTTTGCGTCATGTTGTAAATTATGTTGCTTTTGCGCTGAGGTTTTGGAGGAGCCCAGCCTGCTGTGGAGCAGCCCAGGTGAACAGCTGAGCTGTGAAGAGTGCTCCCCGTGCCCCTCGGGGCTCCTCTGAACCCTGTAGCCCATTTTACTGCTGGCTGCAAGGCAGGGTCCCGTATCTGTCCCTGACTTAGTTTCCTTTTGTCTTCCATCCATCCTAAAGGCAAGAGCTTAGCGTTCATCACTGTTCGGTTTTTCAAGCCAATAAACTGGCATCTGCAGAATTTCACGTTCCGGAGAGCCCTGTGTCTAATGCTTGTGCCGTGGGTGGGCGTGTGCTAGTCTTCCCCTGAACCTCACTTGAGAAGAAGCCTGGAGTTCCGGGAAAGACCAGGGTGGCACTTTGTCTTGGGTGCAGGGAACTGAGGGCTCAGAAAAGGGATGGATCAAGTTGTGAGCTTTAGAGGGTTTAGGGAGGAGATTCCTGAGAGGCCGTTGGCTTCCAGAGAGGGGGAGCTGCTGGGGCTGAAGCTGGGCCAGAAATGGGGGCGGGGAGTCGAGCAGGAAGGTGGTGCGAGTTGTCGTGCTGAAGGGAAGCAGGTGGCAGGAAGGCCTGTCCAAGAGCAGGTGCACACAGTCCCCAGAGTAAGGGGTGCGTGCGCAGGGCGGGAGGGGATGTGTAGCTGGACCAGGAGTTGGGGTGGCCCTTGGGAAGGGGCCGTCTCGTTTCATCTTCCCAGAGGCAGTTAAGAGCAGAGGTGCATAAAGGACAGCTGTCCTGCCTGGGATCACAGTGACCCCAGCATTCTTGCAGGGTGTGAGAGCTCAGAGAGGGCCTAGCACCCAGAGCATAAGTGGACGGTGATCTAGCCTCGGCACGGAGGAAGGACCCTTTTGACCCAGAGGGAGTGAAGAGAAGGAAGGGAAGGCTCTAGGAGTCCTGGAGGGTGCAGTGTGGTCATGGCTGGCCTGAATGCCCGATGCCTGCCCAGGGCGAGGGGAGAGGCCAGAGCACCTCCCAAGACATTAAGAGGATGGGTGGGTTTTAAAAGTTGAATGTGGCTTGTGTGAGACCAACAAGCAGTCCCTCTGAGGAAGGCCGAGGCTCCGTGGACCTGGGGCGTCGGAGCACAAGGGGGGAAGCATCCCGAAATAGGGTTGTTTGGGCCTCCTCGTTTGGGGTGGGAGTGGAGTGCCCTGTGGACCTTGTGACAGGGCGAGTGGAGTGCCCTGGGGACCTTGTGACAGGGCTTGGAAACTCCACCGGGAAGTGGAACGATTCCATTCTCAGCCTGCCCGTTCTGAGTTCCCAGGCCTCGGCAATGCAAGGGAGTTGGAAAGTGCTCCTGTGGATGTTGGGGACGTCTTGGTGGCTTTTCCTCCACTTTGACCCTGTCCCTCTTGCTGAGCGCTTCGAGACAGTGCCGAGGTGTCCAGATACCACCCTTTCCTGCCACCAGGGAATCCTCAGGGAAAAGTGGCCTTTGGTACAGGGACCAGGGAAGTCATTTCAGCAGAGAAGGAAGACACTGCAGACAGCCTCCTGAGGACGAGGTCGGGACCAAGAAAGGATAGAGCAGATGAGCCGGCAGGCCCTTCATTTGCATCCTGGAGATTGTGGTTTCCGCCTCTCCTGGAGCGGCTTCCCTTGGCCATCCTGCCCTCCAGGGGCCATGGGCGGGATGCAGAGCCTGGAGACCTGGGCAGCAATCCTCACACAAGCGTAGACCTTTGCAGCCTCATGTTTTAACTTCAAAATCCAGGCGAACTCTGGGTTCCTTGGATAAGGGGTCCCTGCTGCGGTAGTGTAGATGTGTCTGTGTCTTGTAGGCAGATGTGCAGAAATGTGGCCTTTGTGCCTGCGGCTTCAGTGCCACATCCACGAGCACCCTGGGCCTCAGATGGAGGCCCGACTCCGGGGCCTCTGCTCTGGCTTTACCCACGTGCCCCTGTTCTCTTGTGAATCACCAGAATCCTTGTCCCATAAGCCCAAAGAGTAGCCAGTAGCAATAGGAGACTGGCACATGGTGGAAGGTTCTGGATGAATAACTAGGGGTTCCTTCAGGTGCCAGAGGTGGGTCCCCTGGCTCCTCCCCTTCTGTGAACCAGCCGCCTGCCACCCCAGCATCCCGGATGCACCGCTGCCATCTCTCACTTGTCCTCTGACTCCATTCCTTCCTGTCACACACATCGCTGCATGTTCTCCGTTTCGCTGCTTTCCTGTCCTGTTCTCCCCCCGCTGGCAGTTGGGCTGGGGCACACTAGGCACTGTAAATGCTGCATTTTCCCCAGTTAAAAAGTTGTTCCTATTTTTAAGTCAAGGGTTTTGAAAACATGGAAGTACTTTTAACAGGAGTGTGAGAATCCACAAATAGCCATGTATGTTGAAAACCAGTGTTTTTCTTGAAAGGCACACAGGGAACAAATCCTGCCACGTTGGTTAAGAGCCTTGTCCCAAGGATGCTAGGGACAGATTTACAAGTCCCAGGACCTGAGAGGTGCTCGTTTATTGGGGATGTCGCCCTTTGCTATCAGGCCTCAGGGTGGGGGGTTTTAAAAATCTTTTAAAGGGGCGCCTGGGTGGCTCAGTTGGCTGAGTGTCTGGCTTCAGCTCAGGTCATGATCTCACAGTCCGTGGGTTTGAGCCCCACATCCGGCTCTGTGCTGACAAATCGGAGCCTGGAGCTTGCTTTGTATTCTGTGTCTCCCTTGCTCTCTGCTCCTCCCCAGCTCGTGCTTTGTCTCTCAAAAATAAACATTAAAAAAATTCTTTTAAATCTTTTAAAATCAGTTCTTTTGAAGTTCAGTACACATACAACAGAATGCACCTGATGAGTTCAGCGTGTGTGTCTATACGCGAGTCTGTGTGTGTAACCACCACCGCCACCTAGAAAGTGCACGTCCTGTCCCCTCAGGAAGTGCCCTGCTCCAGCCCACAGCAGGGGAGCCACCTGACTAGTCCAGGCCTGGTTTCCTAGCATTCACTGTGCTGCTCGGGTGCCCTGCTCGCCTGTGGCCACCCGGACCCCGGCCGCTGCCCGCTCCGCTCCTTCCGGCGTGGTGCTGGAGGGTCTGGCAGGAGTGCGTCCTGGCCTGCACCTCCTTTCCCAGGAGCACGGTGGGGCGTGGCCAGTGAGGCCCCTGGGGCTCTGCCAAGGGCAGTGAGGGCAGGCAGTCATGGCACCCCCTTTCTCAGGGTGGTGTGAACCCATGTAGCTCACATGAACTGTCTAGACTATTCCTGGAAAGAGGAGGAAGTGAACTTTCCTGGCACCGGCCAAATATTGGAGCTGAAGGTTGGTTTTTAGATTCATCTGATTTGTGGTTTGTGTTGATTTCTCGGGGGGGTCGGGATGGGGTGTGTGTGTGTGATACTTCCTTTCTCAAAAGCTTTTAGGCTGCGACCCTGTGAAAACGCACAGGCAGCACAGACATTCTTGGCTGAGACTTGTTAGCTTCCTTTAATCACGTTCCTTGCACAATGACAGATTTTTTTCCTTCCGGAATGAAATAATTAGGATTGGCCCAAATCGGGAGTAAGCTACCAGGTTGGCCTTGGCGGACTGGCGGCTCTTCCCCGTCTCTGAGTCTGTCTCCTGCCGGGCTCCTTGATCTTCAGCTTTGTCTTCCCAGCGGTCCCCCACCCTGCCGGGGCTGGCACAGATGGTGGCAGGGACCCTGCAGTTTGACTTGTAGTCTGGAAAGCTTCTGGTTGTCTCCAGAATCTCCTGTGACTATCTTCAGAAAGACTCGCACAGTCGATGTCAGGATTAGTGTGGTTTTGTTGTGAACAGCTTGATTGAGATCTGGTCCACATGCTGTTCAGCTCCCTTGCTGGGAGTGCACCGTTCACAGAGCTGTGTGTCCATCACCACATCTGGCGTCAGGACATTTTCACTGCTCCTCAAAGAAACCGCACCCCTGTAGCCACACCCTCCAGTCCCGCCAGCCGCCACAACCACACTTCTACTTCCTGTCTATCTGGATTTGCCTGTTTGAGATATTTCCTGTAACTAGAATTCTGAGATGTGGGGCCTTTTGTGTCTGGCTTCCCCTCGGCGTCATGTTTGCAGCGTGCATCCATGTTGTAGCCGGGGTCAGTGTCAATGTCAATGGTGTGGACAGACCACATTTTATTGCTGTGGTCATCCATTGACATGTTTGGGTTGCTTCCACTTTAGGACTGTTTTCTGGTGAGTCCATAGGGGACGCCCACTCAACCCTCCCTCCTTTGCTCAATTTAGAGGAGAGATTGTGTCCCTGCCGGGTGTTGATATTTATAGATCATCCTGCTTGGCCACCTGGATTGGCAGCTGGTGATGAGTTGAGGTTTGTCCACCAGGATTTTCCCTGAAGATTGTTGCAGCGAGGAGAGGGGGAAGCCCCTTGTCTCAGGAGCTTTCTTGGGAAAGACTGCACTGGGGGACGGGCGTGGCCTTGGCCTTGGATGACGTGGGGTTGTTGACCTGGGACCCAGAGGCTCCAGATTTTGGCAGGAGCTTCCTGCACTTCCCAGGTTTCTTGGCCTTAAGGGGGAGAGGAAGGACTTTGCCCTGAATTGGCCCTGTGGTACATGTGTAGCATCTTGAGCAGCTTCAGGCCAGCTCCTAAAACAGTGCTCTGTGTCCGGGGACTACACGGTAAGTGTCCTGTCGCTCTTTAAAATGTCAGTGGGGGAGGGGAGTACCTGGGGGGCTCAGTCAGTTGAGCGTCCGAGTTCGGCTCAGGTCATGATCTCACAGTTTGTGGGTTCGAGCCCCGCGTTGGGCTCTGTGCTGACAGCTCAGAGGCTGAGCCTGCTTTGGACTCTGTGTCTCCCTCTCTCTCTCCGGCCCTCCCCTACTCATGCTTTGTTTCTCTCATTCTCAATAATAAATAAATACAAAAAAAAAAAAAAAGACCGTCAGTGGAGATTGACGGCTGGTTACCTGGGCCCCGAGCAGCGTTCAGTGCGCCCACAGCCCTCCGAACCAGCCGCCACGCCCAGCTGGCATCCGTGGTTTGAGAGAACCCACTCTTTCCGGTGAGGAGGTGCCCAGAGGCGGTGTGTGGCGCTGCTTTCTAGATGCCAAAGGCGTTTAAATCAGTCCCTGGCATACCTGCCATCTGTACCTGAAACTGAGCCTCTGTGGAAAAGTTGGGTTGGTCGGTTGTTTCTTTAATTAGGAACATTTTCAAACATTCACATACTTTCATCCAATCCAACAATTACTAACATTTAGCCACTCTCCTCCAACCAAATTAAGTTACAGGATATTCTGTCATTTTGCCTCTGCATATCCAGTGTGCACCGCTTAAAGAATATGGACATTTTGGGGACGCCTTAGCGGTTCAGTCCGTTAAATGTCCGACTTCGGCTTAGGTCATGATGTCACAATTCGTAAGTTCAAGCCCCGCGTCGGGCTCTGTGCTGACAGCTCAGAATTTGGAGCGGAGCCTGCTTCAGATTCTGTGTCTCCCTCTCTCTCTGCTATACCCCACTCATACTCCCTTTCTTTCTCTCTTAAAAATAAATATTAAAAAAAAATTTTTTAATGAATACAGATATTTTCTATACAACACTATTTTCATACCTTACAAAGTTAGCAACACCTTCAGTTGTTGCTTTTAGAGATTTTGTGTGTGTGTGTGTGTGTGTGTGTGTGTGTGTGTGTGTCTTGTGCCAGAGAACTATTTCTTTCAAGTGTCAGAGGTAGGGGCACCTGGATGGCTCAGTTGGGTAAACATCAGACTTCAGCTCATATCATGATCATGTAGTTTATTGGTTCGAGCACCGTGTCGGGCTCTGTGGAGAGCTCAGAGCCTGAAGCCTGCTTTAGTTTCTCTGTCTACCCCTCCCTCCTCTCAAGAATAAATAAACATTAAAAAAAAAAGTGTCAGAGGTAAACTGTGTAGATTCAGAATCAAGCCAGGGGGATGACGGGGATCGGGATAAAGTTTCTTTCTGGTTTAGGTGAACCTGAACTGGTTTGGTGCCTCCAACAGTGAACCAGGACCTGAGAACCACCTAAGTTAGGAAGCAAAGCAAAGCTACTTAGGACATCAATGTTAAAGGTCAAGGGAATGTCTCTGGAGCAGCCAGACCGTGCTAGTTAGCCGCTGGCCGTCACCAGCAGCCCACGGTGATGGGCACTTCCTCTTCGGTTCCCAGCCCTTTGCCGTCAGTGGCTCGTTCCCACGTCAGCACTGCCCCGTGGGGCCTCATCCTCTCTATTTTAGAGGGGGCTCAGACTGGCTAGCTGAGACCAAGCCAGAGACAAGTCCAGGTTCAATGTCTGAATCCATCCCCTTTGTGGGAGGAGGGAGAGTTGCCCTCGCTTTGGGGGTTGTGCAGAAATCTGCAGAGGAGTGGCACTCTGTACCTGACTGTGACGTGCTGGCATCCATCCTGCTGTTGGTGGGCGGACTCCTCAAGCCCATACACTCATGTTCTTTGGGACAAAACCGCCCTTTGCTTGGATGACTGGGGAGCCACATCCTATCCAGTGACCGCTAGGATATATTTTGGACAAGGATGACTCATAAGACCCAGGACTTGCCGTTTTTGGTTGACCAGTCCGTTTCCCATGAGGTAGCTGGCTACTTAAGAGGCATGAGATCCCTGCGGTCACACTGGAACATTCTGGGCCACAGGCTGCATCCCAGATACTGCTGGGGACAGGGGCTGAAGCGGACGGCTACAGACGGAGCTGAGCACTGGAACAGCCCTGCTGTTTAGGGTCCACGCAAACAGAGGAGTTCTTGTTGACCGGGAGATCAGGCTGGATGGGGTTTTGTTTCTGCAGGTGCATTCCAAGAAAAAAAAAGTGACGTGGGAAGGTCAGATTTGCTTAGTCTCAGGATCTTTTTTGTTGCTTGGTTGCTGTATTGGTTTGGGGTTTTTTTGTTTATTTTGTTTTAGGTAGGCTCCATGCTCAGTGTGGGGCTTGAACTCACGGTCCTGAGATCCAGAGTAGTGTGCTTTGCTGACTTTGCTGACTGAACCATCGGGGCGTCCGGGGTTCTGGTTTTGTTTTGTGTTTGGCCCCGAGAACTCAGACACGTGCGGCCACGCAACCGGGGCTGCCTCATCCCTGCAGGCCTCCCACATTGACCGTGGTGATGCTCTGCCCCCTGTTTTATCAGCACAGACGGCTCTTTGTGCCCTGCCCGGAAGGAGGCTTTTGTCTGGCTCCGCTTAGCACTTGGGGGCTCCAGCAAGATCCTGTCTCCAGAGACCAGCTCTGTCCCCTTCTGAGTGGCAGGTCTTCTCCAGCAGAGTCCCGCCGTAGATGCCTCTTTCTCAGGTGCAGGTGCTCCGCTGCTGCCTGACCCATGACCTCTCGGGGTCCACCAAGCCTCAAGCAGGGACAAACCTGTTTCTTGTCCCAGTGAGCATCCCATTCTGTCCCCCTCAGAGCCCTGGGTGAGGGCCAGAGGAGGGGCCCCCACCTTGCAGACCCCACTTGGACAGTGTGCAGGCACCTGCTGAAGACGTGGAGGGAGGAGGAAAGAGCAAGTCCCCTCTCATTTCAACTCCTGAGCCAGTGTTCTGAGAGGGATGCACTGGGTGGCATGTCCCCACGCCTGGGCGTGTGACGTGTGCTGGAATAATGGAACCCAGTGTGGCCACAGAGCTACAGAGCTCCTGCAGTACCTCTGCCCGCCCCCCCATCCCCCGAGCCCCGGAGACCACCTCCAGCACCTGCCATCACCCAGCCCGAGGGGCTCCTGCCCTCAACCAGCCGTTGGCTGGTACTTGGCCTGACTGCTCAGCGGCGCCGGGCCCCGTGGCCGGCCTTCAGAGGGGCCCGTGCTGCTGGCAGAACGTGCCGGGGCCACGATGCCAGGGCGTAGAGGGTGAGCAGCGGCCCCGCCATCCCAGCGGTCACGCCTGGCAGTGGGTTTCAGCCCTGGCAGCTGGCACGTTAGGACATGTCCTTCCTGGGGACCCTCACAGAGACACCTGAAGTCTTATGGGAGCCGGTCACTAACACTGTCAGGGCAACAGGAGCAGATGATTTGAAGGATTATCACAGGCCCTTACTTGGGCTGGCTTATTGTCGAGGGCTGGACATCCGGTTCTCTGAGACCTTTGGGCATCACCGGGACTATGTCCGTGCACACTCAGAGTCCGTTCGGGCCGGTAGGGCATGACTGTCCTCTCCCGGGTCCCGTCACCTCCAACGTTTATTATGAAAAAGTTGGAACATGTGGAGAAACTGAATGTGTGGGCAGGAAGTTTCTGTGTTGTCTCTTAGCTGCCACCTGGACCCAGTGGTTAATAGCACTTTGTCATCATGTTTGCCTCCTAAGTAGTTGAAATGTCTTGAACCCTTTAAAGTCCGTTTCAGACCTCACGATGCCTCCGTCCAGCGCATTTCAGTGTGCGTCTCCCAAGACTTCTACATAATTACACCCTTTCCTGTCCGAGCCAGCGAATAGCAGCTGCTTAGTACCGTCTGCTATCCAGCCCGTTTGTATTTCCCCAGAAGGTTATAGTTGATTTGTTCTTTCCCAGTGGGGATTTTCACTTTGCATTTGGTAGTAGGTCTCCTTGTCTCTTTAGTCTACTTTTAGTTTAGGTTTTTTTTTTTAAATAACACTGATCTCTTGAAGAGACCAGCCAGTCGACTTGTAGGACGCCCCGCCTTCTGTATTTACGTGACATGGTGCCGTTGAACTGAAGCCTGTGTGCTGGGTTCGCGTCCAGCGTTGTGGGCAGAACCCTGAGTGCTCAGTGTGTTCCCCATCGTGGCTACAGGTCGGGCTCCATCACTGGGGGACTGGGGCAAATGGGTCTGGGTTGATGGGACAGGCTTTTTCTGAGCAGTCAGTAAATCCTGGAGATGCAGGCGCTTTGTCAGAATCCAGTCTTCCTACCTGCCTTCTGTTAACTGACCCAAAGAGGCTGCTTCGTC
This sequence comes from Suricata suricatta, assembly GCF_006229205.1. Taxonomy (NCBI): domain Eukaryota; kingdom Metazoa; phylum Chordata; class Mammalia; order Carnivora; family Herpestidae; genus Suricata; species Suricata suricatta. Next base: position 2,609,454 of record NC_043707.1, read on the forward strand.
AGCAGCCTGGACTGAACATACTTTCCTGATTTAAAAAGAATTTTTTAATGTTTTATTTATTTTTGAGAGAGACAGGACAGAGTGTGAGCGTAGGAGAGGCAGACAGAGGGAGACACAGAATCCAAAGCAGGCTCCAGGCTCTGTCAGCACAGAGCCTGACGCCTGGCTGGAACTCATAAACCATGAGATCATGACCCGAACCGAAGTCGGACGCTTAAATGACTGAGCCACCGAGGCGCCTCTTTCCTGAGTTTTTGAAAGAGTTGTTAAAAGGCACCAGGCTGGCTCAGTCAGTGAAGCACATGTGACTTTTCACCTTGGGGTTGTGAGTTCAAGTGCCATGTTGGGTGTGAAAATTACTTAAAAAATATTTTTTTAAAGGCACCTGTGTGGCTCAGTCAGTGAAGCATCTGACTCTTGATCTCAGCTCAGGTCTTAATTACAGGGTCATGAGTTCAAGCCCCTCGTTGGGTGTGAGGTCACTTAAAAAAATTTTTTTTAAATAAGAATGGAAGATTCTCTGTAAACTCAATAGGGGCACTTGAGTAGCTCAGTCCGTTAGTGTCTGACTCTTGATTTCGGTTCAGGTCATGATCTCAGAGGTCCTGAGATCAAGCCCTGCGTCGGGCTGAGTGCTAACAGTGCAGAGCCTACTTGGGGTTCTCTCTCTCTGTTGTCCTTTCTCCACTCGGGAACAGAAGCTGTCTCTCAAAATAAACTTTAAAAAAATTTTAAATAAATAAATAAAATACTTAACAAAAATAAAAGAGTTGTTAGCAGCTCCTGACCCCTGATCTGACCTTCAGCGTCTCTCACAGGCTCTTCCTGCCCAGAGTCTCTGTCTGCTGGGTGGGGGAGGGTGAACAGCCCCGCCAGCCAGCCCAGGCTGCCCCAGAGGCGACCAGGGGCAGAATCGGGGTGTGGGCCTGTGAGCTCTCTGCACTGGGGACACAGCAAGGGCGGGGGGCGCGGGGGGGTGACACTGCAGAGGAGCCAGGGAGAAGCAGGCAGGTTTGGGGCACTCGGGGTCCTGGGCTGCATCCTGGGGGCGCCTGGCACCCATGCGGGGGGACTTTTGTGAGGGACGGGAACAGTCCGTGCAGTTACTAAGGCGACATCGCCCCCACGGGGGATGTGACTAGTCTTCCTGTCTTGCTGCCTCACAGGTGAGCGGGAGGAGGAGGAGGTGACAGGTGAGGCTGGGCCGGGGAAGGGGTGCGGCCGCCTCCTGACGCTGCCTTCCGCCTTGCAGGTGTGAATGACAGAAGTGGTGCCGTCCAGCGCCCTCAGCGAGGTCAGCCTGCGCCTCCTCTGCCACGATGACATAGACACCGTGAAGCACCTGTGCAGCGACTGGTTCCCCATCGAGTAAGTGCAGTGGCGCCCGCCGCCCCCGCTGCAGAGGGCCGGGGTGGGGGGCGGGCAGGGGGGCGGCCCCGGTCTCCTTGCCTCGCCGGGCCCAGGCCTCGGGCCCTGCCTGCCATCAGGCTCTCTCCACTCCACGTCCCTTGTGCGAAGAGTTCCGCACTGGGCTCTGCTGAGGATCTTTAGCCGAAAAGACGTCGGTGCAGTGCCGCTGATGATTCAGAAAACGGAGACGCGGCCTGAGGGTCTGTGCCTGCAGGTGCAGTATCACAGCCAGGGAAACACTGCGGAAGAGGCGTATTTGTGGATAGGGTTTGTTTCTTTTTTAATGAGCTAATAAGTGAAAAACGTAGACTAGAAAACAGCACGTGTCCCCATCCTGCTTGTCTTTAAAGACGTGGACAGGTGGGTGTTTTCGGGGGTCTGGGGGGAGGCGGTGAGCGGCCGCAGCTTTGTCCGTCTTGCTTCCTTCTGTAACGTGCTTGTGCCGCTGTCGTAGTGGGAGAAACAGGTGCCAGCTTTGACTCTTACAGGCTTCCGGCTGGAGGACAGGGAAGTGCCAGGGGTGAATGTGCAGCACATGCACTGCTGCGTGTCACGTGTGGGAAGCTGTGACAGAGTAAATCCTGAGTTCTTGTCACAAGGATTTGTCATTAAAAAAAAAAGTTTGTAAAATTAAAAACGAACTAGAGCCCGCATTTCCAGGAGCCCTGCCCTCGGACGGCTTGTGTCACCAGCTGTGGGCAGGAAGGAGGGGAAGGGCAAGCCTCAGCCTCCTGGGGGTGTGGGCACAGCGGCTTCAGGGTCACAGGGGGCACCGTCCTTCCACCCCGCAGTCCCCGGCCCAGTCAGAGCCTGCCCCAGGTGGAGCCAGCTGGACCGGAGTGCCTGCCTCCTGCAGGGCCCTGCCCACCAGCCTCCCTCACAGCCTCCTGCGTCTGAGGCCTCAGGTTCCAGAGACAGTGGAGCGGACTGCAGGCCCGTGGGCTGCGTGGTGGCAGCGCCGTGTCCTCCTGGCTGCCACGCCAGCCGAGTGCTTTGGGTCAGAAGATGACAGTGGGCGGAGGACCAGGGGAGGGGTGTGGGTGATGCTCAGGTGCCGTAGAGCCTGCCATGGGTGGTCAGTGGCCTCTCCACTGGGTATCACCGCGAGGGTATGGCACCCTTCTCCAGCTCTGGGTCTCAAGAAAGGCATCTCAGGGTAACCTGTTCTGTCCCAAGTTAAAAAACAAATGCACACACCCGTCAGCCCTCAGCCCTCCCAACCGCGTCTCCTGGCTGTGGATGAGTCTGCCTTTCTTTACTGCCTCCAGGGCCTTTGCACTGAATGTTCTCTTTCCTGCTCCCCGGGGAGGGGGGGGGGGGCTTGGTGAACAGCCCCCAGCAACCCTGGCCACACCCTGCCTTTGAGGGCTTGTCCCCATCGCTGCCCAGGGAGGTGCAGTGAACTCAGGTGTCACTCAGCTGTGAACTTGGCCCACATCCGAAGTCTTGAAAAGGTCTCTCTTGGAATTCTTGGTAATGACCCAGGTGTCAGGGCCATCAGGGGCCATCAGTCTTAGCTCCTCCAGCTGGCCCACCACGTCCTGCTGTCATGCTGTCATGGAGAGAATGTCAACGGAGGTTTTTTCCCCTCTCATCTCTTATGTGAGGATAGTAAAATCATTTTTCCTGTCAGAAATCCCGTGCTATCTAGACAGATTACAGGGTTAAGAAGACCGTTTGTGGTGTAGACTGAGTGGTGCACAGATTCCTTCTCAGCCTTGCAGCAGTGGGCAGAGCAGCCCCGGGTCCCCTGTGGACCCACTGTGGGAAGCCTGGCGTCAGCGTGTTTCCCTGACCTTGTCCTCCCCCTCAGGTACCCAGACTCATGGTATCGTGACATCACCTCCAACAAGAAGTTCTTTTCCCTCGCTGCCACCTACCGGGGCGCCATCGTGGGAATGATAGTAGCTGAAATAAAAAGTAGGACCAAGATACACAAGGAGGTGAGTAGTGTGGTGAGCAGCTGGCTGCCGCTGGCCAGGCCTGCGGGGACTTGGGGCTGAACCGGGGGGCCCACTCCTTGGCCCTTTCCCCTGGGAGCCCAGAGCAAGCATGAGACTCGGCGCTGTGCGTGGCATAGTTGTCCGTGCATTAAATGACAGACCGAGCCGCGGGCCTCATAAAAACTGTCATTCAAAGTGGGGGCGGGTGTGAATGATGCCCTGAGAATCCCTAGAGCCGTCAGGGGCTCTGGAAGGATGTGTGACCTGACCTGGCAGCACTGTCACAGAAACTGCTGCCTCTGCTGTGGTTGGTTAAAGGACATGCTCAGTTTCAGTTAGAGATCAGTGAACATAGAGAATTCCTTTTCATCCGGCTTCACAGACCCCTCCCCGATCTAGCCGAGAACTCCTGGGGTCTGTGGGCCCCGCGTTAGTGTGCTGTGCTCGGCGTGGAAAATGCAAGGCCACAGCCACAAACACACTGATCCACGTGGTCGTCTTGGGTCAAGATTGTGCCTGATAATGGTGGTCACCTTTGCGACTGAGTAGTGCTTACCTCGAGGGTATTTACCCCAAGGACAGGAAGGAACCGGCTGACACCGGCACTCGTTCTCTGTGTTCAGCCTCTGGCTACTTCTTAAAAGTCCAAGAGGGACAGGTCCCTTTTACAGACCCGACCCACTCGAGCAGACCCCGTCTTGCTCGTCATTAGATTCTGACCAAGGCGGTTTCTGTCAGGAGTGACTCTCTATTCGAGCTTCCTCCTGAGCTTTCTGCCTGCAGTTCATCTTGCACGGTGGTCAGTCATGACTCTTCCAGCCCCAAATACTGTCCCCGGAACCACGGGAGCACGCAGGGGGTGGCGTGCTGTGTTGCTCTGCCTGGTGTGGGCCACATGGGTGCTGGGCGCCCGCTCGAACCCCCACCGCCTTTATGGGAGCAGTGTAGGGTCCTTGAGACAAACCTTTTCAGACCTTGTCCAGCTGCCTTGTCCCGAGTGCCCAGTGAGTGCCCAGTACGTGCCCACGCTGCCAGCTGCTCCCTCGTTACCGCTGTAACCCTGCAGGTCTGCCGCCCCCGCACGTCCCCAAGAGGAGCACCTTTTTGTGTGTGTCCTCAATTTAGCCATTTGCGCCATAAAGCCCCGCACCCTCTCGTCTCCGTGTGTGTGGGGGGTTGAGGTGGGGGGCGGTCTGTGATCTTTGCTCTGTCCCCTCCCACCCCAGAAGACCCCTCCAGGGGTCGTGGTGGGAGAGTCAGCCTGCAGCTGGACCAGGCGCCTCAGCAGATAACCTGGTTTTGTTTCTGCCTCTCTCTTCAGGACGGAGATATCCTAGCGTCCAGCTTCTCCGTTGACACACAGGTCGCGTACATCCTGAGTCTGGGGGTGGTAAAGGAGTTCAGGAAGCACGGCATCGGTAAGGCCGCGCCCCAGGCGCTGTGTCCCGTCCTCTCCCCTCCCGCGCATTGGCGATGTGCCTGTGAACGTCCCTCGTCCCCCTGTCCTGCGTGGACTTCAGCCACCCACCCCTCCCGCAGCTCCCCCGGCCCCACCTCCACCCCGTTGAGCACCACGAACTGTGCTCCTTGCACCCAGTTGCCAGGTGCAAAGAGCAGAGGCCGTCTGGACGGTGGCCTCATTCCCAAATCTGACCTTTTTTCCCTTAAAGTTATTTACTTATTTTGAGAGAGGGACAGAGTGTGTTTTGGGGGGCAGGTGGCACCAGAGAGAGAGGGAGAGAGAATGTGAATGAAGCAAGCTCTGTGATGTCAGCATGGTGCCTAATGCAGGGCTTGAACTCACGAACCACGAGATCATGACCTGAGCCCAAGTCAGAAGCTCAACCGACTGCGCCCCCTGGGCGCCCCCCCCAAATCTGACTTGGTCAGATTCACACCGTCCCCAGATGTCCTCGTTAGGGAATGGGCACCTCTCACCACACACACGGTTTACATCAGGTCACAAGGAGTTGCTGATGAAGAGTAGAAAACATAATTGACCACCGGTCTGAGCTGCCATTTATCAGATGTCCACCATGTGCAGGGGGCTGCGCCCCAGGCGCCTCTCCAAGCCCCCTGCTCTGCCCAGGCCAGCGGGCAGCAGTCGCCCTTGGTGACTCAGGCCCGTCCATTCTACCTTTCCCTGCGCTCAGGTTTGCACTGTGTTGTCCGGGAGGTACGTGAGTCTCCGCCACAGGCCCAGCCCCGGCGAGGGAACTGCCTGACCCCCGTCTGTGCTTCCCGATGCCTCGTGGTTGCCCCATCTGACTGTGGCATTCTAGGGGCTTTGACAGAGCAGTTATGGGAGTCATCTCTGATACAGTGGCAGAGATCTCTTAGATCTGTAGAGATCTCTGACAAGCTCACTTCCTCATCTGCCTCCTGCCCTGCCGTGCATGACTGTCACCCCTTCTCCTGCAGGTTCCCTTTTACTTGAGAGTTTAAAGGATCACATATCAACCACCGCCCAGGACCACTGCAAAGCCATCTACCTGCACGTCCTCACAACCAACAACACAGCAATAAACTTCTACGAAAACAGAGACTTTAAGCAGCATCACTATCTCCCCTATTACTACTCCATCCGAGGGGTCCTCAAAGATGGCTTCACCTACGTCCTCTACATCAATGGCGGCCACCCTCCCTGGACAATCCTATATCCTTTACTTCTCAGGGATGAGGGATCTGGCTTCCTAGCCACCTGGGTGGCTTGCAGGGCCAGGGCCCATGTGCCAGATGGAGCCACGTCGCCTTCACATGACTCAGGAAGCCGTGCTCACGGGGCGTGCTGTGGGTAGATCTGGTTGTACTCAGTGTTTCTCTGACTTCACCCATCATGAGGTGTGGGTTTTAACCCACTTGGCCAACGATCCATGCATCCAACAGATACCGATTAAGAGCCTCCTTTTCCAGGCACACAAGAGACACGACTGTCAACACAGCAGCGGGTCCCCTGCCATCAGGGGGGTTCATGTGCCGGCTGGGGAGGAAACAAAGAAGGTGAAAAGGAGTCCTGGCTGTTTGCAGCCCCGGGGTTCAGACCTCCCTTTCCCGAGGCATGTGACCCGAGCTGTGTCCCCCCTTGCCTCCCACACACCGCTCCCTCCTTTTTCACCGTCTCTGGGCTGGAACAGAAGGAGGGAGGCCAGGAGACTTCCTAATAGTCCCAGGATGTGGCTCCTGAATGCTCTGTGAGAACAAGCCAGCAAACAGATGAAATGAGCAAGGCTAGGGTTTACCCACTCCGCGGGGAGGTAAACAGGAGGGAGAAGCAGGGCCCACAGGCCTGCAGGCTCCCGGTGCGTGTGAAGACGGGCCTCTTGTGGCTGGCTGGGAGGTCGGCACTGTGACCCCTCCTTGTCGCAGGGTCCTGCCGTTCCGATGCCTGATTATGGAGTGAGCCGGGACCACTCCCTCTCCTGCCAGACCTCTCCCCTTGGCACTCCGTCCCTTTCCACATGCCTGAGGCCTGCTCACCCAGGAGGTGCTCTTGGACCCAGTGCCACCTTTTATTTGCACAGTGGAGCCCCTCCGGCCAACAAGGCTTCCCAGCACTCTGCAGAGGCTTAGCCAGCTTTTGGCCTCCTTCCAGAGTGGCGCCGTCTGCATGCAGCCCTGCGGGTCACCGTGCGGGCCTGCTGACAGTGCCACCGGGGGTATGGGGGCGTGTGGAGCAAGTCCATCTTCCTTAACGGAGCCGCACGGACTACATTCAGCACCTGGGCTCCGCGCTAGCGAACCTGAGCCCCTGCTCCATCCCGCACAGGATCTACCGCCAGGCCCACAGCCTGCTCTGCAGCTTTCTGCCATGGTCCAGCATCTCCAGCAAGGGTGGCATCGAGTATAGCCGGACCATGTGACGCCGGCTGGGCAGCCTCCGTTAGGCCCCACCCTTCGGCACCCTGCAGCACCCGCCCTCCTGGCTGTCTGACTTCTGTCCTCTGCAGAGGAGTTGGTGGCCGCTCGCCAGGCCCGTCGGCCTGCCCCAGCTGCAGGCCCGGTGCTACGCGGGCTCGGAGCAGAGCGTCCTGGGGCATGCCTGGTCTCTGACAGGTACGCTGGAGCACGTGGCAGGGGGGGAACAGGGGAGCAGGACCGGTGGGATGAGGGGACGATGGCGCCAGGACATGAAGCCCGTGGTACTTTCAGCAACAAAAACAAAAGGACCTGAATGGATGCCTGCTGCACAAGGATATTGGGAGGCAGTGCTAAGAGCTGAGGTCACCTGACTGACTTTCAGAAACTTCAGGAAGAAAAGCAGGGTCCTTGAACCCTTGGCTACGACTTCTGTCTTTTCGCTTCGGAACTACGTTTAAAAAAACGTGTTCACATGGTTCAAATAATTGAGGTACCAGAAGGAAGATCAGGCCCCTCCTACCCCCTCCCCCAACCACTCAGCTTCCCTGCTTAGGGGCATCCCCTGCTTCTGTGTCATGGCCGTGCTCCCGGGCCCCTGCTAACGGCAGCTGGTGGTGGGGCCTCACGGCCGGGGCTCTGCTCATACATGGGCTCTCCTAACTGCCGTGTGTCCCACAGAGAGCTGGCCTCTCAGCCACAGAGCCAGGAGGAGTCGTGGGGATTCCAAGGCCCACCCCCTTCCATGGACACAGCCAGGGCACTTAGGTAGTTTGGGCCAATTCACATTCTCCGTGGCCACCTGGGCCGGAATCCCCACTGGTGCCCTGATCTGTGCAGGACCCCAGGGGAGCTGGGGCCCCAGGCCGGCAGGCAGGCTTGAACGGGGCCTTTCCCTGGGGGCCTTCACCGCAGCTCCCCTCTTCTTTTCCCACAGGCTCTTCCAGTCCTCCTCCCTTTTCTGGTAAGCGCCAGAAACCGCCGCCTCTGCCTGTGCCGTGGTCCTGCCTCCACGAGTGTGCACCGGCCCCACTGGCCAGGTGAGGTGTGGCAGCATCCACTGTGGTCCGCTCCTTCTGCTGCCCCTTCCCCTCCAATGCCTGTTCCTTCCAGTTCCTTCCTCCAGAGCCGGAATGAACTAATGGACGGGAAGAACCCAAGTGTGTGGACAGACGTGACCCTAAAGACAGCGTCAGATCGAGGAGGTGAAATAAAGGGAATGCCAGACCCTTGTCCAGAACCAGCTGACAGAAGCCTGGGGTTCCGGGAGCGGCCGCTGCCTCTTCACGCTGGGCAGGGCCAGGGCGGCTTTTCCTCCAGGCCCGCAGCTCTGGGGCTCAGACCCTGACGCGAGAGGCCAGATGACACACCGGTTCCCCACTGCTCTGCTGGGAGGTCGGGTCTTACGGCGGCGCCTGCCGGGGCCCTCAGACTGTCCGGAGAGCGCGGGGCTGAGGACGAGTGCCCGGGAGGGTCCCGGGGGTCTTCTCCCAAGTCCCCCAAGTCCACGAGCTGCAGCTCCGAAAGGCTGTCGGTCAAGTGGGACCTGGCCTTCGGGGCTGGAGGCTGTCATGTGCCTGTGGTCCCTCAGCCCCTGGGGGGGACCTGCCCCGGGGCAGAGACAGGCTGTCGGCGCCAGGAGGTGTGCGCAAACGTCATTCGCTTCTGGCGGCACCCTCGCCCCCATTCCCCAAAGCTGCTTGCTGCCAGCCCTCCAGAGGAGAGGGGTGGCAGGACCAGGCCCCGTGTGGCCGCAGCGCTCCGGCCTGAGAGAAGGGAGAGCAGCCAGGCCGGGGGGCCACTGGGGCAGCCATGCTTCCTTCCCTCAGAACTACGCAGTCCGGGGCTACCTCGGCTTGTGAGGTGGGAGAGGGTCCTCGCGATGAGGAGACGCCGTGGGCAGGAGATGCGCACTCCCTCCCTCCGCCACCTCGTGACTGGCGGTGCCTCTGTGGGGAGAGGTCCCCACCTATCCACTGAGCTTGGCTTCGTGCTGAGGCCCAGCTCAGCGTCCTCTCTAATCTGAATCAACCATGATTATGTGATTTTTATTTCTGCCCGGAGGGGTAAGGGCGGAGTCTTCTGGAAGGTTTTGCCTTGGACTTTCATAATTGAGCTCAGAGGCCTTGCCCTGCCCCCTCCCTTCCCCCAATCACTGCAGTGTCCAGCCCAGTGTTGAACAGATTGTAGTGTTTTGTCTCATTACAAATAAACAGACTTTAATTGGTCATATCCTGTTTTTCCAGTGCCAGCCTGCTGCACTTTGGGTCCCACCTCTGTGGACTCAGTCCCCATGGCTGAGGGCAGCTCAGGGACTGCTGGTCCACTGTCCAGTCCCAAAGATCGCTTCCAGCTGAAAGGGCCCTTTGTTCTGTATCATTTGCCAGAGAACGCCAGAGAACGCAGTCCTGGGACAGAGGTTCTAAAAATTTTTTTTTATGGTTTTATTTATTTTTGAGAGACAGAGACAGTGCGAGCAGGGGAGGGTCAGACAGAGGGGGAGACACGTAATCTGAAGCAGGCTCCAGGCTCTGAGCTACCTGTCAGCACAGAGCCCAACGCGGAGCTTGAACCCACAAGCCATGAGATCATGACCTGAGCCAAAGCCGGACGCTTAACCGACTGAGCCACCCAGGCGCCCCGGGGGTGGGGGGTTAGGGGCGCAGAAGTTCTAGAGCTGAGTATCACGGCCGGGTTCAGCATGATCAGAAGGCCCTCAGCAACTGCCTGTTGTTTCAGAGTCTCTGGGCAGCTCTCGGCCTTGAGCTGGGGCCTGGTCCTCTCGGGGTGGGTCGGGGGGGGGGCGGGGCACTGTCCTGGCTTAGAGAAGGTTCTGCAGGTGACTCAACACAGTTGTCGGGTGGGGACTTGAGGCCAGTGCCCCCGCCCCAGGAGCCTGGTGGGAGCTTTGGGCCGGGACACCCCATCATGACAACCTACAGCAGGGCACCGCTTTGTCCCAGTCCCTGATGGGCCAAGCCCAGAACCAGGCGCTTCCACCAACCTCTCCTTGGGGCTTTGGCCACCCCAGGGCAGGGGGTCATGTTTGTTACTCCGTTAGACAGATGAGGAAAAGTGGTCCAGGGCCTGGGAGGTACCTCAGTGAGTGAATGGTGGGCCTAGAGCCCAGTCCAAGTCTGGACCCTCCAAAGCGCATGTGCAGTGCTCCCCATAGCCCTCCCTAGGGGCCAGAGCCTAAGGCACCTGCAGAGCTGGGTAGGTGGGAGCCTTGTGGTGGGGGCGGGGGCTGATGCTCCCACAGGGACCTCTGAGCAGTGCCTGCTGCCGGTAAGTCACACTTGGGTTATTTGTGCCAGTGTGTCCGTCTGCTTTCCTCTGATGGGTCAGCTTCAGGAGTCAGTAGGTGGCTCCCTGGGGTCCCTGCTCAGCGTGTGACCAATTACCACCGTGTCCTGGGGGGTGGGGGTTCTGGTCAAGCCTTGCCTTGAGAACAGTTGTGCCTTCCCAAACCGGCCTCCCTGCATCAGGTGTGAGAACACCTTGTCCAAAGGGCTGAAAGGGACTCCTGGCGGCCCTATTGAGTGCTTCCTAGGTGTTCAGGGAATGTGGTGGGGTGCCCCAGGGCGCTCAGGGCACATTTCCATGGGTGCCGACTTGTTTGGGACGTGCCTTTACATCAACTCTGAGTCCCCGGGACACTAGGACTGTGGCTTTGCTCTTTTCGGCCTATTCCTTGTGTTTTTCAAGAAGGCCTTGGGAGGCACAGGGAAGAACCATTTAGAGGTGAGCTAAGCGAGTTTTCTCTGGAGCCAGCTTGTCATTGAGCAGATGTCTCTCACAGGGAAGAGCCGGGACTCTACGTTGTCTGCTCTCCATGACCTCAAGCGGGCGGCTCGACTGGGGCTAAGGGACCCACTCCAAGAGGGCCCAGAGCTTGGCCCTGGCTGTGGCCGCAGTTCCCTCCACATGGCCTCCCCAGCGCTGACTTTGTTTCTCATCCTGTGGGGGGGGCTCCCCCCCAATGCACACACTGGGAGCTGCCAGGCCACATTCTGTTGGTGAAGCAAGACCCAGAGCCAGTCCCAATTCCAGGTGGGGGCTGTAGGAGCGAGGATGCCAGGACAGGTGCCTTGGAGGCCATGGTGGCCACGGACCACGTCCTGAGGCCTGGACCTCGGGGCAGCCTGTGCTTCTTTCTGAGCCCAACAGCTTCATCCAGAAGTGTGGAGATTGGGGCCCTGTCACCATATACTGTGGCTTCTGGTAAAGTGTCACTTCTGCCCAGTGCTGGGGACAGCCTCCCTAACTTCTGTTTTCAGCAATCCACCTGGCCTTGGCCTTCTGGGACAGCAGGGAGTTGCCCTTTTTGTCACTGCCCAGTGGCTCGTCTGGTAGACCCGCTAGGCGGCCCTGTCCCTGTCCCACCCATCTGGAGGGTTCACACACCTACGCTCCTCAGCCTTCTTGGGGTGCTTTCTGGCTGCTGCCACCTCAGCCTCCCACTGCTCAAGGCCACACTCACCCATGGACCTGAGTCTCCAGAATCTGCTGTCCCAGAGTAGGACTGGGGTACAGGGGCAGGGAGGGGCCCTGAGGAATTATTCCCCTGCATCTGGAAGGAACCCAGGTGTCCAGAGTGTCCTTGACATCATTACATGCGGTCTGCCAGGAGCCCATGGTGGGGCCACCTCAGTCCTAGCCCGACCTGGATTGCCAGGACTGGAAGTCAGCCACACAGGGGGGCATTGAGATGGACCCAGACCCTCCCATCCCGTCCTTACTGGGCTGAGTTTTAGTGATGCAGAGCAGAGGGTCTCACCCAGAGTGATTCTGTCTCCCCGCCCCAGGGACATTAGACACTGTCTGGAGATACTTGGTTGTGACAGTGGGAGGAGAATGCAATGGGAATCCAGTGGGTGGAGGCTGCTAGATATAGGGACAGCCACTGTGACAAAGATCCAGCCCCAGATGTCAATAGAGCTGATGCTGAGACACGTTGGTATGTTGGAGTCCAAGCTCAGGTGCCTGGAGTCCAGCCCAGCAGGGAGACGGGCTGTGCCCACCCTGCCTGGACGGACAGGGTGGCCAGGGGTCCCCACGGAGCAGTGAACTCAACCAAGGCCTGGGTGAGGCGTGGGGTTCAGGCCACCATCTCTGCCCAGGTTGGGAACTTGCTCTCTGCTTTCGTTTGTCCTCCGCTGCCTCGGCCAGAATCCCAGGCCTTGCGTTTAGGTCTGTTGAGACCTAGCCCTTCCAAGGAACCTTGCAGGTGTCTCACCCAGAGGAAAGTGTTCACTCCTCAACCAAGGGTGGGAGCACCTTGGATCCTCCCTGGATCCAACCCAGAACTTTGGTCTCCGTGCAGCTGGCAGCTTCTCTGAGAGACGGTTTCTCTGCGTTGACCTCGCCACAGACAGAGCCAGGGGCAAGAAGGTGCAGGCCTTGGCTTTTATCAATATCAGACCTGTGGGCCTCCCAGCCTCCTGGGAGCCCAAGTGTGCTCAGCCTGACCTTCCAGGTACAGGTGGCTGACCTGAGTTGGAGCAGGCTGCAAGGGTTTCTATTTTTTCTGCTCCTCCCACAGGACCTCCTCCCTCCTCCCTCCCCCCTCTTGAGTTTTCCTGAGGCCCAGCCTCTGGTGCTGGGCAGCTGCTGGGGTATCTCTGGGGTGGCTCCTAGTAGGGGTGGAGCCCTTCCTCTCTGGACCTGCCTCCTTCTCCTGAGCCATCCTTTTCCCTCCTGTCCCAAGCTGGGACAGCCAGCCCTGACATCAGATCCCTATGGTCTCCAGAGCCCCAGAGCGGGTTCTCTTGCACAAGGGACATGTGGACTCCTCTGAGGCCCCCCAGGACCTCTTGGGCCTGAGCCCCAAGCCTTCTGGGGGACGAGGCTGGGAGGGGGCACCCTTGGCCGGGTCCACGCTGGAACTGGAAGCTGAGGAAAGTGGGGAGAGAGGAGTCACTCGGAGGAACCCAGGGGAGGCTGCTAGCCCGTCCTCTGACCCCCCCCAACCCCCCCCCCAACGCCAAACCTGGCCTTCTTCAGATTAGGAGGGGCAGTTCTTAAAGAGAGCCCATGAGGGAGGGAGGAGGAAGAAGGAAACCTGGTTCAGGCTGGCAGGACCCTTGTCTAACTCAGCCCCCTCATTTTACAAGTGGGCAAACTGAAGGCGGGTATGGGGCGGTAGGGGTGATGGTGGGGAGTTAGTTGTTAGAGGTCCCTCATTGAAGGCAGAGCTGGGATAGGAACGCAGAAACCTTGGCAGTGAAGAAGGGTCTGTCTGGGTCCATCTGACCCCAACCAACCCTTCTCTGGGTCTTTCTCTCCTTTCCCCAGCCCTGCCTCACCTGGATTTCCCAGGCTGTCCCCAGGCACTTGAGCTTCCAGAAGGACTGAGCAGTGGCTGTCACCTGGGCCCAGAGTCCTATGTGGCAGGTCTAGGGGCCAGGCCATACCCTCGGGCCGTGGGAGGCAGCTTCTGGCCATGAGCTGGCTCTCACACTGGCCGGCCGGCTGCATGTGGGCTGGCAAGTAGAGACTCAGGCCCCGGAGATGGCGCAGCCGGAAATTCTTGGGCTTGCTTCCCTGGGCACTGGGGCACTGCTGCTGGGCCCCCAGGCCCCCCTCGTAGATGTTGGGTGGCGTGTCGGGGTGGCTGGGATGTTCTTGGGCCCGGCTCACTGCATCTGCAGAGGGGAGGGCAGGAGGGTGGTGGCTGACAGGCTGCAGCCATGAGGGGAGAACACAGTCATATGCCCTAAGACCAGCTCGTGGAAGGGACTCCACCCATTGCTTGCGGAGCCTGGGCCTACCTGTCTGTCCAGCAGGCTCAGTCCCCTGCCTCCGCCAACCCCCACCAAACATATTAATCCTCTTCCCTTCCCCAACCAACAGGGAGGTTTGAGAAGCCGGAGACCATGGCATGAAGATCTCAGGATTTTCAGGCCCTTCCGACCACCTCTTTTGCCCCCTGTCCTAGAAAAAGCATTCTGGTGCCAGTCGAGAAATTGCACAGTGGCTCCAGGACCACACAGCCCTAGACCATTGGCCATTCCCCTCTCCCAACATGCATGGCCTGGAGGCCACGCTGGTGGCTTTGGGCCCAGGCCGGGACAGGAGGGCATCTCTCCAGCTGTCACTCCCCGCAGCCCAGCACCTTTTATGCGCAGCTCAGAGAATGCACAGACCAAGGCTTCCATGGAGGGCCCGCGAGGTGGGGGAGGAGCAGCTGGGTCCCCTGTGCAGCAGGGCTCTGCCCTGCCCGGGTCTGCAGGTCTCCCATGGCAACGGACTCTGTGATGTCAAATGGAAGACTCCCAGCCTTCCTGGGCTCCCCAGTTTGGGTGAGGATGATGCCCGGGGTAGGGGCAGGGTGGGTGGAGGGCAAGGGAAGGGGGTGGACTCTTAGGGGAGGTCCCTGGTCCTCTGGTTTGGGACAGGCCACACGAAACAGACTCAGCTATTGCAGGCTGGAGAGTCACTCTCAGTGACCTCTTGGCGGGGGGTCGGTGGGGGGGTCTCAGTTTGTTCATCCGTGGGTGGGAAATGACTTGGTGAGGTCTGAGCCAGTGCTTTGAGCCTGCTGAGGAGGTGGTTTTGGGTGGCTGCGCAAGTCACTTAATTGTTCTAACTGTCCATCCATTGCCCTATAAGTTGATGATGGGGTATCATATGGGCCATACCAAGTGTGAGGACGGATGTGGAAGAATTGGAGTTCCTGTCTACTGCTGGGGGGGGGCTGTAAAGTGGTATCCCTGCTTTGGGAGACCGTTTCTTCAAAAGTTAAACTTAACCCTTCTCATTCACAGAGTCGCACTCTCATATAAGGAAAACATTAATTCACATGTAAAAAACAACTTATTTGAGTGGATAAAACCATTAGAGATTTTAAAAATCAGCTCATTAGTTACAGGACACAAGATCTACACGCAAAAATTGTTATTTTTAGATACTAGCAAATAAAAACAAACGAATAAATTTAACCAAGAAGGTGTAAGACATATTGGAAACGACAAAATTCCTAGAAAAAAAAGACTTAAAGGGACACACACACACTCAACACATATATATCCTTGTTCATGGTTGAGACAGCAACACTCTCCAAAATGATCTACAAACTGAATGCAATCTGTATCAGAATCCCAGTGACATTTTAGGCAGAAATAGGAACGCTGATCTTAAAATTCATGTGGAACTACAAGCCAGATAACAACAATCTTAAAAAAGAAAAAATTTTAAAAAGAAAAACTGTAACACTTATGGTAATGCTACAATAACCCAAAGAGTGTGGAACTGGCGTAAGGACAGACATCTCAACCAATAGCATAGAAAAGAGAGTCCAGAAATAAAGCTATGCATCTGTGGTCATTTGATTTTCAACAGCAGTGCCACGAATATTCAATAGGAGAAAAAAAATGTCTCTTCGACAATGGTGCTGGAACAACTGGACAGCCAGAGGCCAAAGAATGAAGCTGGACCCCTACCTCACATCATTTACAAACATTAACTCAAAATACAACAAAGACCTAAATGTAGGCGCTAAAACTATAGAACTTTTCAAAGAAAATACAGGATAAATCTTCATGACGCTGGAGTTGGCAGTGGTTATTAGATATAATAACAAAAACACAACGAAAAATAAACTGGACCTTGTCAAAATGTAAAATTTATGTGCCACAAAAGCACTATCAAGAAGTGAAAAGACAGACTATAGAAAGGGGCAACAGGTTTATAAATTGTATATGATAAGCACAGTATCCAGAATATATAAAGAACTCATAAACTAAAACAAAAACCTAATTTGAAAATGGATGAAGAACTTAGACATTTCTTCAAAGAGGATATATAAATGGTTAATAAGCACATGAAAAGATGTTCAACATCATTAGTCATTAGGGAAGTACAAACTTACATGATAGTGATATACTGCTTTACACACATGAGGATGGTTATAAGAAAAAAAGGCAGGTATTAATGAAAATGTGAGAGAAATTAGAACCCTCTTACACAGCTGGTGGGGATGTAAAATGGTGCAGCCACCATGGGAAAACAGCTTAGTGGTTCCTAAACAAGTTAAACATAGAATTACCATACAGCCTAGTAATTCCACTTCTAGGTATACAGCCCAACGAACCGACAATAGGTTATTTGTTTGTTTATTGGGGGTGGCGGCAGGGTGGGCAGAGAAAGGAGAGAGAATCCCAAGCAGGTTCTTACAAACTGTGAGATCATGACCTAAGCTGAAATCAAGAGTCAGACACTTACCTGACAAAGCCACCAGGGTGCCTCTAGTTTTGCTTTTTTAAAGCTTTTTTTTTTTCTTTTAGTCATGCTTATTGAGATACAATTTTAGATACGGGGAAACTGACTTTTTTGTGTGTGCTTAGCTCTGTAAGTTGTGGCAAACACCTACTGTCACGTAGTTAGCACCATGATCAAGATATACAATAGTTCCATCACCCTCCAAAAATTCTTTTGCACCTACCTCCTCCTGGCAACCGTTGATTTGGCTTCTTATCCAGACTGTCACGTAAATGGAATCATACAGTACGTAGCCTTTTGAGTCAGGCTTCTTCCAGTTAGTATAAGACCTTGAAGTTCCAGCATTGTCCTCCTGTATATGAGCAGTTTGTTTGCTTTTTTACTGCCGAGTGGTAATCAGTTATATGGATATACCAGTTTGTTTATCCATTCATAAATTAGGGATGTTCCCTTGAATGGTTTCAAGTTTGGGGGTCACTGTGTACAAGTTTTGTTTGTTTCTCTTGAGCAAACACTTAGGAGTAGGATCAGTCGTATACTTTTTTATGTTTATTTATCTTTGAGAGAGAGAGAGAGACAAAGCATGAGCAGGGCAGGGGCAGAGAGAGGGAGACATAGAACCAGAAGCCAGTTCCAGCCTCTGTGCTGTCAGCACGGAGCCCAGCGTGGGGCTTGAACTCACAAACTGTGAGATCATGATCTGAACCAAGCTGGTTGCTTAACTGACTCAAGCCATCCTGGCGCCCCAGCCATATGTTAAATATATATTTAATTGTATAAAAAGATTACCAGTTTTGCAAAGTGGCTGCACTGTTTTAGATTCTCACCAAGAATGTACAGAAGTTCAAGTTGCTCCACATTCAAACCCTTGGCACTGTCAGGTTTTTGTTATTTGTTGCTTTAACCATTGTAATAACTGCCTAGTGATATATCTCAT
Source organism: Suricata suricatta (assembly GCF_006229205.1). Lineage (NCBI taxonomy): Eukaryota > Metazoa > Chordata > Mammalia > Carnivora > Herpestidae > Suricata > Suricata suricatta. Next base: position 2,626,821 of record NC_043707.1, read on the forward strand.
TGTGGTTTAATATGCATTTCCCTGATGAGTAATAACCTTGAACATCTTTTCATTTGCTTATTACTTGCCATAGATCTTTTTTTGTGAAGTATCTGTTTAATTTTTTGTCTGCTTTCTAACGATTGCTTTCTTACTGATTTTGAGAATTCTTTATGTATTTTGGATAAAAGTCTTCCTATCACATGTTTTGTGAATATTTTATTCTGTAGGCTATCTTTTCATTTTCTTAAAGTGTCTTGAAGAGCAGTTTTAAATTTTGCTGCGGTCCAATTTATTTAAAAACACACCTTTTATTTTTTACGGATCATACTTCTGGTGTACCTAAGAGATGTTGCTTCACATAGTCACAAAACGTTTCCCCTAAGTTTTCCTATGGAAAACTTCTAAAGAGTATAAGCCTTACATTTAGAAGGGGGGGGGAGGCTTTACATTTAGGAAAAAGCGGAGGTCCATTTATTTGCATATGGATTTCTGATTGTTCCAAAACCATTGTTCAAAGACTGTTCCTCTCCACAGAAGCGCGACCAGGTGTGTGGGCTCTAACTCGGGACTCTATGGCGCGAGCGTTTGACCGTCTTTTCCTTCCCGGACACCGAAAGGCAGGAGGGCGGCCAGTGGGTGGCACTCCCTCCTCTTGGCCCGCGCTTCCGGGCTCCGCACACTTCATTCACATCTCCAGCCCCTCTTGGTCGCCTGCCTACCAGCTTGACAGCCAGACAAGACTCCCAGGGGCTCCATCAGCGGGCCGGGCCATGTGTCACGCGCAGCCCTCACCTCGCAGCCCCACATTTCCCCCACGAGCGCACGACCATCGCCATGCCACCAAGCGCCATGATTGCCAGGACAAACGCCGGCCGACAGAGACCGGGGCCGGTTTCCGGCCTGTCGTGAAGCCCGAGGCAGCTGAGCATGTGCGGCCGCTGTAGGGCCGGGTGTCGCCGCCCAGCGGTCAGCCTGAGTTTTCGCTCACCTACATATCGGGCGTCGCCCCTTCATGCTGCTGCCGCTTCTCAGGGGTTTCGGTCGCCGGTGAAGCCAGCAAGTTTACCCGTGCCAGAGAGAAATATGCTGGGCACAGGACCCAGGAGGGAGACCTGGCTTCGTATTATCGTAATTCTGTCTAGAGGAATTGAGGAAGAAATGTGAAGCAGTACGAGGAGCGCCTAGCACAGCGTCAGGCACCTAGTAGGTGTTCAGGATGTGTCCGTCAGTGCCACATGTTTGTTTGCAAAGTGTGGGAAGGGTACGCAAGTGCTGCACAGCGCGCGGCCTCTAGCCACGACCGGCACCCCACAGCGTCGCCAGACACACCCGGCCCTTTGCCCTCTCGCTTGCGCATGCGCGCGCGCGCGACCGGACCGTTTCCGGTCCAGCCCTGTTTGGCCCCGGCCGCACGCCGTAGAGGGCTGGGTGCGTTGCCATAGAGACCCGTGAGTGCGGAGGGTGAACGCCTCAGACTCTGGCTGCTGGGGCCCAAAGCGTCATGTCTTTCCGCGACCTCCGCAGTAAGGCCGCCCTGCCCGCTGTCACGTACGGATCCCCGGTCCGAGGCTCTCCCCGCGGGAACGCCCTGTGGAGCCTGTGCGGCCCTGGGGCGTCTTCGGCCGCCGCCGCCCCGCAGGCTGGGCGCCCCAGCCCTCTCTCTGCACTCTGCCGGGGCGGGGGTTTCGTGTGTGCCCGTGGCTAGTGCGGCTGAGGAGCCGGCGTTAATTTTATCTAATTTCATAGGACTTTATGGCCACATGGGGCTGCTCATTGCCGTATTGGAAGACGCTGAGAGATTTAGGAGTTGGGTTAGCTAAGAGCTCAGAAAACCGAGGAGAGGACTGGTGATTGATAATAGTTGCAGCTGACATAGTTTGCATTGTTATGATCTGCCAGGTAGTTTCTGTTCTGTGAGTGAGCATCGTTTTATTTACTCCTCGGAGCTGCTCTGTGCTCCTGTATTTAGAGGAAACGGGCAGCGAGGTCAGGGGACTCTGCCAGAGGACACAGGCAGTGAGAGCTGGCGCAGGATTTTGAATTCAGGTGGTCTAACTTCCAAAGGCTGCGTGCTTCGAAGCTGCTGGGGAGAAGGGAGCCTGGTCGCTTTTGCTGGAACGGTGGGGAAGTGGAATCTGGATAAGAAAATTAGTTACTAATTCTTTGGGGGCATCTGTTACACAGCAGGCCTTTTACATTCGATACCGTATTTTAGTCCTCACTTTGGCAGTGAGGTAGTTAGTGTAATCCCGGACGAATACTTTGAGGCACAGAGAGGGAAAGTTGCTTGCTTTAGGTCACACAGCTAGAACTGGATGGAACCAAGGATTCAGACTTGGGACTGTGTGAATCCAATTCTCTTGCCTTTTATGCACCATCATTTTCTGAATCTGAAGCAGTTCAGCAGACTGGCTCCACCTGCATAGGTGGAGCAGGTGATTGCCAATTTGGTGTGACCTGGGGTGCGTCTTTACTGCCAGTTTTCTAACCGAATTGCTGGAAATTTCACCATTAACAATTACTCCTTTCAGCTGTGAATGGAGGCATCGCAGTTTTTGACACACCTGCTAGCCCCATAGTGTGAATCATGTCCTCTGGGATTTGAAGGTTCTTGGGGACTGTTTGTTTTAGAGATAAGTTTCTCCCTCGAAGAGGCCAAGGCCAGCGTTCTGCTAGGGGGCACTCAGTGGAATTGTGTTGGGAGGAAGGTGTTGGAAGGGGATTTCGAACATTTGACCTTAAATGAATGCCAGACATTTGTACAATGCATGTTAAGAGGCTTAGATTGTCCCCATTTTGCAGAATTAACGGAACTTGACTGCTCAATGGAGGACGGATCTAGGCAGTTCCTGGCTGTGCGGTGGGAGGCCGCTGCTCTATTGGCCATCGCTCTCTTCTCACTTCCCAGGAAACAGTGATAGAGGCCCTTTGCATTGTTCTCTTTCCTTTGCTCGGACCTTCTCTTCTGTTGCCCGGTGAGAGGAACCTAACCTCCAGTGCCCAGGGAGTTTATTTGTGAATGTCGCTGAGGCATTTTGAACCTTCAGGAATAGTGAGGACGAGCATTCCGTGGCCAGAAGCACACAGAATATAGACCTTGGCACATTGTGGAAATGTAAAAAAAAATGTTTGTTGTGTTCATTTTTGCATTCTGCTTAGAGCTCAGTGAACACAACCTCCAGTTTCAACAAGTATTAGTAGTGTGGTTTCTTGTTCTGGTTTATAAAAAAAATCTAAGTATTGCTGTAGAGTTCAACCAGTCTCTTTAGGATTTCTTTAAGTACAATGCAATTAACCACGTTGGTCCTCTGTGTTCACTAAAAAATAAAGATAAAAAGACAATTCCAAAATAACTCAGGTGAACGTCTCCTTACCACCATCAACCCTAAACATAACCACTGTTAACATATAACATATTTTTTTCTTTGTGACATTGTATAAAGCCAGGCAGTTCTCCTTCTGAGTGGAAAAGAGAAAGATATCCAAGAGAAATGACCAATCAGAGAGAGAAATTCACAGCCAGTCCCTGGGCCCTAATACAACATGTAGCTTTGACTTTTCCCAGCCATTGAACTTAAATGTTTTTCAGGAAGCAGAGGAGACATTTTAACTTTCATCTCCTTTTTACGTTCCCTCTTAGAGAGTTGACAAATAGTCTCTAAAACTGTCAGTGTATTGAGAATAACCAGGGAGAGCAAGGGAAGTGTTTAAGCTAATAAGTGGTTGGTCTTTGATGGGGAGCTGACCGAATTGTGTTTTACCTTTGGACAGATTTTACAGAGATGATGAGAGCCTTGGGGTACCCCCGACATATCTCTATGGAAAATTTCCGCACACCAAATTTTGGACTTGTGTCTGAAGTGCTTCTTTGGCTGGTGAAACGGTTAGAACTATATTTTATTGAGGTCTACGAATGAACACCACGTTCCATAGCTACCAAGGATAAGATACTGTTGTGAAGCAAAAGGAAGAATTCGATAAATTTTGAGTTTGACGGACTCCTGTGTAACCTGTTAAAGTCGGTGCAGGAGGAAGGCGGTGGGAGGAGGGGATGTACCAGGGCGCGGGGGAGGGAGAGTCCGCTGTGGGAAGCGTACACAGGCGCAGGTCCAAGCTCCTCTCCAGGCGCTCACCTCCACGAGGGGAGGATGGGTCTCTCCACACACTCTGATGAGGACTGGAGTAGGAATTACTGAGATTTAAGTTTCACTTTCTGTGAAAAATCGAATATGATTCAGGGTTGGCAGACTTTCCTAAGGCAATTGTGACTATTTTAGGTGTTACATAAAATAACATAAGATCTTTGTTGCAAATTCTTACATGTATATTGTTTGTGATAATCCTTTAAAAGTGTAAAAACCCTTAGCATGGGGGCTGCTTAGAAAGAGACCAAGGGCCGCGACCTCTGACCCCTGGTGGGTCCTTAGTAACACCCGTAACTCTGCTGCTCCTCAAGCTAATGCATCAGCCCCGTGTCAGGGGCCGTCAGCCACAGTAATAGTTCTGATTATTTTAATTAACCTTTGAGGTCGGAGACATTTAATTTTGTAAGCTGAGCACCAAATTTAATTTTTGAAATCACACGCATCTGTTCTAAGGTGAGGATGCACTCCTTTGAGTGCTGAGCATTTTCTGCTACTTTTGAGTTCTCTCTCAACCACCTTTGCTCGGGACTCCGAGAGCTTGTAGTCACAGATCCCCTCAGCTGCCTGCTTTCTCTTGTGTGAACTTTCTCCTTCATTAACTTTTTTCTTTCTCTGAAAGGTATGAACCTCAGACGGACATCCCTTCAGATGTGGAGACTGAACAAGACCGAGTTTTTTTCATCAAGGCTGTTGCCCAGTTCATGGTGAGTTCCCAGACGCCCGGTGGCGTGGTGGCGCTGACTCCTTGGGAGAGGAGTCCTCAGAGCTGCCTGCGGGTTTCTGCCCCTCCTGTTAGCGGGTTTGTGCGGAGCACAGAGTTTTGGAGGTTTGTTTTTAATTCATTATTTGTTAAGAATTCTATTGTGTTGGTTTTCAGTAGGTAATGTATGTCATGGTTCAAAGTTTTCTTAAAATTTGAAACAGTAAAATGACTTTTTATCCCGTGTGCCATTCACCCACCTCCATTCCCAGTCCCATCTTCCAGAGTTTCTTTATGCACAGGTAAGCAAGTACAATATAATTCTTTTCCCTTCCTTTTACACAAATAGTAGTATGCAGTACACCACTGCTTAAGATCTGCTTTCTTCAGTTAATGGTGCGTTTTGGAAAATTGCCAAATACACATACAACTTCCTCATGCTCTCTTATATCTGAGTAGTATTGCTTTCTTGGATACATCATGATTTATGTAGTTTATGTATACAGAGGCATTTAGATTGTTTGTGACTTTTGCTCTTTGAAATAGTGCTGTAGTGAAAAAACTACACACACCATTTTCTTTGTGACTGTGTCCCTATCTTAAGTCTCAGTGGAGTTGCTGGGGTGAAGCTAACGTGTATTTGTAATTTTATTGTCTTTTACCAAATTGCTTTCCATCCAGATTGCATCCATTTATAAACCTACTTGCAATGCTTGAGCCACTTGAAAGTCTGACTCTTAATACAATCAGGTTATTGAGGAGAGATTTTCAAGTTACCTACATAGGATTTGATTTAGATTTTACATGGAAAGGGCCTTAAACTATTATTATTTTGTCTGCAAATAGGCCACCAAGGCACATATAAAACTGAATACCAAGAAGCTTTATCAGGCAGATGGGTATGCAGTGAAAGAACTTCTGAAGATCACCTCTGTCCTTTATAACGCCATGAAGACCAAGGGCCTGGAGGGCTCGAAGATCGGGGAAGAGGACATCAGCAAATTCAAGTTTGATCTCGGCTCAAAGGTAAGGACGGCGAAGGGCCCCTGGTGAGGGACAGAGCATTTGTTTCTTGAGTCTGAAACGGGACGTGTCAGACACTCAGGCCCCGCCTGCTACTCCTTCGCCGAGAGCAGTGTGTTTGGGGCTCGCCAGCACTTGCCGCGAACAGGAGTCACAGCCAGTTAATCCAACCGCTTCTCGAGAGAAAGCCCGCTCTGTGTGAGGCCCAGTTCGGATGCAGGGCATCCAGGCGAGAACGAGGGCGGAAATCCGCCGTGCCTGTGGCTCGGATGGGCGCACCAGACTGAACCACAGAGCGGAAGCCGTGGCAGGTCAGAGGTGACAGTGTGGGGAGTCCTAAAGCAGGGCGGGGGCGGGGCGGCTGGGACAGGCACCGGCAGCAGAGATCTGAGGAGGGAAGGGGCAAGCCTTCTGTGCAGGGGAGGGGGCGCGTCCTCTGAGAAAAGTCTGGGAAAAGTGTGCTTTAACCCTGAGAGCTGGCAGCAGGGTGGTGACAGACCCACCCTGTCATGCCTGCACAGCCACTGCAAGACTTTGGCTTTTACTCTGAGGGGAAAATCTGTTCTGTTTTGAGCAGAGAAGTATGTGATTTGAATTTTGTGTTAAAAGCATCACTCTGGGTGCTGAGGTGAAATCAGACTCAGGGGGGAGGGGGGGAAGCAGACTTGTTACAAAGCAAGAGATGACAGTGACTTTTTAAATTTTTTTATGTCTTAGAGGCAGAGAGTGAGTGGGGGAGGGGCAGAGAGAGAGGGAGACACAGAATCTGAAGCAGCTCCAGGCTCTGAGCTGTCAGCACAGAGCCCGACGCAGGCCTTGAACCCACAGACTGTGAGATCATGACCTGAGCTGAAGTCGGACGCTTAACCGACTGAGCCCGCCCGGGGCCCCGAGAAGACAGTGACTTTGAACCAAGTGGTGACGTCAGGAGCTCAGCTGAGGTGGGAAGGAGCTGAGCCGCCAGGCGTCGGAGTCTTGGTTCAAGCAGCAAGTCAAAAGCGAAAGTCTTGAATCGCTGCCATGGTTTGGGCAAGGGGCTGAAAGCAGAGGAAGCGGCACCCCCACCCCGACGCCATTCCTTTTTGTCCCAGGAGATGGCACGCCGGTCGGGGGAGTGTATCCTGAGGGAGCTCTGAACAAGAGGCTCCGGCAGTTTTCTGCACCCTGAGGTGGGGGAGGGCCGGGGTGGGAGAGTGGTGGCTGCTGGTCAGTGGGGAGAGTGTCCTCAGGTTTTCTCCCCAGCTCCCCAACAAGGGAGCCTTGGAGCCCCCGATGACTGGGCCTGGGAGGGAAGGCCCCGGGGTAGGAATGTAGATCTTCCAGGCTTGGATGTGAGTTGAGAGAAAACAGACAGTGCAAGGAAGATCCTACATCCACGCTGTCCAGTAGAACGTTCTGCGGTGATGGATGTGTTCTTTATCTGTGCCGCGCGGTACGGCAGTCATGGCCACATGGAGCTAGCACACCCGAGTGGGTTCCAAATCGTATTTGTTTATTTACTTTTTTATTCATTTTTTTTCTTTTCTAAACGTTATTTAATTTAAACTAATTTAACATCGAAAATGGCCACACATGGCAACACCATACTGAATCAGACATCCTAGGTCTAAAGATGTTGGTCTGAGCACCGGCCCGACCGAGTTCCCGGGTTACTGAGATGGAGGGCGGCGTGGAAGGAGCAGGCTTCATGGGGAAGGCCGAGCGCTGGCTTGCAGCGTGTTCAGTGTGGGGCCGCAGGTCACGGCTGGTGTTATGGCCAGAACTGAGGACGGAGTGTGGATGGGAAGACTTTGGGGGACCGGACTCTGAGGTACTCCAGCCTGGGGAGCGGGGGAGGTGAGACTCCTGCGGAGAAAAGCAGACCTTGGCTGCTGTGAGGCCGTGAGGCTGGGGCGGAAAGGGCTGAGCGGCAAGAGCGTCCTCCGCTGCGAATGAAGAGGGCGACTTGCCGGTGGTCTGGGCATAAAACGAGGTGCAAGAGAGCGAGAGAGAACAGAGCAAGGAAACGTCTGGGCCTTTGGAAAATGTACCATATGCAAGGAAGAGGGGGTGACCTGTGAACCCTAAGAAAGAAGCTTGTGCGCAGGCCACGGGCTGCCGTCTGCACAGCAGCAGCTGCCACCCCGGAGGGGGCCGAGCACACTACCTCACATGAGCCTCAGTGGCCCCGTGCTGCCTGTGCAGAGGTGGGGGGGGGGGCAGGAGCAACGCACGCAGCGCGCTGGGCTTCTGCAGTAGGACATGTGCCTCTCTGGTTGCCCCTCCTATGGTCACCCTGCTACTGTTGGGGTCCCCTGTTGGGACCGAGGCCGAGTAGGAAGCATGTTCCTTTGGCCCTCCTACACTTCCTGGTTGAGGATTACATCTGACTCGGCATGCGGATGGCATGCAGATTTTCAGAGAGCCCCAGGCGTCCTGGGGGCGCTCCCAGCGGGGTGCAAGATGCGTCCTGTGCACCACACGTTCAGTATCAGGCGTCCTGACGGGAGGCAGGAATCGATAGTAACAAACTGTTGTTTCTGAATGTCCATTAAAAACCTGTCAACTGAGGTTTCTGTTGTTCATGTTTTCCTTCCAGATTGCAGACTTGAAAGCAGCCAGACAGCTTGCTTCTGAGATCACGTCCAGGGGAGCCTCTCTGTACGACCTGCTGGGCAAGGAGGTGGAGCTGAGGGTAAGCAGCGTTCCGATGCTTGCATACTGCCTCAGCGAGGCAGGTTTCAAGGTTTTGTTTCCAATTCTGCTTCCACCCCCCCCCCCCCCCCCCCCCCCCCCCCCCCCCCCCCCCCCCCCCCCCCCCCCCCCCGCCGGCCCTTCTGATTTCATTGAACCATACCGATGACATGAGATCACGTGCGGGAAGTAATGCACAGTGTTGGCTGCCATTCTTGCCTCTAGTGGCCGCTGGTCTGTTTTTAATAGCTGTGACTTATAGTTCAGGAATGGAAATTATGTAGCATGTTGCTGGAACTTTCCTCCTTGTGGCCGTGGCAGACTTTCCGATGATGGTGCTTTTTCCTGGGGAACTCAGCGTTCTTGTCTACGCAGCGCTCTTCTGAGCCCGTGGTTCCCAAACCTTGCTCCCCAGTGGAATCACGTGGGGGCCTGTAAAAACTACGGGTACCGGCTTCTGTTCTGAAGTCACTGGTTTGGAGTATGGTATGACTGGGGCCTTGGGAGTCAGAAGTCTCTGGTGATTCTGACGTGCAGCAGATTTGGGGAGCCCAAGACTGACGTGGTCGCAAGCGCTCAGCTGGAGTGGATGTTCCAGTTCATTTGTAATCCTTGTTTTAGCCAATGCCAGTCAGGGGAATGCTTCATTGACTACATTTAAGGAGCTGATTAAAAAAGTGGTTCCTAAAACTCTTCAGAGCTCTTGTGGTCCTCTATTTATTTATTTTTATTTTTATTTTTTAATTTACATCCAAGTTAGTTAGCATAGAGTTCAACAATGATTGCTTCATGTTCCTGACCCATTTAGCCCCTCCCCAATCCTCCTCCCCCTCCAGCAACCTTCTGTTTGTTGTCTATATTTAAGACTGTCTTATGTTTTGTCCCCCTTCCTGTTTTTGTATTCTTTTTGCTTCCTTTCCCTTCTGTTCATCTGTTTTGTCACTTAAAGTCCTCAAATGAGTGAGGTCATATGATATTTGTCTTTCTCTGACTAATTTCGCTTAGCATAATATTCTCCGGTTCCATCCACATAGTTGCAAATGGCAAGATTACATTCTTCTTGATTGCCAAATAATACTCCATTGTATATATACTACATCTTCTTTATCCATTCATTTATCAATGGACATTTGGGCCTTTCCATACTTTGGCTATTGTTGATAGTGCTGCTGTCAACATTGGGGTGCATGTGCCCCTTTGAAACAGTGCACCTGTATCTCTTGGATGAATACCTAGTCGTACAATTGCTGGGTCGTAGGGTAGTTCAATATTTAATTTCTTGAGGAACCTCCATACTGTTTTCCAGAGTGGCTGCACCGGTTTGCATTCCCGCCAGCAGTGCACAAGAGGTCTCTACAAATCCTCACTAGCATCTGTTGTTGCCCGAGTTAATGTTACCCATTCTGAGCGGTGTGAGGTGGTGTCTCATTGTGGTTTTGATTTGTGTGTCCCTGATGATGAGTGGTGATGAGGATTGCTTCAGGTATCTGTTGGCCATCTGGATGTTTTCTTTGGAGAAGTGTCTACTCATGTCTTTTGCCCATTTCTTCACTGGATTATTTGTTTTTTGGGTGTTGAGTTGGATAAGTTCTCTGTAGATTTTGGGTACTAACCCTTTATCTGATAGGTTGTTTGCAAATATCTTCTCCCATTTCGTCAGTTGCCTGTTAGTTTTGCTGATTTTTTCCTTTGCTGTGCAGAAGCTTTTTATTTTGATGAGGTCCCAATAGTTCATGTTTGCTTTTGTTTCCCTTGCCTCTGGAGACTTGTTGAGTAAGAAGTTGCTGTGGCTGAGGTCAAAGAGGTTTTTGCCTGCTTTCCCCTCGAGGATTTTGATGATTTCCTGTTCACGTTTCGGTTTTCCATTTTGAGTTTGTTTTTGGTAAGAAAGCGGTCCAGGTTCATTTCTGTGCATGTCGCTGTCCAGTTTTCCCAGCACCACTTGCTGAAGACATTGTCTTTATGCCTTTGGATATTCTTTCCTGCTTTGTCAAAGATGAGTTGGCCATACGTTTGTGAGTCCATTTCTGGGTTCTCTCTTCTGTTCCATTGATCTGCGTGGCTGTTTTTGTGCCATCCTGTAGTCCTTTTAAATCACCTGGTGTCCACGTTGTCCCCCAAACCAGTGAGTCCGGATATCTGGGGGTGGGAGCCAGGCGTCACCTTTTCCAGATCCCCAGGGGTCTCCAGTGTGCAGCAGGATTTGGGACCTACTGCTTTAAGAAGAAACAGTACTGTTTAGCTCCTCTGTGTGAAGAGGAGTGCCATTGGAAGCGTATATGCGCACATTTAAGGTTTTTAAGGTAAATGCAGCTAATTCGTTTTGTTCCCGTCAGGCGTGTCGGCCGTGATCTCTGGCCGCCTGGTCTGTGTTCTGGCGTCAGTGCTGTGGTGTAACAGTACTTCTTCTCTTGCTTTCCATTTCTGTCCTGGGAGTGGTCTGGAAGCAGGGGACTTGGGTGCCACTCACAGTCCCTGCTCTTGATACCTTAACCTAGTGCTTGCCACCTGGTGAAGGGTAGTCGGCAGAACCAAACCGCCACCTACATCTAATAACTCATTTAGATACAAGGCAGCTCTAGGATTTCTGGGTTTTGTCTTTTTTTTTTTTAATTTTTTAATTAATTTTTTAAAGTTTGTTTTTTTGGAGAGAGAGAGAGGACATATATGCACATGTCGGGGGGAGGGAAAGAGAGAGAGGGAGACAGACGATCTGAAGCAGGCTCCATGCTTCAGTTCGGAGCCCGATGCGGGGCTTAAACTCTTGAACTGTGAGATCATGACACAGCGGAAGTCGGATGCTCAACCGACTGAGCCACTCAGGTGCCCCTGTGTTTTCTCTTTACAGTTGAGGAGTGCACGTGTGTCTACACACGATTCTAACAGACCTAGAGACAAGAGCTGGCCCCTTGGTAATTGCCCCCGAGCTGTGGCTTCCTTGTGAGACTTGACCCAGGAGTCCACCAAGGACTCTTTGAGCACCATCCTGTCATGAATTGAAATAATCAGTGGTCGAATTGTTGCTATGGGAGCCGTGAATATGGGACTTCTCAAGTTCTGTGTATAGTCGTAATCTGAGGCAGATCCCCTGTCCAGGATCTGTTTTTTGTATACTCATTGAGGACTACACCAGTCACAGGCGAGGCACCATGCTGGGTCCTTGAGTCGGTCATGATCCCTGCCCTCCACAGTCTTCCACAGCGGGAGGGGGGGCGGTGAGAGGCGCTGTGGAGTAAAGGGAGCCCAAGAAGGTGTGGGAATGTGCTGCAGAAACCTCCCAACTGCATCCAGGTTAAAATCCCACGTCTCAGAGCAGTTCCCAGTACTGGTGTGATAGGCACAAAGGCCTCCCCCGACTGGTTAGCGGTTAATGCAAGGAGGCGGGACTAAGGGGACTCCTCTCATTGGCTGCAGATGTCAGTGACAGGCAACTTAGAGGGAATTAATCATAGGAAAGATCATAGAGGCTGGCAGGGGGTTCAGACAGTAGGTTGAGCTGCACTTGGTTTTGGGTTCCCCTGAGTGAGTGGAATGAATGAATGAATGAATGAATGAATGAATGAATATAGGTAAAGAAGCAAATTTGGGAGAAAAGATGATAGACGTGAGCTCGGTTTTGCCCCTGGCGGTGTGGGGAGGCGGGCCTGGAAGCGAGGGAGGTCCGGGGAGCTGGAGGGAGGCCAGCTCTGCAGTGGGGCTAGACACACGGAGCAGCCGCAGGAGGAAGTGGTTTGCATCAGAGAGCCACACTGTAGGGGGGCTTTGGAGAACTAGTCCCTAGGCTGCGTCTACATTCAGGATTGGGTTTTGAGAATTCCTCTTCTGAAAAGGAGCTTCATTTCATCGTTTCTCCAGGAACTGAGAACAGAAGCAATTGCCAGACCTCTGGAAATAAATGAGACTGAAAAAGTGTTGAGAATTGCCATAAAAGACATTCTGGTAAGCCCGTTTGCTTTTATTTAAAGTTTTTGTGCCTGGGACTTGAAAATACTGATTTATTCCTTGCTTCCTTAGGACAGAGCAACCCTAGGCTAGAGAAGGGACCTGATAGTGGGGAAATGAAAACTGCAGAGGACATTCCAGGGTATCTAGGTTGCTTACTTTTATCATTTTCCCCCTTGTTAAAAATATGAAAAATTTCTCTCTCAAAATTTGTCATTTTTAATAATTTCATAATTCGCTTACATTCTTCAATACTTTTCATACATTCTCTATTTTATGGACTCTTCACACTTTATTTAGCCAAATCCTCACATTTGGGCATTTAAATTATTTTTCAGGTTTTCCTTTTTTTCTTTTTTTCCCTTTGGTGCTGAAACCTGGGCCCGAGGTTTCTGAGCAGCGCTGTGATGCCTAGAGTGCCTGCTGTGGGCACCGTCCACCCAAACCACAGCATGGATACTTAAAAGGGGTTATAATTTATAGACCATTTATTTCAGGCTAGGGAAAATTGTATTTATCACACTGATATTTCTTATTTGAGGAGTACATACCTTTAAAAAAATGGTTGTATTCTCTTTTTAGTTTATTTTTGAGAGAGAGAGAGAGAGAGAGAGAGAGATGCAGAATGCAAATGGGGAGGGGCAGAGACAGGGGGAGACACAGAATCCGAAGCAGGCTCCAGGCTCTGAGCTGTCAGCACAGAGCCCAGTGTGGGGCTTGAACTCAGGAACTGGGAGATCGTGACCTGAGCCGATGTCGCACACTCAACCACTGAGCCCCCCAGGTGCCCCAGATTGTTTTTATTCTTGAAGTCGGATAAATTCACTAGGTTTACCCTGACTGCCTCAGAGAAATAGTTGTGATCAACTCGAGTTTTTTGTTCAGAAACTCCCCTTGTCTTCCTATGAGTGAACTTACATCTCTTTTGGGATTTTTAAAGCTCTTGGAGCAAACAGATAGTGGCATGATTATTTTCATGAAAGCATCTTGGAAGTGATGAGTGTTCTTAGTAGAAAAAAATTACACCATAAATAAACAGTAGACGTGCTTGCTTCCAAATATATACACATTCATAGAGAGTGTGTGCGTCCCCTAGATTATTTCTCTGCGGACCAGGCATTGGCCGTTGTGGGCTAGGACACGCGTGCGAGGCACCAGTGGGGAGAAGCCCACCTCGGCCCGGGGAACGTGAGGCAGAGGGGGGACGTCAGAACTGGGGAGGCAGCCCCCTGCTCAGCGGGCCGCGTTCCGGACGCCCGTTGTCCCGTGGCCGGTGGCAGCTCTGAGCCCCGGGCCCGGCCTGGCCGGCCTCCCAGACGAGCGTGAGGCAGCACGTGCGTCCTGACTGCCACGCACCAGGTGAACTTGCTCTTGTGACACAGCAGGGAGGCCTGGGGTCTTGTCCGTGGTCTCTTTCCCTTCACCTGGTTCCCCAGGCCCTGCTGCCCACGCTGCCTCCAAGGCTGGGTCCACCGAGGGGGTCGCTTCTGTGCTGCCTTCCTGCGGGGGTTCTCTGTTTTAGTCTGCAGCCGAGGCTTACTTGCCAGGGAGGGAAGAGGGCCTTGTGTCTTGGTCCCAGCAGGCAGGATTAGGTTGGGACCACCTAAGGTTTCTTTTTTGTCCCCTCCTAAATAAAGCCCCGCTCACGTGTGCACACATTCTGTGAGTCAGATGATTGTAACTAGGGAGTGCCCCGAGCGATGTAAACAGGCGGACTACCAGCTCCGAGCGGCGGGCGGGGCCGGTGTAAGCATGTGAGCTGCGCAGGAGGCCTGGGGCGCCTCTCCCCCTGCTCAGGACGCTCTTCTCGCCATCTTCATTCGTTTCCCTGGCCAGAAACCCTGTCTTCTCGTGGAAGAAGGGTGACCTTCCGTCTGGGACCAGTTGTTGAGCTGAGTGAGGCCACGGGAGGGTTAGCTCTGTCGCTCCCTCTGCTTCTCCGGAGTCCTCTCTCCGAGTCCGGCTGCCGTGCCTCGTTGGCACCCGCCTCACTCACTTCCTGTTCGATGTAGGCGCAGGTTCAGAAGATGAAAGACCTGCTCAATAACGTGGCCTCTGACGAAGCTAATTTAGAAGCCAAAATTGAGAAGAGGAAATTAGAACTGGAAAGAAATCGGAAGCGACTCCAGACTCTGCAGAGTGTCAGGTAGATATGAGCATCAAAGGGTGAGTGACTGTTGCCTTCGAAAGTTCCAACAGAGTGGGCGGGGCGCGGGCAGCGGGCACAGCCTCAGACAGCCGTGTGGGCCGCCCTTCAGGCAAGGGCCCCCTGCTCTCCCTGTGCCTGGAGCCTCCCCGCAGGCTTCTACGGCTTCTCTCAGAATGCAGGGCCGAGTCAGTGAGTCCGGAGCGTGAAAGCTGTCCGAGGCCGGCTCCTGAGGTCTGTGTGTGGCCGTGAACGAGGGGCACCAAGCGTACTCCCCTCTCTCAGGTTGAGTAGATTCTAGACCTTTATCATTCTTCACCAATAATTTGTCTTTCTTTTGGCTTTCCTTCACTGGAAACCCCTTTTCCACAGAATATGGAGGGATAATGGGGGCAAAACCCCATCTAGGTCATTGGGGCCTTCGAGGTGTGTTCCACGTGTGCTCCTGGAGCCGGGAGGCACTCATTCTCTCTTTCTCAGTCGTGTCGTACCCTCCTTCTCGTGCTCGGTCTCTGGCCTTTTCTCTCTGTGCCATTACTCTTTCTCCCTTTTCATTCTCCCTTCATTTTTCTCTCTTTACTCCTTCCTCCGTGTGGCTGCTGCGGCTGCTTGAAGGTCTTGCTGCTTTGAGATGCTGGTGGCCGGACCGCCCTGTGGCCGCTCCTGGGGACACTGGCGACCCAGGGAGCACCGCCGCCTTCCTCCCAGCCACGCAAGACCACATCCTTCCATCCCGGAATCTGGGCCAGCTGATACATTTATCTCATTAAAAAATTTTGCTTTTCAAGCATAAGTTCAGTTTTGTTAACTCTCATATCCTTTTAGTAGAAAAATTTCTATGTTTTGGTCTAGCCTCAAAGATTATTATTTTTTATCTGTTTTTGTTTTGTTTTTTAGTTTTTATTTATTTTGAGAGAGAGAGCGCAAGCAGGGGAGGGGCAGAGAGGGAGAGGAGAGCGCCAGAATCCAAAGCAGGTTGCACATGGCCAGCAAGAGCCTGATGTGGGGCTTGAACTCATGAGCCACGAGATCATGACGTGAGCTGAAGTTGAAAGCTTAACCACCTGAGCCACCCAGGCACCCCTACCTGTATATTTTTTAAAAGAAGAGAGTTTTCCCTTTAAGATCAAAAATAAGAAAAAAATCTCAGCAAATCAGTTGAAAGAAGCTTTTGTGTTATGGCTTTGCTTTTATGTTCTATATTATTTTAAAACATAGCTTTAATTTGTAGCAACATACGTTTCATTTTTTAGGGGATTGAATACATTTTGGAGCATCCAGACAGCAGAATATTATGCTCAACTAAGATAAGATAACTAAGATATATGTGGTCTATATTTAAGTTACTAATTTAGTGTGAT
This sequence comes from Suricata suricatta, assembly GCF_006229205.1. Lineage (NCBI taxonomy): Eukaryota > Metazoa > Chordata > Mammalia > Carnivora > Herpestidae > Suricata > Suricata suricatta. The sequence continues at coordinate 2,642,793 of NC_043707.1, forward strand.
GTATATGATATATAATTTATTTTTTAAGTGTATATTAAAATCTATGGCATGGTGAGTAAGAAAAAAGATAGCAAAGCTTCATTTAAGGTAATATACTTAAAGATGTGTAAAAATACATTCCTGGGGCGCCTGGGTGGCTCAGTCGGTCAGGCGTCTGACTTTGGTTTAGGTTGTGATCTCACAGCCCGTGCGTTCGAGCCTCGCATCAGGCTCTGCTGACAGCTCAGAGCCTGGAGCCTCCTTCGGATTCTGTGTCTCCCCCTCTCTCTCTGCCCTTCTCCCATTCGCAATCTCTCTCTCACAAATAAACAAACAAAATTTTTTTAATGCATTCCTGGGATGCCTGAGTGGTTTGGTTGGTCAAGCATCAAACTCTTGATTTTTGCTCAGGTCGTGATCCCAGGATTGTGGGATTGAGCTCCATGTCTGGCTCTGTGCTGAGCACGGAGACTGCTTGGAACTCTGTCTCTCCCTCTGCCCCTCTCCCACCTTTCTCTCTTTCTCTCTCAAACAAACAAACATAAATGAAAATTTAAAAATACATTTCTCTCTATAGATCTATGCATAAAAAGGTCTGGAAGGATGTTTGTCAAGTATTAAGTGCTTTTACCTGGTGATAGGATTATGAGTAAATTTTACCTTATTTTTCATACTTTCAAGGTTATTTTCAAGTTTTTGCAAAGAGCTTTTGATGAAGAACAAAATATAAGCATGTTCATTTTGAGGAGAGGGAGGAGAAAAAGGGAAATTAGCTCTAAGCAGCTTCAGGATGAAGATATTTCTCCACTAAAGGTTCCACAGCAAACCAGGATGGGACCTCGGGCTCAGCGTACTAATGTCAACTGCTCTATGGTGATGAATCTTCCACTTTCTGTTTCACTTGGTTGTTGTAGGCCAGCCTTTATGGATGAATATGAGAAGATCGAGGAGGAGTTGCAAAAACAGTATGATGTTTATCTAGAGAAATTTCGAAATCTGGCTTATCTGGAACAGCAGCTTGAGGACCATCATAGGATGGAGCAAGAGAGGTTTGAGGTGAGCACTTAGCCCGCTCTCTGCACGGACTGTTCCTTCTGGTGTGTGATTTTGTTCTAGGTGACACGTCGGTTTGCACATACCATTGTGAGGGAGAAATCTGTGGATGGTCCTTCTCCCTTGCTCAAGTCTGCGGTTGCTCATGTAGCTCTTCCGTTTTGCTGGTAGCGTAGCCTGGACGCCAGGGCAGTCAGATCTCTGATGGGTTTGGTCCGTTAGCACTGCAGACAGGGCCGCCACGTGACCCGTGCAATCACTAAGACTTAGCTTAGAAGGGCCTGGGCTTGCTTTAATGTGGTGCTGTCACTACCTTGGGATTCTTAACAATTCTTAAGTGCATTTTAATTTTCACTGAGTTCCACAGAATAGGTAATTGGTCTCTGGTAGATTTCTAAAAACATGCTTGGTCAGTTCACTGCAAGATTTTCAGGCCCTGCTTAATTGAATCATCCAAAGTAGCTTATCAGACACTGCTTTATAGAGAGGAAGTGCAGTTTACTGATTACTGTGGGAAGTGTGTATGAGCCAGATCAAGCGGTCGTGCAGGTTCCTTTCATCCCAAATGTTTAAGGCCGTTTAGGAAAGAGTATTTCAGGTCCCAGCATGAGTTGGTAAATACAGATTTCAGAGCAAAGGAAAATGGACTAAGTTACTCTCATTTTTTGATTGCTACTATCCCTTGGGGATATTTCTGCCTTACCCAAGAAGGGTCACTTGGAATCTGTGTTCGTGCTAAAATTGGTCTACACTCTCCCTTTCTCACACTGCCCTTGACAGCTTTGGTGTAAAGGTTGTGCTACCCTCTTCCAAACCTGGGTGTTTGAACGAGGTGTAGCTATTTAGTTGTACAGGCTGCTGGTGGGGGGTAGCTGATGTTTCCCTGTGGGCACGTTTATCTCGACCAGGAGCCCGTGGCCACCACTGCTCTAGGGCAGGGGCAGGCCACAGAGCAGCGGTGTACAGGACAGGCACGTTGTGAGGACACCGCCTGGGGAAGAGCAGAACAGGGCCCGTGCAAGTAAACGCCCTGTGAGCGTTCGGAGGTGTTCTGCGGGCTTCCCCCGGGGCAGAGGGTGTGCGGGAGGCGCGGCCTCAGGACGAGCCCCTTTTTCTCTGCTCAAACCTGCTCTGTGTGCTCACAACACCGGCGCCCTAAAGAGCCCGTGCCTGAAGCAGTGTTTGCTTCTTGATGGTTAGAACAACACCAAGAATTTAAAAGCCGTGTCCTTTGCCATTCTCTTTTGACAATAATCAGGACCACGTTTTGTCACCCAGATGAAGTATTAGCTTTTGTCCCCCTAGGAATTAGACTGGTATTTATTTCTTTTCTCTTTTCATCTGATCAGTCTCATCATTTAGCACCTCCTTGGGCTGGAGTAGCACAGAGCAGAAAAACAATAAAATCCATGCTTTACCTTTTTTTTTTTTTAGGTTTTTTATTTATTTTTGAGAGAGAGAGAGAGCACGAGTAGGGGAGGGTCAGAGAGAGGGAGACACAGAATCTGAAGCAGGTTCCAGGCTCTGAGCTAGCTGTCAGCACAGAGCCTGACGCGGGGCTCGAACCCACGAACCGTGTGATCATGACCTGAGCCGAAGTCGGGATGCTTAACTGACTGAGCCACCCAGGCGCCCAATGCTTTACTTTATGAGAGCAGGAGACCCGTACGGTCCCGTTCTCGATGTCCCTGTCTCTGTGTCGACTTGCCATGCAGGCACACACAGGCATTTCACTGTCGTGCTCCATTGTCTCTGGGACTTCGAGGGCCGCCTCCCCCCGCCGGGCTGCTGGCTGGTTCCAGAGGCCCTGGCTCTTCTTGGGCAGCGTCTTGCTCTCCGTGTACTTCACATCCGTGCTGGTTCCGCGTCACACCCCCGGCCCTGCTTGCCCTCGTGGAGGAGAATAATACAACAGTCCACAAAAGGGTGATCTCTTCTGACTCGGGTTTTTGCTGTCCTACAGGAAGCTGAGAACACACTGCGTCTAATGCAGAACAAGCTGAAGGAGGAAGAGAAGCGTCTGCTCAAGAGCGGAAGTAAGGCTGCGTGTAGGCGGGTTGTTTCTGCTGGCCCGGTGTTCTTATCCTTGACAAATTTACATGTGCATTTATTTTCGAAAGGTGATTTTCTCAAAACTTCTGTATCAATTATAGTCTTAATTCACTCGAGCTCAAGAGACTGCTTCAAATTACATAGCATTTAAAGCAGGTCAACTAAATGCTGTTTTCCCCTGTTTAAATGATACAGTTAGTTGGAGTTACATGTAATATGTAACTATAAAAGAAAATGTGGTCTTGGAGGTCTATAGGGCTCCTTATTTTAGGACCGATAGAAAGCAGATGTCCTAATGCAGTGCACGTGAGGGGCCACTTGCTTAGTGTGAGTCCCCTACCACATACACCCGTCATGTGTCCCAAGTAGTCCGGGAATGTCCAGTGGGGCTGTCGCCTGGGGCAGGTGGGGGCTCCCTGTATGTGAGAGCCAGCTGCGGGGGAGGCGTGTTCTCCGTGACTGGTCAGCACGCTTCGTCCGTGAACTTGGCCGAGGGGTCGGGTGGCCTCCGGGGCGGCAGCAGCACACGGTTGATGCTGAATCGACGGCTTTCTCAGAGCCCCTCTTCCTCTGGCTTATTGCTGTCTTTTCTGTGATGAGATATTTTGTCCTCTTGTGCTGCAGGGTGCTCTCTCTCTCTGTCTTCAGACCTCTCCCCTTTTGTTCTGGGACTCTCTTTCCTAAATTTCAGGAAACTCTGGAAGGAGAATAGGGACTTCTGAGAAATCTTTTAGGGGCAAGTTTAGGAAATTCCAGGGGCCTCTCTAGCCAAAGCAGCCCCTCACCGTGATGGTCCCGGGTCAGCCGGTAGAGCCGGAGGCAGCCCTGAGTGGTCAGCCTGCATGCGGTTCATGCCCTCCCGAGCGGCCCCGCACAGGTACGCGCCGGCTGGGGGCTGCAGCCTGCCGTGTGCCTGGGCCGGCATGGAAGCGTTTGCTGACTTCATTCTTCTGAATTCATCTTTAACTCTGGGATCCACAGGCTTGCCACCTCTTGAAGGACAAACGTTCTTAGGAGCATCTGTGACTTAGGTTTTTTTTTTTTTGGAAAAATAATTCCATGTTTATTTTTTTAAATTTATTTTTATTTTTATTTTTGAGAGAGAGAGAGAGTACGAGCAGGAAAGGGACAGAAAGAGAGGGAAACAGAAGCAGGCTCCAAGCTCTGAGCTGTCAGCACAGAGCCTGACGTGGGGCTCAAACTCACAGACAGTGAGTCGGCTGAGCCGAAGTCTGACACTCAAGTGACTGAGCCACCCAGGTTCCCCGATAATTTCCTATTGAAACCAACTTACTGAAGGATAGCATTTAATTAGCTTGAGGCCAAAGAAATGAGGAAAATAAGAAAATTTCTAAGATGTGTTTTTTTTCTTTTTTTTTTTTTTTGCTTTTCTGTGCATGTGGGAACATTGGCCAGAGAGTTGGGATCAGCAGGGAGTTAGATAAGGGGAGGCTTTCTGAAAGACTTCTCTGAACAGAGAAGCCAAATGGGACACAGACCCAAATTCGGGGCAAGAATGAGCAAAATCCAAGAGCTGGGAGACCCTCTTGTTCAGCCTACGCTGCAGACAGCTGGTCGACGCAGTGCAGCATTGTCGAGTATCTATGCTGGGTGCAGAGAGGGAGTTTTCAGTGGACAAAAGACAGGGATTCTGGGGCCCCTCGTGGCTCAGTCGGTGAAGTGTCTGACTTCGGCTCAGGTCAGGATTTCGCAGTTCACACATTCGAGCTCTGCAGTGGGCTCTGTGCTGACAGCTCGGAGTCTGCTGCTGCTTCTGTGTCTCCCTGTCTCTGTGCCCCTCCTCCACTTTTGCATGCATGCTCTCTCTCTCTCTCAAAAATAAATAAAAACATTAAAAATTTTTATTAGAAAAAGGGAAATCCTTGCTTCAACCAAGCTGCTTGCCAGTGAGAGGAGACAATGAGCAAGCCATGTGCGGAAGGTGTAAAAAGCCTTTTGGAGTAAAATAAGAGCAGAGAGGGGGATGGTGAGGTGTGATGGAATTGCGTTTCCTTTTTATTATTTTTTTTTATTTTTGAGAGACAGAACACAAGTGGGGGAGGGGCAGAGAGAGAGGGAGACACAGAATCTGAAGCAGGCTCCAGGCTCCAGGCTGTCAGCACAGAGCCTGCTCTGTGGCTCAAACCCACAGACTGTGAAATCATGACCTGAGCCAAAGTTGGATGCCCAACTGACTGAGCCGCCCAGGAGACCTTACTTTGTTTTTTTTTAACATGACCTGAGCCAAAGTCATACACTTAACTGACCCAGGCACCCCGCGTTTACTTTTTTTAAGGTGTGTGTGGGTTTGTTTTTGTTTTTGTTTTTGTTT
>NC_043707.1:2648308-2696734 GCF_006229205.1 Suricata suricatta
TCCATTCCTAAGACTTTTTACAGTTTTAACATCCATTTTGAGTTAATTTTTACAAACGGTGGAGGTAGGGGCCCAACTCATTGCTGTGCATGTGGCTCTCTGGTTGTCCCGGCACTGTTTGTTGGAAAGACTCTTCTTTCGTCTTGGAATTTTATGGGCACTCCTGTCTGCCATCCTTAACTTGAATGTTCACTGGTAGCTGTGATTTTCTGTGTCAGCATTAAGCTTAGTGGCTTGAGTTTGTCAGAAGAAATCATCTTGAACCTGAGAAACATATTGTTATTTTAAAATTCATGATACTATTTGATTTATATGGCAAGGGGTAATGATACAATGTCTTAATATTCCGGGATGAAATAAAAAGTGAACTAAGGTGAATAGTAGTTTCATTTTGGGTTAGAATTTAATTAGATTTTCTGTGTAGGCTTTTGTAAGGCGGTAGTTTTAACACGGATTGGGTTGAAGTCCTTGCAGGGTGCTCTCCCTGACCCATCGCTGGCCCCCAGCTTTGCCTTCCCCGCTGGAGAACACGGCTCTTCTCTCCGCGGTGAAGAAAGCAGAGAACTTTCTCATGGTGCCCAGGCAGACACGGCTGCCACTCAGAGCAGGGGCTGAGCAAAGCCTTTCCGTGGATGAACAGTTACGTTCTTCCAAACTGACCTGGGACTCGCTGATGAGAACAGCCCCTGCCAGAGCCGGGCCCCGGCCCCGGACCGGCTGGGCGGTGGCAGCTTTTCTCCCCACTGGAAACGCTCCTGTCCGTTCCCATCTGGAGATGTCGAGCCTGCACAAGGCTCTCGGCGTGAATTTAGGAACTTCACGTGTCAGGCTGGTGGACGTCTCACGGTGTGAGGACGCCCCCTTTGATATCTCTGCCATGGAGTTTTCTCCAGGAAACGAGATCACCAGCACCAGTTCTTGTAGCCACCAGGTCACTGTCCCCTGCAGGCCAGCCGTGCTCGGCCGTGCCGGGCCCGCTCTCCCCCCCGCCCGCAGGCGTGTTGGGGCACAGTCGTCCCCTTTCCGGCGGGCTCTGCCACCTCCTCGTTCTCCCCCGCAGAGAGCCCGAGTCGTTGTGACACCACCTAACCTTGAACAGAGTGCACTGCCCCACTAACCAAGCCCTTGCAGCTCTGCCTTGACGGCTGGCTCTTCAAATTGTAGTTCGCCCACCAGAATAGTGTTTCTCATTGATGTGTCTGACCCAGTTATGTCTTGCTTTGGAAAATAGTTGAAAAACAACAACAACCCAGTATATCCTTGCCTGCATTAACCCCTCACTGAGTATCGACAGGGAAATCCTAAGAGTCTCATAAAATCTAATGCAGCAGAAGGCAGGCTGGGAAGTGCCGCTGGTTTTGTGCACGGGCCTTACGACTGGCAGCTGTTTTAGAGGGAATGCCGGAGCCGCCCTCTGGTTTTGCCTTCTGTGTCCCTCCCAGGTAATGACGACTCGGACATTGACATCCAGGAGGATGACGAATCTGACAGCGAGCTGGAGGAGAGACGGCTGTCCAAGCCGCGGACGGCCATGGAGGTGCTCATGCAAGGTGACAGACTTCCTTCTCTTCCCCTCCCTGTGCCCTGTCACAGGACACTCTGGGTGGCCCCCGGTCCAGGGTTTATCCTGTCCAGTTGTTTATCAGGATGCAGCTCTTCAGTTGCTCCGTGGTCACCTTTGCTGCTTACCTGTGGTCCCAAGAAGAGCTGATTTTGTTCTTCGCGTCATGGCATTTGTCACGGAGGCCATGGGAACACGCTGCTTCTGCTACTGAGCTTGTTCTGCCCTTTTTTGGGTCCAAACTGTTGTCAGTGCACTTGCATTCCTGCTAATCAGAGAATTCTACAAGAGAAGGGACTCACACAACCATCTTTGCCTTAAAAAAATCTGGTAGTTTCTACTTTCTCACTACTAAAGAGTCAAGCACTAAAATATGTGGGCAAATGTGGGTGTTCCCAGGGATCTTCTGCAGGGCCCACTTTCCGTCCTAAAGGGGCCGTGGTCAGTGGCTCGGAGGGGTGTCCTTACACGTTGCCTTTTCATACATACACAAGCGTACACATACAGTGAAACACAAAGATCATTTGAGACAGTTTTTAACCTGGACAGGACCAGGCTCCGTGTAGAGTTCTGCAACTTACTTTTTTTTTTTTTAATGTTTGTTTATTGGGGGGATGGTGTGGGGGAAGGGGCAGAAACAGTCTCCAGGCTCCAAGCTGTCAGCACAGAACCTGACGTGGGTCTGGGACCCATGAATGGTAAGATCCTGACCTGAGCCAAAGTTGGATACCAACGCCACCCAGGCGCCCACTGCAACTTGCTTTAAAAAGAAAAAAAAAATTAGGATTAAATATATTAGAATTCCTCCTACATCAGGAAAACATAAATCTGCTCCGTTCTTTTTGACAGCTGCATAGTATTCCACAGTGTGCCCATACATCTGGTTTATTCAGATATTCGCATATTGAAAGATGTTTATTTTTCTTTTCCTTGTAGATACATCTTTCTGCTTCTCTGCAGTGTTTTACCATTGGAGGGGGAATTCTTAGGTCAAAGGTTATATAAATTTTTATTTTGATAGATAACATCTTTCTGCTTCTCTGCAGTGTTTTACCATTGGAGGGGGAATTCTTAGGTCAAAGGTTATATAAATTTTTATTTTGATAGATATTACCACATTGATAGATATTACCATATCTTTAAAAAAGTTTATCTACCATAAGTTTTTATTTATTTTTGACGGAGAGCAAGTGAGTATAAGCTGGGGAGGGGCAGAGAGAAAGGGAGACACAGAATCCGAAGCAGGCTCCAGGCCCTGAGCTGTCAGCACAGAGCCCGACACGGGTTTGAACTCATGAACTGTGAGATCATGACCTGGGCCAAAGTCAGACACTTAACTGACTGAGCCACCCAGGCGCCCCCATACCATCTGTTAATTTTGGGAGCAGTTTTGATTTTTATATACATAACATATTTAAGACATAAATGATCTTCATTTCATATTAACTTTTATTCCTAACTGCTCTTATTCTAGATTCGGGTGTTCTTTATTACTTATTACATTTTTCTTTTTCCGTAGATTACTTAGATGCTCTGATGTCTTTTCCTTTTATTTTTAGCAGCTTCATGATATAAATAGAGGTTAGAGATTATGATTCCCATTCTACAGATAGGAGCTGAGGCTCTGAAAAGGTAGGTGTTGGGCTCAGGAGAATCTACTAAAGGCACCGGGGCTCCTAAATTCTGCTGACCGTTCAGCCTGCAGGAGTCAAGTCACAAAGTGCGTTTCTTTCTTTTTTTTTTTTTTATAATGTTTTTAATTTATTTTTGAGAGACAGAGAGAGACAGCGTGAGCAGAGGAGGGTCAGAGAGATTGGGAGACACAGAATCTGAAGGAGGCTCCAGGCTCTGAGCTGTCAGCACAGAGCCTGACGCGGAGCTTGAACCCACAAACCATGAGATCATGACCTGAGCTGAAGCCGACGCTAACCGACTGAGCCCCCCAGGTGCCCCAACAAAGTGCATTTCTAAAAATTATAAATAAGGGCTTTACACAACACAAGACTTGCATGTGATCTGACCGAGGGTGGTCACCCCAGGCCTGTGCTGATTGAGCTCCTCTCTGGGCTGCCCTGGCTGCCCTTGGCCCGGGCCTGGACCTGGGGTCACGGCTGTTCCTTTGTCATCCTTCGGGTGTGATGCAGCTGTCCGCCTCTGCCCAGCACGATGGTTCCTGAGCGTTGGCGGGAGGCCCCTGTCAGCAACCCTGACTTCTGGGGGAGGGGGGAGACTCCCTGAGATGATGGGGGAGGGGGGTAACTAATTGTGAACTCAGTTTTTTCTCTTTGAAGCTCAGACATATATCGAAATACATCGGTCCCTGGAGGAAAACTATTTCTTTTGTCAACAGATAGCACAGCTGTTACTAATAGTCGGTTTCAGTGATTTTTCTTAGGTTTACAGGATGTATGTATAGTTTTCTGATTTCTGAGTCATAATTATATGTTATTGTCTTTCCTTTTTTTCTAAGTGGAAATCTAGAAAATCTCTTGTTTGTTGACAGTTTTGATTATTTGGATGCTTTAAATAAATTTTTTAGTGTGATTCTTGTTTTTTCCAATTTTCTAAAGGAATGCAAATCTTGAATGCCATTTCTTGCCTTTTTTTTTTTTTTTTTTTTTTTACGTAAGGTTTTCCTAATTCCTTCATGCTTTGGCTCTCCTCAGGAAGACCCAGCAAACGCATCGTGGGCACCATGCGGGGTGGAGACTCCGATGACGATGTGAGTCCCGGCGAGCGCTCCCTTTAGCTGTCCGTCCTTCCTGGCCTGGGGCTGGCCTCGCAGGCGGGCTTCGCGCCCTCAACCTGGCCCGCTGCCGGGCGTGCGGCGAGGTTGGGCCTCCTGAGGAGCTGGACTGTCCTTTGCTTGTTGATGGCTCTTTTCTTTTCACATGAATGTGCCTTCCCTCCCCACCCCCTCTTTTTTTTCCTTCTCACTATTCATTCCGTTCTCGCTTTCCAAAGACGGAAGCGGCACCAGCTCTCTTAGGTAAATGGAAGACTTCCAGCTCCAAGAAGCAGGTGGGTTTTCTTCTCACCGCATGTGTGTGTGGTGTGTGTGTGTGTGTGTGTGTGTGTGTGTGTGTGTGCGCGCGCGCGCGCGTGCGTACACGTGTGCCTGCTCAGGGCCAGCTGAGCCTTCCCCCGTAGTGATACCTCTGTCTCCTGGGCGAGAGCCATGCATTAACAGGTCCCACAGAGAATGGCGAACTTACCTCAAGGTCCCTGTGCTGAGGAGGAGGGGTGAATGCAAGCCTAGAGACAAGAAAGGTCATTAGGTCCTTGAACTGTAACCTAGAAGAGAATGGAACCTGCTGAGGTCCTGGGGTCAAGACCAGCCCGCTCTTCAGTTCCCTTCTGGGCAGGGACCGGACAAGGAGGCTGTCCCGAGACAGGGGCCTCAGAGAGGCTGGGCAAGAGGCTGGGACATCAGGCTGCCGGCGCCTTGAGTGTCACTGAGCTAATGCTGACCGGGAACGAACCAGAATGGGAAATGGGTCCTTGCCGGGGCCCCGTAGCTGGGCCTGCGCCGTCCGTTGCCCTGGGCCTGCCTTCTTAGTGGCAGTCCCTGGCACGCCTGTGAGGCCCCAGAGGCAAGGCGTGACTAGGCTGACAGACCACAGCCATCTTATCAGGTTGTGTGCCACGTGTGTCTGGAGCGTGGCACTAGTTGCCGCACAGCGACAGAGCACAAGTTGATATTCTTGTACAGAAGATATCTTTATTTAGTGCCACAGTGTGTCTTGTTACCAAAACCCTCTGGGCAAGATGCGCAGAGAAGATGGAGCCTTGAAGTCCCGGCAGGTGGTCCTAGAGAAGTAGAGAAACCACCACAGACGTTTCTGGCAGAGTCTGGGGTGGAGGGTTAAACAGCTTCTGCCCACCCGTCTTACCCATTAGAGGCACAAAGAGGAAGTCCGGCGTGGGTGCTGGGGATGCCTGGAAGTTTCCATCGGGTCCCTTGTCTCAGGATCTGCTTGCTCATGCGCATAGCTCTCTCTCCTCGGAACAAACGCCCGGGTTACGGCTCACATGTCCTCTGCGCCTGTGACCGCTGTGGGTTCGGGGGGGCTGCCCCCGCACGTGGGCCAGGTGTGCGGGCTTGTCCTTCCTGTGCGCCCTCGTCCACGTGACAGATGCGTGCGGAGTGCCTGTCACGTGCAGGTGTTGGTGCGGACCGTGGGGGCTACGTGCCTGCCTGTAGGGAGCTCGCGTTCCAGCCGTGACCGAGGAAATACACTGGGTCGTGGTGGCGGGAAGAAGAAAAAAGTTGTTCAGGGAACACAGTGACAGTTGAAGGAGGAGGTTGGTGTCTTGTTTGGTCAGGGAACGTCTCTCTGATCAGGTGACATGCGGCAGAGACCTGAAGGGAAGGAGGGACGTGGTGCAGGGAGGGCGTCCAGAGCACAGGGAACGCAGGGCATGTGGCTCCTGCATCGGAGGTCCAGAGCCGGCGGTGCGGCGGTGGAGCGGCCGGCAGCTGGGGGCGGCGGGCCAGGCAGTGGGGCCGCCAGAGCCTGCGGGGCCTGCGGAGGACCCGGGGTTTTCTCTGAGTGCAGTGGGAAGGGGCCGGGAGCCGCGAGCCCGGCAGTGAAGAGACGCCAGTCACAGGCGCTGGCAGGAGGCCGAACGTAGTCGCAGCGGGGGTGTTAGAAGTCATCCCATTCTGGATGTTTCCAAGGTCTAAACCTTGAAGTTTCGTTAACTGGGGTGTGGGTGTGAGAGAAGGAGAAATGAAGGACGCCCCACTTGTGACGTACTGGGCTGACGGCACACGTGGACTTGGCATGTCCCGAGGAGGGCTTGGGGATCAGTGTGGGAGTCGGGTTCTAGACCCATGCACATGCTGGGGCCAAATGGCCACTTGGAACTCAAGTCTGGAGTCCAAGGGCCATCATAGGCTGTGTTGGAGCTGCAGGCGTACGTGTGATTGTGGGAGGGGAGAGAGGAGAAGAGAAGAGGAGGGAGCCCCGGGGCTCTGAGCTGAGCCGAGGTGCAGAGGCAGACACGAGGGTGTAGGGGTGCATGAGGCTGGAAGGTTCGGGAGTGCTGTGGGTGACCGCCCGAGAGAAGGGTGCCCTGCAGCACAGAGCGGCTTTCGAGCACGGACAGGCGGCCCGAGGTCACAGCAGACATGAGACGCACCCGCTGGAGTTGAATTCGGGTTTCAGGCTCGACAAGAGCAGCTGGGGGGGCTGGCGGGGACGCCTGCTGAGTGTGTTGAGGCCCCAGCGAGCGGAGAGCCAACAAGGCGGCGGGTTTGAGACTCTTGCAGGGAATTTCACTGGTGCCAGGCGTGGGGGGTAGAGGAACAGGGCAGAGGAGCTGGCGAGGAAGGCGGGATTAACTTCGGGGTTCTGGGTGTGTGTTTGTAAGAAGGAAGTTGCAGCACGTACGTGTGCTGGTGGGAGTGGTCTGGCCGGAGTGGCCGGCCATCTTGGCTTTCTGGGTGCAGGACTCATGGGTTTTTGGGGTTTTTTTTTAACTTTATTTATTTTGAGAGAGAGAGAGAGAGAGAGAGAGAGAGAGAGAGATCAAGTGCTAGTGGGGGAGGGGCAGAGAGAGAGAGAAAGAATCCCAATCAGGCTCCATTCCGTGAGTGCAGAGTCCGATGCAGAGCTCGAGCATACGAACCGTGGGTCATGACCTGAGCTGAAATCCTGAGTCAGAAGCTTCACTGAATGAGCCCCCGGTGCCCCGGCACCTGCAGTTTTACAGCCCGGCTGAGTTGGTCACCCCAGATCTAGGTGATGGAGAGAGTGTTCCTTTTATGTTGCTCCTTATGCCCGATTCCTTTGTGGCTTTCCATCCCCAATCTGGTAAAAGCTAAAATAAACCGCCCTTCCTAATCTCCAAGCCCTTCTGTCCTTGTCCACTGGTGGGTGTCTGGGCCCCCCGAGCAGAGCAGCATCCAGTGGTGTTTCTGAGACCTCAGTTGGAAAGCTGGCCCCTGCAGCCCCGGACCCAGACTGCGCACCGGTGTCTGAGGGTCACTGGTCAGGTGATCCCTCTAAGTTTGTCTTTGAGCCAACAGCATCTGGACGTAGCAGCCTCGCTGCTTCTCTGCCGGGCTCTTCATGTGGGGTGCTGCTAGGCACTGAGCTGCTGGTGGAAGGGGTCCCAGCTGACAGGCTGTCAGAGAGAGACGGGCCTCAGCTGTGTTTGCCGTCTTCCTGCAGGAGGACTCGGAGGACAGTGAGATCGACGTGGAGGGTGATGAGGAAGACGACGATTTGGAAGACGAGAGCATTGCTCTCTCGCCAGCGAAGCCCAGTCGAAGGGTCCGGAAGCCTGAGCCCCTGGACGAGAGCGACAACGACTTCTGACCTTTGTGCCAAGAGACCAGACAGATCAAAACCGTCAGATCTGTAGGTAAACGGGAAGTTAGGAGGTTAGGAAGGAAACCTGTTTTATTCACTAAACCGGCTGGACTTGTTCATGAAGCAACGCTTGGTTCTTCTTTAGCCTTCTCCGGGTTACCCCACAGAGCTTCAGCGGGACCCAAAGCAACCCCCGAGGAGGATGGGATTTTATTTTCCCCTCTTTATCTCTTGAAACTTGGGAAACACCTGTGTTCTTAGAGATGCACCTCCACAGGACAGAAACCCACGAGAAATAAGGTCAACACTGTTCATCTTGGCGATTGTTGTCATGTGTGTCCACTAAGAGTTGGGGACGGGCCTGGGCACCAGGACTCCGCGTAGGGTTGGGGGGTGGGCATCTGCCTCTTCCTCACCTGCACAAGCTAGAACATTTACTGTACATCAACGTTAACTCCAGCTTTTACTCCATTGTATGGTCTTGTTGTCTTCCGCATGTTTGCAATACCAAGCTTCAAATGTGTTTTACTAAAATTTCCTGAATGACAGTTAGCCGAGGTGGATGAAAACCCTCCTTCCTTCAAAACCAGGCAGCAGAGATGCTCCAGAATATGAATGCTCCATTTTCTCTCAGAAGATTAACATTCCTTCTTAAGAAAGCAATTGAAGGAAAGGTGTTGGTACACATTCGTGTTTCTGATTAAAAAAATTAACCAAAATTCCGTTAGGCTGAGTAGTGAAGTGAGGAGTGACAGACGGGGAGCTGCGGCGGATTTCTGATTCGGAAACAGAGCAGTTCTCATACTTCTCAGTGATGAATTCAGAAGACTTCTGAAGTTCTTTAACTCTTAATAAATGTACTTAATACCATATTTTTATATTATTAAATAAGTTTTATTTGAAAGTAGAATTAGGTTGCTTATTTTCACCTAGAACATAAATGCTTATTCAAGAAAAGTTCACAGGTGACTCTGGTACATGTCAGCTTTCAGGAGACAATGTAACGATTATTTCTATCATCTTAGCTTTTACCTCTGTCCTGTGTGGGAGATTACTCCTTTTTTAAAACAGCATTCGGTGAATTTGGCAGTGATGGAGATGTGCCCTCTTTGAAATGACGCGCTCACCGGGAACTGGGTGTGCGGGCACCGTGCGCACCACCGCAGTTCCCTGCCTTCCACGGTGTCATCCTGGATATTATTGTTTTGGTTTCCCTGACTCTGATCTGATTTATCTTTTGGGGGAAAAATGTATTTCTGTTTTCCTTATGTGATGCTTTCCTCTTTAAAAAAAAAAAACGGTTTATTTTTGAGAAAGAAAAAATGAGGGAGGGAGGGAGGGAGAGAGAGAGAGAGAGAGAGAGAGAGAGAGAGAGAGAGAGAGAGACAGACTCCCGAGCAGTCTCTGCACTGTCACCTCAGAGCCCAGCACGGGGCTAGAACTCATGAACCATGAGATCATGACCTGAGCTGAAATCAAGAGTCCGACGCTTGGCCGGCTGAGCCCCCCAGGCGCTCCATCCTTATGTGATTCTTTCTTCTAATGGGCACTAATGTGGGAGCGCGACCCAAGCCACAGGTAGCCCCTCCACCGATGGATGCGCCAGTGCAGTGCGCGGTTTATTATTTCTCGTCTTCCTTCAAAGCCCCTCATCCCTTGGTTAAGTGACCGCACGGCCTCCCCAGGGAGTGGCTCTTCCGTACTCGGGCAGCTTCTGTCAGCAGCGGAGTGTCAAGTCCCTGACGGCAGTCACTCGTCTGTCACTGTTACAGGCCCAGGAGTCAGATACATACAAGGGCCTTATGACCTGGCGTCTTTTGTTTTGGGCCGAGCAATCATTTCTCAGCCTTTTGGGCAACATCAGGTGTTTTGGCCCAAGCGTCAGAACAGACTCAGGCCCCACAGAAGATTGTATGATTAGGTCAATGAAAACCATTGCCACCTGTCCTTGTTTTTAACTGTAAGTAAAGGACCTCTTAAAATGCTTTACAACGTGTGTATAGACTGAAAACGTCAAGGACGTTTTTCCGTCCTTCGTTTCTGTCGGTGGCAGCCACCAAGACCCAAGTCCGAGGGCCTCCAGCGGGAGGCTGCTGCCCTTCTCGCTGGGTCGGGAGGAGGACCCGCGAGCGCGCCTTCGCTGGTGTTTTCAGCTAAGACCGCGTCAGACGTCTGAAAGGAAGCGGGCTTGGCTTCAGTTAG
This sequence comes from Suricata suricatta, assembly GCF_006229205.1. Taxonomy (NCBI): domain Eukaryota; kingdom Metazoa; phylum Chordata; class Mammalia; order Carnivora; family Herpestidae; genus Suricata; species Suricata suricatta. The sequence continues at coordinate 2,658,392 of NC_043707.1, forward strand.
CAGCACGTCACATCAGCACCACCGTTGTTAGACTGGCCCGGGGGCCGCGAGGCGCTGGAGCCGGGACTGGTTGAACTGGAAGAGAACTGAAACTGCCCAGAACAAAAGTCCTTGCAACGAGGGAGGGAGTGGGACCGGAGGCAGAGCCGAAGCAGGGGTGCCATTGGGGGAAGTGTAACTGATGGGAAACGGGCGTGCCTGTGAAACACGTTCTGGTTTTACACTTCTCCTGGGCAGTTCAGAAGGAATCAAGGAATAGTGACATAGAAAATTGAATTTTTTTAAAGGCGTACTGTTCATTCTAAGGACATTAAAGTACATAGGAGAAGATGGCTCCCGAGTGATCAATACTAATAAAGTCGAAACACTAATGATTTAAATAAAAATCATGCTCTAACTCTGTTGGGAAGATGGAGAAACAAAGAGTGGGAATGTAAGCTGATGTACATCCAAGTTCCATTTCCCCTGCACAGATAATAGATAACCTCGCAGATGATGAAGAAACAGTATGTGTAGGGTATTTGGTTTGGGGGGTAGGGAGATTGAGGAAGGGGAGGAACAAGACAGGAGACTGCTGTTTTCCATTATAAGCCTGGTAATTTTTGGCTTTTTAAACTACGTGTCTTGCTGTGTTGTTCTGAGGAAAGGACTTTTGGAAAAGGTAGATCTACAGACAGGAAAAGGGTAAGGGCTGGAGCCTGAGGTTTGAAGGTCATTTTCCTCTGAGATCGCTCAGGGGAGAGCACGTGGCGTAGGGCAGAGCCAAGGTGGGAAGCTGAGAGATGTTCTGTCTCGGAGGCAAAGGCCACAAGAAGCCAGAAAGAGAGGCTGGGAGAGTATTTGCTAAATCTTCTAAAGTGACTCTATTTTAATAATTAGGGGGAAAATATGTTTTATTTTCCAAAGACTTTTGGAGAAGAGTAATGAGAAGGTAGGAGGGCTGGAAGGTTGTGCTCTGGAAGCCGAGGCAGGGGAGAATGTCCAAAGAAGGGAGAGGAAAGCTAGCTAAGTCCTCCTTTTAAATGTGCTTGAATCAGGCCAGTGACATTGGCACTTAGGAACTCTCTGGCGACCTTCGCTGGGAGCGGTCAGATAGCACGTGATGGGTGGGAGAGAGGTTAGAATTTGAGGCCAACTCAGTGAATCAACGTTGAAGAGTGTTCAGAAAGGTGGGTGGTCACAAGTGAAAAGAGGGCCCAGCTAGGGGAGGAAAGTGTGGCCAAGAACGCTGTGGAGGGGTGGAGGGAGCTTTTTGTGTTCTTGGAGAGGAAAACGGGAGGGGGATTTTTTAGCTGGAGGGAGCTGGTTTGTGGAATGGGAAGGGTTGACTCTAAGAGAGAGTGTGTGCATGACTGATGAAGCAGAGTCTCCGCTGGGGGTCCTGTTGAAATCAGTGTCCTGACTGGAAACAACATGCGCACCACATAACCACGTGGGTTGATGCTGCCGTTTGGAGGGAGCAGGCTCAGGTTATTCATGATCGTTTACACCTGGGTTTCTATAGCGTCTGTTGTCGAAGGCTCCACAACAGTTTTCTGACTCGGGCATCAGGTGGAGTACCCAGAATACTGAGGCGTTGCCTCACAAGTTGGGCCACAGTAGCCATGAACCTCAGGGTGGCTGATCCTGGCTAACAAAGCTTAAAACAGGAAGCTTCGAAAGGATCCAACTGTTTCTTTCTTGCTTTTTAATGTTTATTTCTTTATTCTGAGAGAGCAAGAGAGCAGGGGAGCAGATGGGGGGAGGGGGAGAGAGAGAGAGAGAGAGGGAGAGAGGGAGGGTGGGAGAGGGAGGAGAGAGAATGAAAGAGAATGAATCCCAAGCAGGCTCCCTGCTGTCAGAGCAGAGCCTGACCCAGGGCGAGATCCTACCAACTGCGAGGTCACAACCTGAGCTGAAATCAAGAATTGGACGCTTAACTGACTGAGCCACCTAGACCCCAGGATCCAGCTGTTTCTAAGTAATAGGTTCCAGAATTAAGCTCAAGAATCTGAAGGAATATGAAAATAGTCTGTACAAAACAAGATAAAATTCCCAGTGTCTGGTGTCCAATCAGAAATTACCAGGCATAATAAGAAGGATCCAGAAAACAGACCCAGATGGCAGATGATGGAATTAGTAGAAAAGGACATTCAGACAGTTTGAACTCCTCCCTTTACTGAGATGGTAGAGGGAGGCAGGAGCGTATTAAGAGAGGAGGAAGGCCTAAAGAAAACCTCAAAACTGTGGACATTAAAGAACCAAGACAGAAACTGGGCAGACTGGGATTGAGAGCAGATGGGGCACCACAGAAGAGAACATTCCCGGAAGACCCAGCAGTAGAAAACTGTTCAAAGTGAAAACAAAAAGACGAGGAAGTCCCACAATGTTGTTTATGAGTGTATTGCCTCCGCTCCCGTCCACCGTTCGGCCTGCTCTGTGGCAAGAGAGCTTCTCCTTGTAAATCTCACTCCTTAGCCAGCTGGCGAGATGTAGAGGCTTGTCAGTCGGCTGCTAGGGACGCGGCTTGCCCTTGAAGTCCCTGGAGAGCATGATTTTTCTCCGCTTGGCCCTGAGGTTTCTCTGGTGGCTAGGTTCCGGCAAGGCAGAGCTTCCTCCGTCATTTGGCTGCTGCATCTTTTTTTTTTTTTTGGTCGAGTTCTCAACTCATTCAGAAACTGTGCAAACCAGAAGATAGCATGGCAACACCTTGAAAGTACTAAGCCCAAAACCAGTCTAAAATTCTATACCCAGCAAAAATAACTTTCAACACCCAGTAATCCAAATAAATACTACACAAGACCTATGTTCAAATGTCTCCTGTCTCCAAATACTTTTATTTATAGCTGATTGTTTTTCTCCAGTCAAGGATCCAATCCGAGTTCTTGCATTAAGTTGTTATATCTCTTTAATCACCTACAATTTAAAAAGCCCCCAGCTTTATTTTTTTGTGGTTTTTCATGACATTGATATTTGGGAGAGGTCAGGTTATTGTTTTTTGCAGAATGCCTCTCGATTTGGATTTTGTCTGACTGTTCCTTCCTGATTAGATCCAAATCAAAATTTTGGTGAGAATACTGCCTCAGCGACGTGTCCTCAGTGCCTCCATCAGGAGCACATGTTGTCAATGTATCCCATTCATGGTGATGGTAAGTTGAATCACGTAAAGAAAGCATTTGCAAAATTTTACGTCTTTAAAGATACCTTTTTCCCCTTTGTAAATATCCCTTGTGGGGTGATAGTTTGATAATTCCCCTTTGTAAATATCCCTTTGGGGTAGATATATTCTTCCTCAACAGGCTGTCACCTGTGGTTTTAGCATCCATTGATGATTCTTGCCCAATTACTCATTTTTAAGGGAACATTTGGAACAATATTGATTTGGGTTCAAACTGTAAAATGATCGTTTATAATCTTGATAAGCATTTTCCTTGGTTATTTAGTTGGTGAGAGTTGTGGTGTCCATTTGGGAACTTTTTCGTTTCATCACAGACCGACTCCTGAGGGAATTTGTGCCTCGTAGCTCAGCTTGCTTGCCTCCATAGGGACGCTGCAGGCACGGTAGCAGATTGGGAAGCCTGCCATTGAATAACATTATTAAGGCATCAACATGTAACGTGCTACTGATGACCAGTGTGCCAGATCCCACACAACCTGTGTCCGACATAATCCATGGCTTTGTGAGATTTGGTAATGGATAAAAGATAGCAAAAACATTGAGAATGTTGTTTCTGTCTCCAGAATTCTATAACTAAGAACCTTCATTTCTGTTCAAAACAATGCTTATAGTTTTTCCATGTGTCTCTGAGGATCATACTCCTAAAACCTTCTGTTCTCCTTGAGAAAAGAAAGGTCCCTTCTGTCACCAGTGCCAAATGGACACTTCTCATGGGCTTGAAGGTACCAGCTCATTTCAGAGAGAGGGAGATGATTTTAACCAGCAGAAAAGGATGATAAAACTTAGGGGCACATGAAGACCTCAGGGTATGAATAAGCTCACACCAGCTTCTCACCCGCTGAGCTTTAAGACCTATGTCCCTGAGTCCCGTGGTGGAGGCCTTCCCTTCTCTGTGCCATAGCAGAGAATCCATGTCACCTACGCCTGGACAGACCCTGGACCAGGAGAGGTGTTCCCGACTCCTTTATCAGCACCTTTCCTGCCTTCTTGCAGGAGACAAGCATTTGTGCCTCATTCCCAGACCCCAGGGAGGAACCCTGGATGGGGTCTTTTTGTTCAAAACCTTCCAGTTGCTTCTCTGCCTGTTGTCTTGCCTGGTCCACCAGGAACATGTTTTGCTCAGATTGCAACAGTGCACGAAGGAGCGTTTGTCTTGATGGCCTCTGAGATCATCCTGGCACCAGACTCCCCAATGTGATTTCCCTGGAGGCTGGAAGAGGATTGGGACGGGGCTTGAGAGGGGACACAAGGGCTAGAGGCCTGCAGGTTCCCTTTAGTAAAGAGCAAACAGTCACTATGTGAAATGCAGAGTTCTAGGCAAGACTATGCTTCCAGGATCCCTCCCATGGGGAAGGCCCAGAATGGCTCCCTCTTATACCCAGTTGCCCTGCAGAGTCACTGAGAGACCTGGGAGTCAGCTGACTCCAAGAATTGGGCAGAAGGCAGGGCCTGACCTAGAGCCACTCTGAGGGTGAGCAAGAATGGCAGGAAAGGGCAGATGCTGCCGAGCCCCACTTACTTGATGTGCTGGAGGCTGTGGTTCCCAGAGAGTGCGGTGGCAACACATATGGCACCATCCATCCCCAAGGAATTCTCTTGAAGACTAGGCAGAGAAGAGATGGAGACAGCATCATGAGCCATTCGCGACAGAAGAACATGCATCGCAACAGCAAGGTCGAGTTCACCCCTGAGACCAGTGCCTGCAAGTAGCCAGGTGGTCCTGTCCAAGCGCATGGAGGATGTAAGACCAAAAATGCGGACATTAAATGGCTTACCTTAGATGTAAGCTAGACAGAATGAACAGACCTGTCTGCAACATGGACTCTGGAAGCGCTATTTCTATTCAGAAGAAAGCGGCTTACAGAAGAAATCAGAAGCATCTCATTTCGTGGGGAGGTTGCAGCAGAGAAGTCTGCCGTTGGGGGGCACAGGTAGGTCTCTAAAGCCACTCACTTGAGTCTTCGGAGACTTGAGTTGACCTTCAGAGCATTTGCTAAGGCTTTGGCTCCAGCTACCCCAATGGTGTTTCCTCTTAAGCTGTCAGGAAAGATACGAAACCTAAGGCACAATGACAGCTGTGGGGTGAAAACAGTACCTCCTCAGATGAGCATGGGCTGCTGGGTAGAGGCAGCGGGGACCCCCCCCAACCACGGGGGCAGTTCCTCCTTCCTGACTCCTCGGCACAGAGCAGAGATCAGCTCCGAGGGGCAGGACACACCAGGAGGGGTGACGCTGCCTCAGCCTGGGTGGTTCATTGGAGCCCTCGCCCTCTATCCCAAAGAAAGAGTAGGGCTGAGATGAGAGAGGCGACCCCTTCAGGAAGGGGGGGGGGACATGCTCAGCGTCACAGGACCACAAGAGCAGGAATGACTGGGACGTGCCTGAGGCCCCCACTGAGCTTAGTCTCCCCCTCCATCTCCCTTCTAGGGTTTGGATCTCCTAGACCAAGGTCAGTGGCCAGGGACCCCTACACAGGACCTTGGGATGAGCTTAGCCTGGGCAAGACCCAGGGGAGCAGGGGCCAGGGTAGGGATTCCCAGAGAAGAGGTGTGAGTGGGAGTGGGGAAGCTGAGGACTGCTTCCTCTAAGTGACCACGTTTAGGTGATTTGTGAGTTTCCATGTAAATTGACACCTTTTCCCTTCTGTATCTTCGTTTTGAATCAACAGCTTGGTATCTTTGGGCAAGAGACAGTAACCAGAGCCCGGAATACTCACTCGAGAATCTCCAAGGTCCTGTTCACAGCCAGGGCATCCCCTAGTGCCTGGGCCCCCTGGGTGCCAATGGAGGCCACCTGCAGACTACGAGGAAGAGATGCGGTCAGTGCGGACGGCCTGGGGCTCTCGGGCCCGCGCCCCACCCAGCCCAGCTTCCGTGCACCCTTGTCCCTGCTTCTCCAGCCCTGGACTTAGAGCTGCAGGTAGCAACATAGCGCAGAAAACCATCGGCCTGTGAGCTGTCCAAAGAACGCTATGCGTCCGGCCTGTGCTGATGCTGAGGACAGAGGTGCGGATGCTACGGATACAGGCAGGAGAGGTGGTCCCCTGGAGGGTATGAGGAAAAGCACTCCCCGAACCCCTACTTCTTACTTGTCTCAATTCCTAACATTAGGAAAATCAAACACACCTTCCTTGGCTGGGAAGCAAAATTGCTGTTTGGTAGGAAAGCATGGTACAGGGCCAGCTGCCTGGGCCACGACGCACGTCAGCACTTACTAGAGAGCGGTGAGGGCCGTGTTGGCCTTTAGTGCGCTGGCCACTGCGGAGGCGCCTTCATCCCCGATGGCGTTCTCCTGCAAACTGAACACAGAGCGTGACCCCTGGGCTCACAGGGCACGGGGCTAGCTAGCCCTCTGGTATGACGTCCAAGCTTGAACCTTCTAGATTTCATTCATGTACATAGCACAGACTAGACTCCCAGAGTTGCCAAGGGAATTACCCCCACCCCACCCCCACCCTGGCCTCCTTATTAAAATGCAGAGCGCTCTGGCATCTCTGTGAACCTGGGTCATCAGAAGCAAGCAAGAAAAGGGACACATGAAATACTCCTAAGGGTTAAGACCAAAAAAAAAAAAAAAAAAAGGGTGTGCCAGCCAGAGAATTGAGTCAAAGCCCTTTGTCTCTGCCCATTCTTGCTCGTCAGCATTTTACATCCCCCCCCCACCCACTGGAGTAAAGTCACAGGTCCTAGAACAGTAACGATTGAGAGTTTAGTTCCAGTGGGCATTGGGATTGAAGGGGGCAGTTGGCGTTCACAGTTTTAGCAGACGTGTTAGTGTGCGTGGTGCCCTAGCCTGATCCTGTCAAAGGTGGGGGGTTATGACTGAATGAGCAGGCGCCATGGGGTCTCCTACCCCCGCTGTCACAGAGGCCGCTGGGAGAAATAGGTCTCAACTGGAACCTGCAGGATGAGAGATGGGGGAGGGGGCGTGGCACATCCACGGAACCTGAAGAAATGGAGTCAAGTGGCTGGTGTGTGAAATGAAGGAAGCAGGTCTTTGGGGCCTTTTTTAGAAGCAACGCTGAGGGTTGGGTTTCACTCTACAGGCACTGGGCAGCCATGAAGCAGCTCACTCAGGATGGGGACAGATTTACATTTTGGAAAGGTGTTTGACCAGCAGTGTGAGTGGATGGACCGGAGGTGGAGGCTGTTCCACAGGGTGAGTGGAGCTGGTGGCTTGATGGTGGCCTTGGGGATAGAGGGAGGCGGTGGGACCTTGGGAGGAGAGTCGCAAGTGGGAAGCGAGAGCAGAGACGATGTTTGTAGCTTGCACGATGGGCTGGCCAGGCCCATTCGTGAGGAGAGGCCGAGGAGCAGACTCGTGGGTGGTGGTGTGGGCGGAGTGCGGGGCAGCCAAGGGGAGATGCAGAGCCGGCAGTGGCTTCATGGGTCTGGGGCTCAGGTGAGGGGTACAGATGCGGGGGCACCAGGACTTTGGAGTCCAGGAGTGTGTGAGAGCACAGCTTCTGGAAAAGAGAGCTCATTTGAGGTATGATGGCTTAGACCAGCCAGAGATGGGCTATCCTGGATGCCAAGGGAGAAGACCTGGGCGCTGTCACAAGCAGAGGAGACGCACAGGGCTAGAGACGGAGTTCCTATTCAACTCCGCAGCTGCACTCGCTCGTGCGCCTGAGGAGAAAAGCGCATGCCCACGCGGAGACCTGTGTGTGAATGTCCACAGCAGTGTCACTCACAAGAGCCGAACAGTCCAAACCACCAGATGTCCCTAGCCACATAATGGAATAGGATCCAGTCATAAAAAGGAATGGAGCCCTGATTCATGCTGCAACCTGGGTGAACCTTGAAAACATGATACTGGACGAAAGGCCTTGGTGGCAAAAGTCACATACTGTACAAGCCCTCGTTGGTGAAGGGTCCAGTGCAGGTGACTCCAGAGACACAGACCGCAGGCATGTGGTTCCCAGGAGTGGGGGGACGGGGCTGTGGGGAGTGACTGCTAATGAGTATGGGGTTTTGTTTAGGGGTGATGGAAATGGTCTCAAATTGTAGGGATGGTCGCACGACTGTGAATATACTAGAAGCCAGTGAGTTGCGCCCTTTATCTGGGTAGATTTTTGTGGTACGTGGATTATGTGTTAAAAAAACAAAAAAGAGGTAAGAACAGAGATATGCTTGCTGGCCTTAGGGCAGAGGAGGCTGTGTGCTGAGGGCCTTGGGCACGAGCCCAGCCGTGTGCCTGGTGGACGCCGAGGTTTTGGGTTTCCTGGCTGCCTTGCCCTGCCCGCAGCCCCTGCCCAGGCCCCACTCACTCGAGGCTGGTTAGGCTCCTGTTGAGCTGTAGTGCTTGTCCCAGGGCCTTGGCAGCACCGGCCTGGATGAAGTTCCACTGCAGGCTGGGCAGACACAGACACATGTGACTGCGCGGGCCAGGGCCGAGCTCAGGAAAGAGGGGACTCCCCCCGGGAGAGTCTGACGGCAGGGAAGGAGTCCTTGCAGGCCGGGGTCCTGGCCGCTGATGGGCAGAACTCCCGCAGCCCGCCTCAGCTGTAGTCCCAAGGGGTCAGTGAGCCCTCTCTGGTTAGGGGTGGACACAGGGACGGGCTCAAACGAAGACTCCAAATGGCCCCTGCATGAAGCTGGTGACACTTGGAGGCGTGATGTGGGTGCCCACCTCCCACCTTTGGCCTCTGCAAGGATCAGCCCCAGGAAGCAGAGCCTGGGGCAGGGCGTAGCCTACTGGAAGCCCCTGAGGCCGTGTCGTGGGGGAGCCCAAAGCCAGCCAGTGTGATGGCCCTGCAGCTTTGCAGAGGGGACAGGCACAGTGAGGGCGCCGTAGACTCACTGAAGGGATGTGAGGGCCCGGTTTTCTCTCACTGCCAGCGCGATGGCCTGGGCGCCCTGGTCGTGGAGGAGGTTGGCTGTCAGGCTGGGAGGAGGGGAACAGGGGCGAGTAAGCAGGAGTCTGCAGGCCTTGGAGCCCCCCATCCTTGCTCACCTGGGAATCCAGTTCCCCTCCCACCCGAGGACCAGCCTAGCGCATGTTTATTGAGTGCTGGAGTGCGCCAAGCACATGCCTTCCTGACCACGCATGGACAGAGGGCCCGGGACACATCCCCTCCCTTGAGGACTCTCTCCTGACACCTGTCCCGCCCCGAAGTCTGGCCCTCTCACGTCACCATAGGGAGGGGCCGTGGGGAGCAGGCAGGGTCCCCACGAGCCTCATCCGCAGGTAACTTATCACATGGGAGTGGAGGGGCTGCCCCCAGAGGCCAGGTCTCCGGGATCCCCCTCCCCACCGGGGCCCCTCTCCAGCCTGTAAAATGACAGGGTGATGGGGGTCTGCAGCCCCCTGTTGCCTGGGCCTGAAGGGGCCAGACGAAGCGCAGCCCCGCACCCCACTCACGTACTCCAGGTTCTTCAGGGTGCTGTTGCTGCAGAGAGCTCCAGCCAGGTGCCGGGCTCCCTCTGAGCTGATGGAGTTTTCTCGCAGGCTGGGGAGAGAGAAGACCCTGACTGCTGACCAGACATGGGGACTCGGGGTCACGAGCCCTGGCGCTCAGGCTTCTCAAGCCCGAGGAGTCCCGGGTGTGACCTGGGTGTCCCGAGCAATTGGGTGCAAAGAGCAGGCAGGGCTCCCACAGCCAGCCAGGCATCTCCCCGTGGGACTGCCACCAATGGGGCCGCCCAGGAGGAAGCAGATCGGGTGATGGGCCCTCAGAGGTGAGGGGACGGGGGCAGACGAGCGTGCCTGGCTGCCTCCTGGGCTTGCGTACAAGAGGGAGCAGCAGAGCCAGCTGGCTGAGGACCCTGGCTGTCCTCTGCCCCCCACCCGCGCCCCCGAGCGTGTGGGATGCTGGCTCCAGGACCCAGCTTCCTAGCCACAGATGTCTTTCTCACGGACTCACAGCGGGAGGTGTGGCCTTCCCCACACCAGCCTTTCCTCCCGAGTCCCAAAGGCCTTAGACACCTTGACCAAAGGGACACCCCCAGCCAGAGAGGGAAGCCGGGACTTACTTGAGGCTGATGAGGGTCTGGTTGGTGCAGAGGGCCCCCGTCAGCGCTGCCACACCCGTGTCACTGATGGAATTGCTCTGCAGGCTGCAAACAGGACATGGCAGCGCTTGGGACAGCTGTCCTGGGACCCCTAGGGAGCCACTGCTCTGGCCTGGGGACTGTAGGCATCAGGCTCAGGAGAGTTGGGGGACCCTGGGTGCTCTTCTCATCATCCCTCCTTCCTGTCCCTGTCCCCTGTGTTTCAGACCCTGCAAGGTCAGGGCAGGTGGCTCCTGGGTGACCAGCCCCTGGAGTTTAGACTGTGCCTAAATAGCTCAGGGTAAGGGGTGTGTATTGTGTCTGCAGCCAGGGTAGGGGCCGTACTGAGCTCCCCCAGCCCCCACCCAGGCCACTGTGGCCGACACCCTTTTTAGCCACCAGTGCCAGCCTAGGGGGACTTGGTGCTTGTGACTCTGGAAACTCCAGAACCAACACCAATCTCTGCTGTCCGTGGGGATGGAGCTGGTGGGTGTGACTGAACAGTGAGGTGGGCCTGGAGAGAGACTGAGGTCACAGTGTGCCCGGGGTTGGTGGTTGGCTGGATTCTGGCAGGGTGATAGCCCAGACTGGCAGCCCTTTTCTAGGACCTGCCCACCTTCTAGATGGGGATCCCAGGGACATCGCCCTCCACCCACAGCCACTCCTGAGTGTGGTCAGGCAGACTCACTCCAGGGTCTCCAGGCCCTGGTTCCCCTTCAGAGCCTTAGCCAGGACCTCAGCGCCTCCATCGCCAATGCTGTTACTGGAGAGTCTGCAAGAGATGAGAAGGTGCACGGGTTTTCTGGAGCAGCCTGGGCGGGTGGGGCCGGGGGATCAGGGTCCAGGGCAGGGTGTCCTAAGGATGCCCAGGGCACAGTCTGTTCTTGAGTCTGGTTGGTAGCCTCTGCAAGTGACTCCCCACTGCCTATAAGAGATCAAGGTAGCAAAGTGCTTCTTGACTCCCTAGCAGGGGGCAGGGCCAACTCTTGAGTGAGAGGTTTTGTGATACTTTATGTGAAGGTAGCCAGGAAGTGCTAGGAAGGCAGTAAATGTGTGTCTGAGACAGTCCTAATTCCTGGGAATCTGCAGTCCACAGCACGCACACATCTGTCCATCCGTCCATCCGGCTTGCCAGCCCCATGCTCACACGTGTTTGTGCTGGGCTGGGCTTTGTGTCAGTCACCGAGATGGAAACGTGGCCCTTCTGCATTTCTCACATGAGCTCCTTCAGACTCCTGTTCTGCTTCAGGGCGTCTCCCATCTGCTGGGCTCCCGCGGGCCCAATGGCGTTCTTCTGCAGGCTGTAGGAGAGGGAGGAGCCCTTCAGCAGAGCTGGCCACGGCCACCCCGGCCCTCGGGACAGTCTCCGGGAAGGCCAAGATCTCAGAGACCCCTCAGCTGCTCTCTCCGTTATCACAGCGTGGGCCGAGGGGTCTCGAGGAAGGGTCTGTGCGTCGTTGCCCAAGTGACGCCAGCAGACCGATGCCATTCTGTCGGGAGTCAGCGGCGAGAACAGCAGGGCTCCGCACCCACGCAACCCCCACCCCCGCATCAACCATCGGCCTCCCTCTTGACCAGCGCGCAGCGTGCCTCCCGCCCCTGCAGTCCTGCCTAGGGCACAGCCGCCCTTCCGCCTGTTCTCCGGGACCCACTTCCCTTCATACTGAATCTGGACGAGGGAGCTGCCACAAGAGAACCCCGGTGCGCACCCCCGAAGGGCAGGCAGGGCAGGATCCGGCCTGTGTAAGGCCAGATAAAAGCTAAACTACCGGGAATTTTCCCTGGTTCTGAAAGGGAACCTCTCCCTCAGAGCGTTTCTTGGAGAAAACTTGGAATTGTAGATCTGTCCCTTCGAGAAGCATGTAAATCCTCTTACAAGCTAAACAGGCCTCCTGCCAGATGGTAGCCTCTAAGGGAGCTCGGAGCCACGTCTCTGAAAGGTGCACTTGGAGGACGGTAGCCCGGCTCCAAGTTGTAATTGTCTGCTTGTCATAACGTACGAGGAGTTTGGCTTCTCCTGTGGGTAAAGGCACTCAGCGAACAGCTGGCTGCCCCAACCACCAGGCAAACTGAGGAGACACTACGGGCGACAAACGGTGCCGTCCCGTCCTCTTACTTGAGGACCAGTTATCTTGAGAACACACATGTCATGGGCTGTATCTGCTTGGCTGTAGAAAGGGGTGAGATTTCCTTTGCCAGCTTGTGCACTGACGTCTGGGGGAGTCTTCAAATAATGCCAGTGTTTCATTCTCTCCTACCTTTGTGGAGATAATTTTCTGCTTTGGAAGGAAGCGTTATTTTTAATGATTTCTCCAACACCTGTTCTGTAGGAAAGCAGGGAACATCGAGATTTCCAGGGACCATCCAGATGGGTCAGAAAGTCTTAGGCCCCCATTCATCCTTTCTTGCAGAAAACAGGCCCTTGGAGGAGAGGGGGGTGTCTCCGCTGGGCAGCATGTCCACTTACTGTAGCACAGAGAGGGTCCGGTTGGCAGCCAAGGCCTCGGCCACAGACCTGGCACCATTATCCCTGACAGCATTGCTCTGGAGGCTGAGGAGGCAAGGAGGAGGTGCGTCACCCGTGGCACACAGGAGAGCGCCCAGCGGCAGCCTTAACCCCCCCACAGTGTTACTGCGGCCCGAGGCGGGGAGCAGCCGACCACGTGCCCTTGCTGCCCCCACACAGGATTTGGGAACGGGAGGTTCCTCCCAGGGAAGCTAAGGCCTCCCTCTGAGCGTCTAAGCATTTGTCTGCTGACTGGGAACAAGGTGCCATGGTATCTGGATGCAGCATCCGAGTGTTAACAAGGATGTGGAAAAACTGGAGCCCTCATTCGCTGCTGGCGGGGATGTAAAATGGTTCAGACCTTGTGGAAAACAGTCTGGCAGTTCCTCAAAAGGTCAAACATAGAGTTACCAGACACTGGTAGGTATTTACCCAAAAGAATTGAGAACAAGAGCCAAAAGGTGGAAACAACCCAAATGACCATCAACTGACGATCGGATAAGTTGTGGTCTGCTCATACAGCAGGATATTATTTAGCCACAGAAAGGAATGGAATACTGGCACGTGCTACAATGTGGATGAGCCTTGAACACATGACACTAAGTGAAAGCAGCCAGACACAAAAGGTCTTACTGTATGATCCTATGTGTATGAAATCTCCAGGATGGGTAAACAAACACAGAGACGGGAAACAGATTGGCGGTTTCTGGGGACTGGAGGGGGAGGGGAGAATGGGAGGTGATTGATAATGAATACAGTCTTCCTTTAGGGTGAGGAAAGTATTTTGGAACTTGATAACTTGATAGAGGTGATGAGGGAACAACTGTGAATGTACTAAGTGACACTGAAATGTATACTTGGAGATGGTGAATTTCATCCCCATGAAAATACATAAATGAAAAAACAAATGACAGTACACAGTCAACTAAGGATAGGTACAACCACATATGACAACTAAAAGGAGCGCAGCAAACGACAGCAAACCAGAGGAACATTCTAGAACATGGGCTTTTCAATGTCCTGGAAAACATCTCAGGGGAACATTCTGACATCATGGCCTTGGGCATTTCCCACTCAAGGGATGAGAAGAAGTTTTCCTCGTAGATTATTTTGCTTTTCTACCTCTATACAACCTCACCCTCCTTTCCTCTATCCCCGGGTTAGGCTGTAAACACAAGTACAATGACCAAAGAAGAACTGAAACCTGAAAACTTGTGTAGATACAAGTTCATGTGGTAGCTACCTAGATAGGAGCCAGCATAGCATGCTGCCATTTTGAATCATCTCCCACTCCATGGTTGGCACCTGGGAGGGTTTTCTGGGCCCTCTGCTGGTTGTACTGGGGCAGGAAGCAGATGACACGTACCTCAGAAAGGTCAGAGTGCGGTTAATCTTCAGAGCATCTGCCAGAGCCTTGGCCCCTTGAGGTCCAATGGAGTTACTGCGGAGGCTGGCAGGAAGAAGAAAGAACTGTTTTCTTTTATCCAGTTCCCAGGGAGGAAAGAAGAAAGTTACACAACCTTTATGCTCTTTGAAAATAATGGGGTTTAAGTTTTCCTGTTTTGCGGAGATCCTTATTTAGGCGAACAAGTAAGGAATTTCCCAGCATGGCCCCACGTGACGGGGAGAAGAAAGCAGCATCTTTGCTGGGCATTGGCTTGGGCCAGGTATGGAGAGGAGAATCAAAACAGCTTTGGAACCAAACTCCGGGTGCCTCCCTGGGCTGGTCCCAACAGCTGCCGAGCCAGGAATCTGCTCACTTAGCTATCCTTCCAACCCACCCCGGGGAGACTGGTCTAGGGGACTTCACAAAGTGGCTGACGAGCTCTCCCGTCCCAGCGGTGTAAGGTTGCCCTTTGGTGTCCTACTTACTCCAGAGCGGTCAGACTTCTGTTGACCAGGAGGGATCTGGCCAGAGCTTTGGCCCCTTTGTTACTGATCTGGTTCTCAGCCAAGCTGCCCAAGGAGAAGGAGAGGCGTGGTTATTGCAGGGCTACAAATATCATGGCCTCTTCCTCAACACCAGTTTCACCAGCATCATGAGGTCCTGGACGCAGATGGAGATCAAGTGAGCCCTGGGCAGAAACACCCGGCCCAGAAAAGCCTCTGAGTCAAGTAACGTAAGGCCAGGGTGCAGGGGACAGAACCTCGCACTGGCAAAGATTCTCCAGGGCAAAGTCTGGCCAGAATCTAGTACAAGAGCTTCTACGCCAACAGCACAGCAAAGAGCATGGGCAGTTGCAGAAGTTGCCCACAAAGATCCCCAGCAGCGGTGTGCTGGAAAAAATACTGATTTGTAGCATTGGCCAATTTCCATGGTTAAATACTTTCACCAGGGCCAATTTCAAGCAGTCCCAGCTTGGGAAAATTCCTAAAACCTTAATAATCTGCTCTCGTGTACTGCAGCTGACTTCGTAGTTGTAGCTCACCACTAGCCCCTCCCCTTTTCTAACACAGGAAAGAAAAATGGTACTTACGATAGAATTAACTTCAAAGTAAAACAGAAGTGGGTGCCTGGGTGGCTCAGTCGGTTAAGCATCCAACTTCGGCTCAGGTCATTATCTCATGGTTCATGAGTTTGAGCCCCATATCAGGCACTGTGCCGACAGCTCAGAGCCTGGAACCTGCTTCAGATTCTGTTCTCCCTCTCTCTGCCCCTCCCCTGCTTGTGCTGTGTCTCTCTCTCAAAAAATTAAACATTAAAATAATAAAAAGTAAAAACAAAGATCACTTTTCTCTGCCCTGAAAGGGTGATTCCAGCAAAAGGCTGGTAGATCAACTTAATGTTGCTTCATGGGCCCAGTTTCAGATATAGTAGCTGTTGGGAGTTCTTGACAGTTTCTTAGGCAGTGAAAACTGCAGGGGGTCCCCATGGGATACAGTTAGCATCCCCACTGCTTCTCAAACTGTCTCCGAAGGCCCTCAGGGATCCTCAGAAAAGCTTCAGGAGCCCCAGAGGCTGAGGGGGCACCAAGTGCCTGGGCTCTGGGGCTCCGTGTCTCCTCTGTCAGGGCAGCAGCTCCCCAGTTGCCTGTCTTTTGCGGGGGTTCTGCCTGATAGGCCACTTTTAAAAAGGATTTCGTTGCTTAGAGTTTGAAGACCATTCATCCAGACCTCTGTCTACATAAGTGTCCTCAGGTTCTAGAGAGCCTCCGTCCCCTCTCTGCTCAGGACTTTAGTAACATAAGTAAGAACTCATGAGCCATGTGTGTTTTCTGAAGGGTGCCTTTTCAAATGAGGGTGTGGCCCTGAGGACCAGCTATAGAGAGGGGAAGAAGAGCACGTGGCCATTGAGAAAAATGTTGGCTTTTGTTCAGAATATTTTCTGAACGCTTTCTAGACTCCTTTACGTGGAATACTGGAAGCTGAAAATTTTGCTGAAGGCACCCATGAAGGAAAAACAGTAATGAAATTAATTAACGTTATTGTGTTTCTTTCAAAGGGATGGCATGTGTATCTCTGGCTGCAAGAAAAAGGTAATCCTGCTAATAATAGCTGGTCCTCGCACGGCGCTTCCTCTGTGCCTGGCCCATCGTCCTCAGCACTTGCCTTGAATTCAGCACCCACTGAAGCTGCTTCAACAATCAGAAGGCGGAGTCTACAGGCAAGGGTTCACCTGGAACCCAGTTCCTGAGAGGTGACCTCCAAACACTTGGAATGTCCTGCCTGGTAAGTGTGTCTCTGTTGACTGGGGGTCGTGGGCCACGCCGTAGCAGGTGGGCCTTCCTACCTCTGGAGGCTCCCCCTTACCCACCTCCTGTAGTCTCCGGACCCACGCCCAGGGGAGCCTCCCGGCTTGGAACGCTTCGTGTGTGCTGTTGCGTGTGGTCGCTGGGGGGCAGGTGCTGTCTGTACCCCCACACCGGAAGGACAGCTGAAGGCTTGCCCGGTCTCCCTGGGGCGCCTCACGCACCCTTCCCTCTGTACGTTTTTTAAATTAATTAATTAATTAGTTTATTTTTAATGTTTATTTTTGAGAGAGAGAGAGAGAGAGATCATGATTGAAGGAGGGGCAGAGAGCAGGCTCCGGGTTCTGAGCTGTCGGCCCAGAGCCCGACGTGGGGCTCCACCCCATGAACTGCGAGATCATGACCTGAGCCGAAGCCGGATGCCCCACCAACTAAGCCACCAGGCGCCCCTCCCTCTGCACATTTTAATCTGCATCCTTTTGACGTAATGAACTGCAAGTGCAGGTACAATAGCTCTTCTGAGTTCTGTGAGTCCTTCTAATGAATCATTAAACCTGAGGGGAGTCCCGGGGACCCCCAGACTCAGAGACACCGTTTTAACCCCACATTTCCCCTCTTTCGGAACAGAGCCCACACACAGGCATACAGGGTCACACAGAGCCCACCGCTCACCACTGTCTTCCGTGACCTGTTTTGGCTCCTGACTCAATCCACGTTTGTTTTTGTCCTCAGAGATTATTCCAGAACCCAGAGGGAGCCTTATGTGAGGATGAAGAATTCCTGTCTGGATGCTCTTCTCCAAAGTGCTTTCCCTAGTTCTAACCACCCACCCCTAGTCACAAGCCCACTACTCAGTTACTGAGACTCAGAAACGTGATCAGACTCGGAAACGTGATCGCAAGAGAGACCTCACAAGCATGGAATCTCTATTTGCCGTCAGCACATCGACTTCCATTGCATCAGAACGTTAAAGATGCAATGTTTACTTTTTTTTGCACCTTATTTAAATTAAATAGAAGTTCAAATTGAAATTTTAAATTAAAAATTTTCTAATGTTTTTAAAAGACACAGTCCTGTGCCTATAATACTATTTTGAGGGCAAACATTGAGCGAAGCTTAGAGAGCAGTGGGCCTGGCAGAAATGTTTCCATGTCCATGATAGCACCCGACCCTCACCATATCCTTTCCCTCTTCTTACAGGTGAGGTATCTGAGCCTCTGGAACTTTCTGGAATGGGCAGAAACAAGCAGCCCACGTGTTTCCAAACCACTTCTCCTTGCAAGCGCCTCTGGCCAGGTGAGCAGAGAGGAGGATGGGAAAGTAGCCCCAGACCCCGCGCAACAGGTGGGCACCCCGGGTGGGGTCTCCTGGGTCCGCGTTACCTGATCCTCTGAATGCGACAGTCCTTCACGCTCAGCACACTGCCTAGCAGCTCCATCACGGGGTCCTGGAACTGGTTGTTGTCCAGCCTGCAGGAGGCAGAGCCATAATGAGTGGCACCAGTGCCCACAGGTGGGTGGAACCAGGCGCTGGCAAACGGCTGCCCTCAGGGCAGCAGACACCCCCAGGCTGGCACCCCGTCCCTGTCTGACGTGCCCATCGCCGTGCAGCCCCTGCCACTTGGTGGCTCGGGGACCCATACTCGCATACCCATTGGGCTCGGGGCTTTCCTCGGAGGCGACACCGGGAGGCTCAGTGTTGTGAGCCCCAGGATTCCTACCCAGAAGGGCGTCTCCCCAGCAGCCCCGCACACCACGTGAGTCTGCGGGACTCGGGTTGCTAGCTCTCCTCCTTCTAGGGACTTGGCCGCTGCTCTCGGGTCCTGACAGGCCCTGGTCTTACAGACACTGAAGTCCAGAACAGGATGGAGGACAGGCGTGGGGGTTGGAGTGAGTGAGTGTGGCCTCTGTTAGCAGGGGGCCGGTTCACAGAGTGTTGTCGGTTGAAATATGTTCCCCAGAAAGATCCGTGGGTGTTCTGACCCCCACCCCCACCCGAGTGCCTCAAGCACATGACATTACTTGGAAACAGGACCCTTGCAGATATAATGAGTTCAGATGAGGTCATTCTGAGGAGGGTGAGCCTGGACACCAATATGACCAGTGTCGTCGTCAGAACACTGCGTGGAGGCAGTGACGCGGAGGCGGCGTCCGTGTGACCACACAGATTGGAGTGATGCGTCCACAGGCTGAGGACTGCCAATAAGCAGCACAAGTTAGTGAGGCAGGAGGGCCTCGGAGGGAGCTCAGGCTGCCTACGCCTTGAATTTGGACTTTGGCTTCCAGAGGTGTGACAGAACAGGTTTCTGCTGTGTTGTGGCCCTTCAGACAGCCCCTGGATGCTGACACAGGGGGGCGTGGTGGAAGGGAGTGGCCTCCGGGCCCCCTGCTGTCTCCTCCCCCCCACACCGCACACACCCCCACCGCAGCGCCCACCTCAGGCTCCGGCAGTAGAGCAGCTGGGGCAGCAGGCTCTGGAGGACGCCCTTGCCGAGGCACAGGGACAGGTTGGCCTCCTGCGCACAGGCGTCTGACACCTGCAGGAGGTAGGCCAGGGCCGCGTGGTGCCGGGGGCCGGCCAGCCCCGCCAGGCCCCGGCTCTGCATGGC
The DNA here is from genome assembly GCF_006229205.1 of Suricata suricatta. Lineage (NCBI taxonomy): Eukaryota > Metazoa > Chordata > Mammalia > Carnivora > Herpestidae > Suricata > Suricata suricatta. Next base: position 2,677,344 of record NC_043707.1, read on the forward strand.
CTCCTCCACGCTGCAGGCCAGCTCGGTGTGCTGCAGCTCGTGCAGGCAGTGCAGGATGTTAATGGCCCGCGCGCACACCGCCACGCCGGGGCGGAGGCAGCCCTGCAGGAGCTCGGCCGCCTGGGCGCCGTAGCCCTGGTGCTCGCCCTGCACCAGCAGGGAGCCTGCCAGCAGGGCGTTGACCCTGGGGGACAGGAGTCCTGAGAGGAAGCGCAGGAACACATCCAGCCGCCCGTCCTCCGCCTGCATGGCCCGCTGGGCCGCGCTCCGGAAGTGTGTGAGGAAGCCGAGGCGAGGCCAGGACACGCTGCCCTCGGTGAAGAGGTCGAAGATCGCCCGCTTGGAGGCCCCGTAGTAATACGCGGCCGCCACGAACTCCTGCAGGGACAGGTGCGTGAAGCCATAGGCCGGCGCCGCGGCCAGCGTCTCTTCCCGCTGCAGGAGCCGGCTGCACAGGCCGCTCTGCAGCAGAGCGGGATCCACGCCAAACGCCTTCAGGTCCTGCTCATAGAACACGTACTTCTTCCTGACCAGCCCGGAGAAGGCCAGCCGGCCCAGAGTACCCACCATCTTGCGGCTGCTGTGGGCCACCTGCTCGATGCGAGGGCTCACCTTGCCCTTCTCCTGCCCGTCCCCGCCGAGGGCCATCCTGAAGTACCAAGAGTAGAGCTCGCACAGGGTCCTCGGAGTCCACTGCCCAGAGTCCTGGGGCCCTGGCCTGCTGTGGCGCAGGTGACCCAGTGCTGACCCTGCCAGCCGGCAGAAGGCTGGGACCGTGCACATCAGGTACAGGGCCCTGTCTGCCTGCACCTGCCTCAGGACCCAGTCGGAGAGGGTGTGGTCCCCGGGGAACATCTCCTCCAAACACGCCTTGATCTCCCCCTCATCAAAGCCCCGGATCTCTGTCATCCGGTCTACTAGGCCCCCCGGGATCTGGCTGGCCACGCTGGGGCGGGAAGTGACCCAGACAGAAACTTCTGGGAAGAGGTTGCCCCGGATGATGTTGGTGATCAGGTGCTCCACCTGGATTTCCTTCTTAGTGTCCGTGCAGGCCACCGTGTTGAAGTCCAGAGGCGTCTTACACTCATCCAGCCCATCCAGGATCAGGAGGGTTTTGGGTGGGGCCACCGCCGCCAAGCCAGATTCCCCGATGTGCGGGAAGACAGAGCGGACCAGTCTGTCCGCAGACAGCTTCTCGTGGGTGTTGAGATCTCGGAAGGTCAACGGGAGCACCAGGGAGAAGTCCTTGCCAACCTGTCCCCGGGCCCAGAGCTGGACAAAGGTCCTCACCAGGGTGGTCTTGCCCACGCCAGCTACCCCAATGGTGATGGAGATTCGGGGGGGGATAGACACCCGAGACAGAGGCAGGAAGAGCCTGTCCAGGGTGATGGTCTTGGCCGCATGCCAGTCCCCACGCGTGGTCTCCACCTGTGTGAAGTCGTGCTCCTTCAGCTGCAGGTCTGTCAGCCCCTCGAGCAGCAGGAGACTGGTCAGCCTGGGCGAGGGGCCGCCCGGCTCTAGGCTGCCTTTCACCCTGTTCAGCAGAGCCTCCCGGCACTTCTGTATCCTCAAGTCTGGGAGACAGAGGCCAAAGCGGGGGTTGGGGAGGGCTGGGGAGGGGAGGGCAGGGGGGAGGGGAAGAGCCCAGGGATACCCTCCCTGTGCCTACCATCACCGTGAGGTCCCAGGGGAGACTGAGGCACCCCGTCCAGGGGCTGTGGGGCCTGGGAGCCCTGACTGCTCTTCCCGGCCAGCAGGTCCACGAGGGCTTTCACTTGCCCAGCTGGGGAGCCGGGGCCTCGGCCCTGGCCTGCTTCCCCACCAGTCCGCACCTCCTGCTTCCTCATGGGGTCCGGGATTGCTGCCAGGAGCTGTGAAGACAGGGCCCAGGTGCTGTGTGCCACATCACCACCCTGGCCTGGGACAGGTGAGTGAGCCTCCAGGGATGGGGAGGGACCCACTCTCCGTCCTTCCCCAGGCTGCTGGTGGCCCTCTCCGTCTGGCCTCCAGGAAGGGCTGGGAAGGGCTGTTCGTTCCTGGATGGCGAGCCTTGTCCCTGTGGCCAGGAGCATGACAGAGATGCGTGCTTGGGCACCCCCTGCTCATGTTCCTGGTTCCAAAGCTAAAGGTGGATCCCATGGCCAAGGCCGGCCGGCCCTGCGTTGTCCCTGTCCCATGTTGCCAGCAGCATGACAGAGATGCGGGGGCCCATGGATAAGAACCTGGCCCAGGTTGTAACCTGAGCTCCGCCACTTACTGGGTTTGTGGCACTGGGCAGGCCGCCTGAGCTCCTCGTGCTGTGCTGTCCTCATTTGTGACCTGGAAATGGAGACGGGGTTAAGAGCAGGCCTGCTTCTAAGGAGGGGACAATGCAGGAGGTCTAGTCTGGAAAGGCTGCGTGCTCTGTGATCCCAGCTCTGTGACCCTCTGGAAAAGGCAAAACTGTGGAGAAAGGGAGAAGACCATCCGTTGTTGCTGGGAGGGGAGGGGTGAGTGGAGGGAGCCCAAAGGGCTCTGAGCACAGTGGGAGCTCTGGGTGCGGCCCTGCAGCGATGGGTCCACATCACCATGCGTTTGCCCAACGCCTACAGCGATGGTGCCCCCGGTCACTGCTTTCCTGGGAACGCCTGACTCCCGCAGCACCGTTTTCTGCTGAGCACCGCAGTGTGGGGTCCCTGAGAGGCGGAGCCATGCTTGGGCCCCCCCTGCTCACGTTCCTGGTCCCGAGGCTAAGGGTGGATCCCATGGCTAAGGCCAGACGGCCCTGCGTTTCCCTCCCTCAGCGCAGGTAGACGTGCCAGGACCCCCGGCGCATCCTCACCCCCTCCTCACCTGCAGCGGGCGGGGTGTCCGACCCATGGCAGCTCCTCCTGCAGAGCCCCACGAACTCAGGGGGTGGGGGTCGGCCATCCCTTGTCCGCAGGTCTAGGAGAGAGAACAAGACACAGGGCTTGAGCAGAGGCCATGCCTACTGCTCCGGATACAAGCCCCTCACTGAAAAGGGTCTGGCCCCGCGTCTTCCAGCTTAACGGTTCTCTGGGTCTCACTGATCATCAGTTGGGGGCGGGGGTCACCTGGCTCCAGCCCCAAGGATCCGACATCCTGACCTTGTGCTTGCACTGGGCTTTCCTGGCGCTTTCACTCAGGATGAACCTTTTTACCTAGAAGGTGCTAAAAGGAGCTTAACAACAAGCGGAATAGCGTTTTCCAGCCTTTGCGTCCCAAGCGCTGCTGAGGGAGTCTGGGCGCATCAGAGGCCGGGGGCGAGGCTGTTTTCCCTCGTTTGTTCTTCTTAGGATTGAATCCAAGGGGAAAAGGAACCAGAAGGGGGTGTGACTGAAGTCGTTAACGTGGATGGATTGGTGTGGGTGTCGCTGAGGAAGCCTGTCTTTGTGCATTTAATTTTCTCTCCTAGCCCATCAACATATTAAGTATTCACATCACTTCCCATCATTTCTTAGGGAATTCTTACTACAGTACGAATATTTTGATCTCTTTACTAAAATCTCAGCACTTGCCTGGAATAAGTCTTCCCGCATGGGTTGGACCCTCCTCACCCCCCACGCGGTGGTGAGTGACGGAGTCACACTGGGCGTGCTTGTCTCTCAGGGGCGGCTTGAGCCCAAGCCATCAGGCCTCATGTTTGTGACGCTGTGTAAGTAGTTCTTTCCTCTGGGAAAAGATGCCTTCACGTCCCTCTTTCCCAGCGCCATTCAGGTAACAGCACACGAGTGCTCCCTGAAGGCTCTTTGCACTCCAGACGTTCTGTTAAGCATTGTACTTACCGCATTTGGCTTCTTATAACAACTCTCATTAAATTGTTACTGCTCCCATTTTATAGATGAGGACATTGAGGCTCAGAGAGGTTCAGTGACTTGCTTGAGGCCACGCTCCACAGTTGGGGAGCAGCTGAGTTTCAAGAGAAATCAAGGCTTCCCTGACACCAGCGTTTGTGCTGGATAATCTCCTGCCTCTTAGTGCGTCCCTGCATTTTTTTTTAAATTCAAAACATTTATTTTTATTTTTATTTTTGAGAGAGAGATGGAGACAGAGCATGAGCAGGGGAGGGGCAGAGAAAGAGGGAGACAGAATCCAAAGCAGACTCCAGGCTCTGAGCTAGCTGTCAGCACAGAGGCCAGCTCGAGGCTCGAACTCATGACCTGAGCCAAAGTTGGACCCTCAACCCACTGAGCCACCCAGGCGCCCCTTGTACATCCCCACATTAAAAAGGATTAGGCAAGTCTGTTAAATTAGCAAATACCTTTTTAGCAGTATTGATACAACCACATAATTTATTTCAATTCAGTCATTGAATCAGCAGGGATTTATTGAGGGCCCATTGTGGCCTCTGAGCACTGGGGGGTGTGAAGGGAACAAGGGAGACAAGGTCCTGACCCCGCGAGTGTGGTTGGGGTGGAGCACGTGACAGCAAAGACACGCAGGGAGGGAGCGAGGCTCTGCCGCTGACCCGTGCTGTGACACACCGAGTGCGCGTGGCGGAGTGGGCTGGCTGTCACGGTGGCCAGGGAAGCCTCTGTGAGAAGACTACTGAGGAGCAGAGATCTACAGCGTGAGAAGGAGTGAATCATGCAAGGAGCCGGGGGACAGCAAGCACAGATGCCCTGCGCGTTACTGGGGCAGAAAAGGGCAGCGAGTGGGGAAGGGGGCTCCCAAGACCGGGCGGTTTGTACTCAGTGCGGGGGGGAAGCTCCTGGAGAGATGACGCGCTGGCCTGATAGCCAGGGTCTCCTTTAGTCTGTGAGCTACACTGGCAGACTTCCAACATCGAACCGACCTTAGGTTCTTGAGTTCTATCGTCCATGTGTGTTAAGCTGTATAAAACAGGTGGGCTAGCACGAGAATAGACACAGAAGTCATTAGACCATAATATAAAGAGCCAAGGAACAAATACATATTTATATTACTTGCATACAAAGGAGATTGGTAATGTGAAAAAAATAGCATTAAAATTTTTTTTAAATATTTAATTTTAGAGAGATCAAGTGCAGGAGAGGGACGGAGCAAGAGGGGCAGAGGGAACGTGAGACAGAACCTTAAGCAGGCTCCATGCTCAGCGTGGAGCCCAACCATGGGGACTGGCTCTCACAACCCTGGGGTCATGACCTGAGCCGAAATTAAGAGTCATGGGCTCAGTCAACCGAGCCTATGGTTGTTTTTCAATTAGGTGCTAGTGCAGTAGGGAAAACGAAAAAATAAAATGTTTCAGGATTGGAAAAGAGAAAAAAAAACAATTTCACTATTCACAGCTGATGTGATTATATATATTGAAAATCCAAAAGAATCTACAACTGATTAGAACTAATACATGAACTCAGCAAGGTTTCTGAACACAAGATCAGTTTAAAAATCATACGTATTTCTGCTTATTAGCAACAATGAAATTGAAAGTAAAATTTTAAAATATTTAAAAAGCAAATATGTGGGGACACCTGGGTGACTCCATCGGTTGGGCGTCCGGCTTCGGCTCAGGTCATGATCTCACGGTTCGTGAGTTTGAGCCCCACACTGATCTTGGTGCTGACAGCTCAGAGCTGGGAGCCTGCTTCAGATTCTGTCTCCCTCTCTCTCTGCCCCTTCCCTCTCATTATCTCTGTCTCTTTCTCAGAAATAAACATTAAAAAATTTAAAAAGCAAATATCTAGGAATAAATTTAGCAAAAAACTTGCAAGACCTCTACACAGAAAACTATAAAACAATACTAAGAGAAATTAAAGAAGACCAAAACGAGGGATTTACCATGTTCATGGATTGGAAGACTTACTACTAAAAAATTGCCAGTTCTTTCAAAATTGATCCATAAATTGAATGACATTGTAATCAAAATTCCAGCAAGCTTTTTTGGTGAGGAAGGGAGGGTAGAAATTGGTAAGCTGATTCTGAAACATATATGTAAAGCAAAAGACCCTGGACTAGGCAAAAATTATTTTGAAAAAGAAGAACAAATCTAGAAGAGTTCTATTACCCAACATCAAGGCTTAGTATAGAGCTGTAGGTATTGGCACAAGGGCAGGCAGATAGCCCAGTGCAATGCAATAGAGGGGCCTGAAACAGACCCACACATGCATACCTAACAGAAACAAGTGTTTATATCCATCAAAACACAGTATCAGAATGTTCTAGCAGCTTTATTCATAGTGTCCAAAAAAATTAGAAATAGCTAATCTCTATCAATAATAGAATGGGATTTTTTTTTGAATGTTCAGACAATCAAGTCCTATGTAGTAACGACAGCAAAGGAACTACTGACAAATTCAAGTGGCTGACTCTCGCAGACACGTTGAGTGAACAGAATGCCACCCCAAAGAGAACACACTCCATTTAACGTCAGGCCCAACCAACCTGACATGATAGAAGTCAAAATAGTAGTTACCCTTGGGGGCAGTTTTTCCCGGGTGGAGGCATGCAGGAGCCTTGTAGGGCGCTGGAAACTTGTGTACGTTGATGTGGGCGATCAATATGATCACCGGTCGATACAGACACGCAGGTGTCTACGTATGTAAAGACCCACTGAGCTCACTTTACTCTCTGTAAGTTATACTTCCATTGAAAGAAAAGTGGTGCCAGCACTGTCTAAGTCTCCCAATGTGTGTAACCCAGGGCGAAGCCTTGTCAGGGCGTGGCCCCTGGACAGCACATGGCTTCCTCTCATTGGTTGTCTCGGTACACCCGCTGGTGCCCCCCTGCTGCTCCTAGGGGTATGGTGATGGCCCGGGGCATGAGGGGACAGTGTGGAAGAAGGGCTGGGCTCAGTGCTTCTCAGCCTGTGTCTAGGGCACTGTGTGTGTGTGTGTGTGTGATAAAATGTACACAGCATGAAACTTACCACTATAACCATTTTTTAAATTTTTATTCTTTTTTTTTAAATGTCTTTATTTTATTTTGAGAGAGAGAGAGGCAGAGGGTGAGTGAGGGAGGGGCAGAGAGAGAGACACACAGAATCTGAAGCAGGCTCCATGCTCTGAGCTGTCAGCACAGAGCCTGATGTGGGGCTCGAACCCACAGACTGTGAGATCACGACCTGAGCCAAAGTCAGCCGCTTAACTGACTGAGCCACCCAGGCGCCCCCCACCCCTGTTGTAACCATTTTTAAAGTGTACAATTCCGTGCCGTTAAGTACGTTTACAGTCTGTGAAACCATCACCACCATCTACCTCTAGAATGTTCCATCTCCCAAATGGGAAGCCGGCCCCTATTGAGCACGAACTCCCGTTTCCCCTCCTCCCAGCCCGCGGCACCCAGCCTTCTACTTCCGGTCACTATGAACCTGACTCCTCTAGGGACCTCAGACAGTATTTGCCCTTTTGTGTCTGTTTTCCAGGTTCATCCTTTTGTAACATATATAAAAGTTTCATTCCTTTTTAAGGCTACGTCCTAGTCTATTTTTATAGTTAGACCACCGTTTTTGTTGTTTCGTTTATCCATCAGTGGATATTTGGGTTGTTTCCACCTTTTTCCTCTTGTGAGTACATGCGTGAACACAGGCATACAAATACCCGTTCCCGTCCCCGCTTCCAGTTCCCTTGGGTGAACGCTCAGCAGTGGACTTGCTGAATCATAGGGCCCTTTTCGGGAGAACTATTTTTAAAAAGCCAGTGCTTAGCGCAACCACATAGAGGTTTATTTGGTGTGAGGTAGAGCCTCAACACGTCTGTATTTTTTAATAAATTTTTTAAAGCTTAATTATTGTGAGAGGATCAAGAGAGCGTGAATGGGGTAGGGGCAAAGAGAGAGGGTGAGACAGAGGGTCCCAAGCAGGCCTTACACTGTCAGCACGAAGCCTGATGCAGAACTCAAATTTACAAACCTTAAGGTTGTGACCTGGGGCGCCTGGGGGGCTCAGTCGGTTGGGCCTCTGACTTTGGCTCAGGTCAGATCTCACGCTCGTGGGTTCGAGCCCGCGTCAGGCTCTGTGCTGACAGCTAGCTCAGAGCCTGGAGCCTGCTTCCAGTTCTGTGTCTCCTTCTCTCTCTCCCCCTCCCCCTCTCATGCTCTGTCTCTCTCTGTATCAAAAATAAATAAAACATTAAAAAAAAATAGATGATGACCTGAGCCGAAATCAAGAGTCAGATGCCTCACCCACTGAGCCAATGGTGCCCTGGTGATTGTAATGAGCAGCCAGAATTGGAACCACTAGGCCAGAGAGAGGCTGGGCAAGTGGCAGAGGAGGGACCAAATAGTGTCTGGGAAGGTGGGAGGGGTGAGCTCCTCCCCGCCCCCCTCCTCTGGGTCAGGGACTCATCTGTCTTGCCCTGCTGACCTCTGGGCTAGGGCTGCTAGGGTTAGCAAATTAAGATACAGGACACCCACTAGAATTTGAATTTCCAGTAAACAATTCTTTCAGTATAAGTATATCCCAAGCATTACATAGGATATACTTAGACTTTAAAACCCAGGGCCAACCTCAGAGGCCAATGAAGATGCTCCCCCCATGGGACAGCTGCCTGGCCACTTGTGTGCACAGGCCCTGTGAGCAGCCCGGATGCCGCCCCTACAGGGTGGAAACTGCCACAGGCCTGCGTGCCACACATGCCACCAGGGACAGTCAGTCTGTGCCCAGTGTGGACAGCCTTCAGTGAGAGCGGAAGGAGGCCCTGAAACCAGCTTAAAGAGGGGAAGACAGGCGGGTGGCCTTCGTCTTCCCTGGGGGATCTAAATGCCATAGTCGTTCTGCGCTGCCGTGGGCAGGGCCAGCAGCCAGATGACGGGGGACCATAGGCACCCCCCCGGAGCAGACTTCCCACGCCTGGGTGTCCGCCAGAGCATCATCCATGGGGTAGGATGCAGCTAAGGACCTGCTTGCTGGTGCTGGTGTCGCTCAGACCCTGTCCCTCAGGATCCACAGCTGAGCTCATGTCTCATCCCTGAGAAGACAGGTCTTTGTCTGCCAACAAGTCTTGTCTTGTCCTGTGCTGCCCTCCCAGGGGCCTGTGCAACAGCCAGCCCCTCTCTGCCCGCCTGTACTTGATGGCTGCCCTGTGGTGCTGACCTGCCTGGGCCGCCCTCGCCTCAGGCCACAGCCTCTCTCCGGTGCTCCTGTCTCCTCCCCGCCTCCCGGGACACAAGAGTTCAGTTCTCAGCCCCCTTGAGGTGGCTCGGCACTGTGGCCATGGACCGCTTGAGACCGAACAGCCTTTCCTAGAGGTGAGAGGAAGTGGTGTCTGTGCTGCAGGACACGGCCCTTCTGAAACTGCACTGCCTGTGGGACAGAGGAGGGGCTCCCGCCCGACAGCCAGCCACAGGGTGGGCTGTGATGGTCCCCAGCTTGGGGAAAGCGTGTACCCCCATGGAAGAGACCCAGGGGAGTTCTGGGAGGGACTGTGGGGAGGAGTCTGACTGGGGAGGACCCCGTGGCCAGCAGCCAGCACGGCACAGCTTAGTAACACCTCTTGTGAGTCTCTCTGGTTACTGGCGCTCTCAGAATGATGAGGTGTGGCTGGCAGAGCCCTGGGGGTTGCCCACCGGGCATGATGATGGTGCTGGTGGAGCAGGCACTGAGTGCTGGACCCCAGCCTGCCCGCACCGTCCCCTTGGCCCTCAGGATCCTGGGGCACGTCTGGTATCGTCCCTGGCATCTCACAGGTGGAAGGTGATGCCCAGAAAGGTCTGCTCATGCCAAGTTTAGCCCCTGGGCTGCGCTGCTCAACCTCACTCTGCCTGCTGCAGCAGTTCGGCTACTTCCTGCTCCTCCCAGCCCATCTCTGGGACCTGGGGAGCGGGGCTTTGGCCCTTCACCCATCATGGGCTGTCCTGGGGCACATGTTTCTTTATTCCATGTAACGAACTAGTCCTGCTCGGTAGCTCCTGGTCCCCATGGAGACCTCTTCGCAGCGCCACCCAGCCACCACTCCCTAGACCAGCTCAGGTCTCAGAAGTCACCGTCCTTCCTGCCAGCAGTCTCTTCTTCCTCCCCCATCCTGCACTGAGGCAGCCTGGACTTGACTTACCTCCCAGACCTCGTTGCCCTGGGGATGCCGGGGCTGGGGGGCTGAGGGTGCTCCATCTTGGTGCTCCCGGGCTCAGCCCTGCTCCAGGGGACAGGCAGCTGCGTGGTGGTGAGGATGTCCTGGGATTCTCTGTTGCCGGTCAGTTGGGCCCTGACCCCTCAGGATCTGTGCAGGGCAGAAGCAAAGCCCTGTTGGAAGGGATGGGGAGGCACTGACCGTGCAGAGCAGGGGGGTTCCTGCCCCCCCTCCCCGGCTCCTGCAGTCCCCCAGGCCCACTGGCTCTCACGGCAGTCAGGGCTCCTCACCTCTTCCTGTGCAGGGCTCCACCTCAACCCTCCTTCCTGTCTGATTTCAAAAGCCAACAGCCTCTCAGACAAATCAATGAGCCGCAGCTGCCCCGGCTTTGGCCTTGTCACCACCCTGTAATTCAGAGAGGCAGGAGGTGCCGCCAGGATCTTCAGATCTGACTGATACTGAGGAGGGACGTCCAGCGAAGGCCACAGAAGAGAAAGGACTCACCATGAGCAGACCTTTGCTTTTTGGGGGGTGGGAGGGGAACCAGCCTAGCCACGGGGACATTCAGTGACCTGCCCAAGGCCACACAGCAGGAAGCCGGCCTCTCTGTCTGGAACGGAGTCGTCTTACTCAGGCTGGCACCCTCTGACACAGCTGCGGCCCTCATTGGCCTGTCGAATCCCCCTTGCTTTCTTCTCCCTCACCCCGAGCAGGCCCCTGCGACCCAGCTGTACCCCATGATGTGGTCCCAAAGGCGGGTCAGGCGCACCCTGAGATAGCAGAGACTGGCAGTTCACTTGGGTGCCTGCAGGTGGACCTCAGCATGCGGGCGGCACTGACGGAGAAGGGGTGAGGGGGAAGGACATGCCCAGAGTGAACGACAGGAGAAACGTTACAACAGGGGACAAGTATAGGACATCCTCCAGTGACGGGGCAGGTCAGTGTGGAGCCATGGACAGAAGCAGGTGACAAGGTGGGAGCCAAGTGATGGGCACCCCAATTCTCCTAAGCAAGGCAGGTGGGAGCCATCAGTGGTTGCAGGGCGGGAGGTGGTGGGTTCAGATAATGCAACGTGTGGACGAGGAGTGTGGGAGGGGATGTGTGCGCACAGCCTGTTCTCACGAGCAGTGTGGAGGTGGAGGAGGAGAGGGGAGCGGAGGGGACCGAGGTGACAGGGCAGAAGTGCTCTGTGCGAGGATGTCATTCTGTGCCCCCCCGCCCCGGGTCTCCCCTGCAGCAGAGCCTTCAGGGCCCCCAGCAACTTGCCAGACGCAGGGGAGACGCGCGGCTGTTCTCTCTAGAAGCTCCTGAGGCTGCAGGCCCGCTCGGCCACGAGCTGCAGTGGAGGCGTCTGAAACCAGGCCGCCCACAGGATGCTGGAAGCCGCAGGGGCCTCGTGGGTATCCATCATGTGAAAGACGCCAAGAGGCCTGCTCTGCTCCCCCCTCCAGCTCAGGGAACTTGGTTACTGAGCACAGGAGGAAGCAGCCACCTCCCTGGGGGTCTTGAGCACTCTCCCCCCACCCCCAACAGATGGCCCAGGACCACACAGGAGGCCTTGCTCCTGACTCCTGTGTGTGTGTACGTTTGGGGCTGGGCTTTCGGTCCACCTAGCCAGACAGGCAGTGGCCTCAGCCCTTCCTAACTCAGCCTGAGGCTTCCTGCCTGCAGGGGCGGGGACCTCCCTGGGGGGTTGTGCAGGCCCTTGGGAGACCCGTGGCTCTCCTTTGATTGCCTGCAGTGACCATGCCCAGGCCGGGCCACTCACAGGTTGTGGGACAGGCCTGGGAGGTGTGGACACAGCATAACAAAGTGGGGGTGTCACACACGGTTTCCCATGGCTCTGGGAGTCGGCACGCTGTCTTCTGTGCTAACTACCAGTCATGAGGCAGGGTGGAGCTTCTGGAACATCTGCCCGCGGAGCAGCATGAGACCCTCCGCCGGCCCGCCGCAGGTGCCAGGATGGGGCAGCTCCTCCACACTGTTTTCCTTCTCAGCCTGTTGGCTGGGCCTGATTGTCCTGTTCCCCAGTCAGGTGACTTCTCCGGAAAGGTCAGGGTTCTGGAGGCTGCCAGTCCTCTGCTTGTGGCTGGTCCCTCACTACCACAAATGTGCACGGGCTCAGGCTTGGGGCTCGAGCCCTGGCCGGGCCCACTGCCGACTCCTGGGGTTCTCCAGGGCCCGCTGGGAAGCCCTGACTGGCCAAGGCCTTCTACCAGCAGGGATCCCTTCCTCCCACCCCTTCCCCGGCCCAAGGCTTTTTCTGTTCCAACCCCTCCTGCAGCTGGTGATGCCCTGGGCTACCCTCTGAGGACTGAGGGCTACCAGGCCTTTCCCGGGGCAGTGTGTCCAAAGCTGCTCATCTGGGTCCAGGGGCTCCGGCAGGAGTCAGTGAAGCCAGGTCAGGGCTCTGAGTCTCCTCCCGCTTCCCCAAATCCTCACTTCCCTCAAACAGTCCCTACCAGGGCAGAAGAGCAAGAAAGAGACACATGGAACCTTCAAGACCAGGCCAGACCCCGTCTTCAGTCTCACCTGCTGTTAGCCATGAACTCTCAGACCTGGCAGCGCACTATCCCCTCTAACCCCCGGGTGACAAACCAGGACACACGGTTTGTGTTCAAGAGGCCCTGTCTGGCCTCCCTGAATGCTACACGCACCTGAGGCCAGTTCACAATAACCCTCTTGCAGGAGGCTAGTGCTGGGGGCCACCTGAGCACTGACCCTCACCCCCGGCTTGGGACAGGCCAGAGTCTGGCTTGTTTCTGACCTCTTCCCACAGGTCCCAGGCCACAGGCCAGAACAGGCTTTGTAAACTCATCCTGCTAAAATGCAGATTCTGACTCAGCGGGTCTGGACAGACCCATCCCTGCATCTGTAATACTCCCCTGGGGTGACACCGTGGGGCCCCAGGCCTCACTTTAAGCCATTGAGGGATGGAGCTCAGTGCTTGGTAGGGGCTGAGTGTGGGTATACAGACGCACAGTCATGGATGAATGAATGCACACACTTCTTATCTAAGAACCAAAGAGAAATGAGCCAGCAGGCCTGGGTCACCTCTTGCAGTGAAGGACAGGCAGAGACCTGCAGATACGGTGTGGGGGCAGCAGAGGCCGTTGGGCGAAGCTGCCAGCCAGCCTCCCTCATCGTTCTAGAGGGTAGATTTTTATAAAGCCTTTGTGTTTTTATTGCACATCATATAAAATGGACTGCACTGTATTTAAAACAGACAAGGCATTCACAGGATGTAGAGACCCAGACTCTTCCTCTCTTGTGGCCCTCACCCCTACTCCACATCGCTCCTGAGGCTGTAGACAGCCTCCCCTACATACCCAGCAAAGCTGGCTGTGCACTGCCTGCACCGTCCCCTTTGGAGACTGCTGGTGACGATGACAGGTGTCTGGGCAGGATGGCTGGGCTGGCAGAGCACCTGACATGTGGCAGTGAGAGGCTTGTGGACACCTGATCTGCTGGTGGAGGCAGGAATTACGGCTGAGTGTGGAGAAGGAAGGCTGGACAGGCGCCAGCTGGCCCTGGATGTCCACCTTAGGACGAGGACACCCTGTGCTGGACAGACCTCGTCCTGGTCGGCTGACAGCCGCCCACTGCAGGGTCAAAGGGAGACAAACCGTGGGCACCGATAAGGGGCTGGGGCCCGGAGGCCGTGGAAATGGGAGTTGGGGAAAGCCGAGCCAGCTGGGTGCCGCTGTCACTTTCACGGGGGTGGATGTAGTCCCCTGTCCCAGAAACACCCGTGGAGGCCTGGCTCGCTGATGGCGGCTGCAGATGCTCACAGGCTGCTGATGGCCGAGGGTGGGGAGGGGCGGACCCGCCTGTCAGCCTGGCCCCGCTTCTTCTTGCCTACAGGCTGCCGCCTCCTCCTCTGGAGCTTCTCCTTCCGGGCCGCAGAGGTGGTGAAGGTGATACAGTGGGCGTCCAGGAAGTCCAGCAGCTTCCCCAGGGCCATGCGGATGCCATGCTGCCTCAGCTCGGCCTGGAGCTCGGCCAGCTCAAAGGGCTGATAGAGCAGGACCTTGCGGTAGAGGGCCGGTCGGGAGCGGATGTAGCGCCTCACGGCCTCCTCCGTGGTGGCCGCCTGGACAGCCGTCTGTGATGCACTCACCTCCTCTTGACCCTCTTCATCCCCTGCAGACTCAAAGGCCGCTCCAAACTCATAGGAAGAACTGCAAAGAACCAGACAAAATATTCCGTGACACTCCTTCTCTCCAGCACCCAAGACCAGGAATCTCTGTGAGGAAAAGAGCATTTCTGTGTTCCCTGTGGGACCCAAAGCATGGCCTGGATGATCTCCCAGGGCGGCAGGGAGCTCCAGGCTGCTGCGATCCTCCGCTCTCGCTGCGGGCTGGGGCAGGATCCTACCCTCCACCAGAGTCGACCGCCGGCAGCAACAGGCACGGCCAGGAAGGCCAGCCCCCCTCTCACCAGAGCATCTTCAGGGCAAGGATATGGGAGCCCCAAAGGTCTGCTCAGGAGGCTCACAGGGGACTGCCTGTGACCCCAGCTGGGTTTCCTATAGTTCTAATCCAGAAGGCAGCTAGCTGGGATTTCTCAACAACAGCATTAGGCCTTGCTTCTGTCAACTCACAGACCCACTGGTCCTGTCCTTCTGTCCTGTTACCTTTGGGAGCTAAAGGAGCTGTCACTGCTGTCCATGGAGGACGCCACTGATTCCTGGGAGGCTGGGAGCTGGGCATCACCATCAGGGTTTGGAGGCTCCTCCCTGGCTGGTGACCTGCTCATTGGAGGCAGGCTTCCACCAGGCTGCTTCTCTTGACTAGGGGGGCCGTTGGTCTTAGTGGACCCCTTGGACCTTTGGGGAAGAGCGCCAGAAGTGGCCTCCAGCGGGGCATGGCCAGCTGCCCTGGAGGCCCTGGACGTCTTGCTGGCGTGGGTCTGGCCGTGAGGAGCCTCCAGCAGGACCTGCGAGGATGGGCTCTCACTCTCCGGGTCAGACTCCAGCGTCTGGTGAGTGTACTGGAATATCTCCTTCAGTTTCAGGACCATCTGGCGTTTGGGTAGCGGGCGGACCCCAAACCTGAAAGGGGAGACAGGTGAACATCAGCAAAGAGCAAACAGTTATGAACAAATAAAATTAATGGCTTTGTGTAATTGAAATCTTAAATGCCTGACTTTGAGCATTAGAGTTGTCTATTCTGCAGACCAACTGAGCTTACTCTGAAGAAAATTCTAGAAGGGCCATTCCCAGGTTCTGAGTGATGGCGGTAGAGATAACACCTGTGCCCAAGGTGAGGAGCAGCGTTGACTGGGATGTGATAGTTGGATGTTCTTTTAAAAAATCAGATCTCTTTATTCAGACTGTCAGGGCAAGGGTGGGGCGCCTGGTGGCTCAGTCGGTTAAGCCTCCGGCTTCGGCTCAGGTCAGATCTCACGTTCGTGGGTTCGAGCCCCGCGTTGGGCTCTGTGCTGACAGCTAGCTCGGAGCCTGGAGCCTGCTTCTGTTTCTGTGTCTCCCTCTTTCTGCCCCTCCCCACTCATGATCTGTCTCTCTCTGTCTCAAAAATAAATAAAACATTAAAAAAAAAAAAGGCAAGGGTCCCGTTTCCATTCACATGGCACATGGAGACCTATCACCTGATGGGTCACCTGACAAGTCTCCTCTCTCAGCTTCTGTGAGAACAGGGAATTTGGGGAACAGTGTGCAGAGAGCCAGATGTCACACCCTGCCCCCCGCCCAGGCTCCTGCTGTTGGGTCCTTCATCTTTGGCCTCACTAAAGCCTGGACACACACAGGAGGGAGCGGACAACTTTTCAAGAATCACACCCACCTATCCAGTTCTTTCTTCAGTACCGGGGTCTCCATGATGGAATACCTTGGCATCGGGGTTATGGGCACTTTCGGGGGCAAGTTCTTCCAATTAGCACCTTCTAGGCAGAGCAAAGGAAACACCTTTCAGCACAAGCGACCTGGATTTACCTCTTCTGAGGCTCAGGAGGATCACCAAGAGAAGTTCTGCATTTGAAGAAAGCCCAGCCGCGTCGGGCTCCATGACAGTGGTGCGTCCACGCCGTCACTGACGCTAGAACCGCGTCTTCTCGGGAGGCATCACACGGCACGTGACCAGGGCCACGGCCTCTGTGCGACGCCGAGGCTGCGTGGACAGGGAGGAGCGCGGGTTCGTGGCTGCCAGGGGCCGGGGCGAAGGGGCAGCAGAGCGGCTGCTGACGGGATGACGAGGACGCCCCGGGACTCGTGGTGACGCCTGCACAGCACCTTAACGCACTAAAGCCACCGAGCGGTAAGGTTTCGTTTTTGTCATAGCTTCCGTCCGTCACCGAGCACCGTCACACTCCTGACCGTATTCCCTGTGACTCACTCATTCCGTGACGGGAAGCCTGCACCGCCCCCCTCCCTCCCGTTTTACCCAGCCCCCCACAGCTGCAGAACATCGTTAATGTACTAAAAACCACAGAATCGTACATTTTAAAGGGGAAACTTTATGGTGTGTAAATAGCAGCTCCATAGAGCTGTTACTGTAGAAAAGAAGTCAGGATTTTACAGAGAAATGGGACAACTTAGGAATATATTTGGTTCTGATCCTTTTTATGAGCATGGAGCCCTTTGAGACTCCATTGAAAATAGGCTGTCTCCTGAAAAACAGGGACAAAATTCTTTATATAATTTGAGAAAAATTGTCACCTCGTGGAAGCCCACCTCTGATTCAGACTAAGGTGCCCCTGGGCTGAGGTCTCCCGCTGCGGTTCTCACACCACACCTGGGAACTGGCTGGTTAGAAATGCAAATTCTTGGCTGAGCCCCAGGCCCCGCGAAGCAGCTCCGGGGCGGGGCCTCGCCCTGTGTGTCCTAAGTCCTCCAGGCGGTTCTGAAGCCCACTCAGTGCTGACAGTGCTGGTCACCGGGTCCAGTCGGTCTTGGGTTTTAGGAGGAAGTGACATACCGGCTCGCACAGATGCTCTGCCCACAGGCTGCCCCCCTGCTCCCAGCCACTGCTTGGTGCAACCCTGCCCTTCCCGGCTCCCCCGGGACCTGCCTGGCAGGGGACAGGGCCGTGGCAGCACCTCAGTGGCTGCCACGGGGGACTCTGAGATGAAATGGGAAACAACATCCCTCCACGGGGCTGGGGACTGGTGGATGAGGAAGGACCTCCCACACTTGCCCCACCTGTGGTTTTTCAATAAGATGACAATTCACAAGAAATTTTAAAGTGAACTATCCAGAGGCACCGCATGCATTCCCAGTGCGGCGGAACCCCTCTCTAGCTCCCCAGCATCTTCGTCACCCCCAAACGGCAATTCCGTACCTAGCACGCTGCCCATTCTCTCTGTGCCTGCTCCTGGCAACTGCTCATCTGCTCTTGTCCCGACAGAGGTGCCTACTCTGGAAGTGTCACAGAGACGGAATTACACAGCACACGGTCTCCTGTGACTCCGGCCTCTCAGCGAGCACCGTGAGTCCGAGGCTCACCCACGACATAACGGGTGTCCGTATTTCCGTCCTTTCCCTGGCTGCTAACGCCCCCCTGCATGGATGGGACTCGTCCTCTTCATCCACGCGTCAGCTGATGGGCGCCTGGGTTATCTCCCCGCTCTGGCCACCGTGACCGATGCGGCCCTGGACACTGTGTCCACGGATCTGTGTCGGTCCTCACTGCACTTGTACTGAGCGTGCTCACAGCAGTGGAGCTGCGGGCTCGGGATGGCAGCGCTGTGTCTCACTTCGGGAGGAACCACACTTGGCCGATTCTGAGGTGCACCTGAGGTGCTCCTCTTGGCTTTCGGAAGTGCTGGCCCACTATTCCCGAGCAGGGTTCGAAGACAGCGCATTTTCACGCAGCCCAGGGGAGGCACGGGATCCAGGCAAGGACAGGAATTGGCTAAGGGGTACACCTGGAAGCAAGCCGGCCGCTCCTCAGCCCGAGCGGCGTGGGTTCACTGGCCCTGCCCTGTCTTCAGTGTCCCCTCCAGCCTCTTAGTGTAACAGTGTGAGAGACAGCTGCCCCCCGCCCCTGCCCCGCTACTCACTCGGCGTCTCTAGCCCTTCTGCTTTCTGAGCTTCATCAGCACTCCGTGTCTGGCCAGGAGGAAGGGGCTCTGGAGACTTCTCTTCTTCTCCATCCCAATCGTCCCACAGAGTGGAGTTCAGAAAGCTCAGCCCGCCACTCCCAGGCACCCTGGCCCGAGGGGACTGCTCTCGAGCCTTTCTTTGGCTGGCACAGCTTCTTCGGGTGGGGGTGGTGCCCAGGAGGGCTGGGGGGCGGCCGTCTCCACTCGGGCTACTGGTGCTCAGGGGCCCCGTCCGCTCGAGGTTCACGTGGTCGATCGGAATCGGTGAGAGGGGCTCCACCTGCCAGTGGCAGTCGTCAAACGGGACTGGGGGGTCGCTGTCCAGCAAGGGGCTGCTGTTGGCCACCTCCCGCTCGTCTTCGCTGTCCTCCACCTCCACCACCTCACTCGCGGTGGCCTGATTCAGCAGGCTCAGCCGGGGGGACGAGTGCTTCTGGAGCTGCCCCGTGCAATCGGCCAGGCTCGCCGAGATGGGGCAGGGTGCCAGAGAACAGTGCTGGAGGCGGCTGGGGTGGGGACTGCATGGGTCCCTGCTGCTGGGACTTCCTGCGCTGGTGGGGCCCAGGCACGGTGGCAACATCTGCGGCCTGGTTACCGAATGCTTATTTGCAGCTTTGGGTCCATCCCTGTCTTCTAGGGGGGCCCAGAGCTTGAACTGGGCCCTATGGTCTACTGAAGCCCTGGACCTGAGGCCTGTTATTTGGGTCTGGGATGAAGAGTCACGGCTTCTGCTGGCCAGAGGGGTGGCGGGCACCAGCCATGAGGTGTCTGTGCTGCTCTCCTCCGCAGGGCCGCTCTCGGGGTCACAGAACAGCTGAGAGGTCCCTCTGCCGCCCCCAGAGCCCTGGCTCCCTGGCAGCCGCTCCTCTCCACACAGCAGCCCTGCCTCTCTTTGCGGTGGGCTTTGGAAAGAGTCCTGATCTGCATCGATCTCGATGACAGAAAACAGCTCAGAAGACTTGGCGCTAACTTCTAGCACTCTCCTCTCTTCCAGGGGACCGTTAGGAAGTGGCTTTGCTTTGGTTTGTTCTAGCTCCAGCTCTTCATCTGAGTCCGACAAAAGGATGATCTCGTCTTCTCGGTTCTTGCTGGATGGAGTACTGTGAGATCTAAAGCTCGGCTGGGTTAGGTCGATGGATGGCGAGTGGTCTGGGGGGGTCAGAGCCCCTTTATTTCTGCATTGCAACAAGGAACCACGTGCGTTGCCTTTCTGGAGGCCTGGATCTTTAAGTAGCTTGCGGCGGCTGCCGCCCCTCTTCTGCTTGGATGCTGAGTCCTGGGAGGACGCCCCAGAGGCTCCGCTGGGCGACTCGCAGGCCTGCTGCGGCCGAGGGCGTGGCCGGCGGGGCC